>NC_034591.1:131481337-131482763 GCF_900095145.1 Mus pahari | reverse complement strand
GAGTGCTGGGATTAAAGGCGTGCACCACCACGCCCGGCTTGTTTTTTGTTTTTTTGAGACAAGGTTTTTCTGTATAGTACTTGCTATCCTGAAACTCACTTTGTAGATCAGGCTAGACAGAGATCTGCCTGCCTCTTTCTCCCAGGTATTGAGATTAAAGGCATCCACCACGACCCCTGGTTACGAAGTTTTATCTTAAATGTATTAAAATTTCTGTTTTGGTTCTTCTCTACCACAGAGCCACACCCTCAGGTTGTTAAAAGGAAATCTAGGAGACTGGGGTGTCTCATGCCTGCAATTCCAGAACTTGGCAGGAGAAGGCAGGAGGATGAAAATTTCAACCTTGGCTACATAGATCCTGGCTTTAGAAAAAAAGACAGGGCTGGTGAGATGGCTTAGCAGGTAAAAGCACCCAACTGCTCTTCCGAAGGTCCTGAGTTCAATTCCCAGCAACCACATGGTGGCTCACAACCATCTGTAACAAGATCTGGCTCTCTCTTCTGGAGCATCTGAAGACAGCTACATTGTACTTACATGTAATAAATAAATAAATCTTTAAAAAAAGAAAAAAAGATAAAGAAAAGAAGGGTTTAAATGAGACATCTGCTACATCTTTGATTTCCAGCTCCTAATCCAGCTTCTCTTCCTCTAGATGACTGAACAGTGGCTACAAAGTCCCAAGCCTTGGGGGCTTAGGAACCTCTACATTTCTCCTAGTCTCCTTGCTCCTGTCTCACTCATGCCTAATGAGGTCATCCCAAAAGAAGGTCATTTTTTCATCCAAAAGAAGGTCATTTTTTTCATGAGTGAGAAGGGAAGACAGCCCTTCAGGGAACTGTGAATACTCTCTGGGAGGAATATAGCAATCACTTGGCACCTTAGGTAGTTATTTAGTAAATGACAGTAGAGAGAAAATTGAATTTTTTACATTTTATCATTATTATTTATTTGTATTTTGTATCTAGGAGTTTCTTGCCCACATACACACACACACACACACACACACACACACACACACACACACACACATATATATATATATATATATATATTGCAGTACCCATGGAGGACAGAAGAGGGCAATAGAACCCAAGAAACTGTAGCTACCCACTGTTGTGAGCTGACACATGCATACTGGGACCTTGTGCAAGAGCACTAAATGGTTTCGACTCCTGAGCCCTCTCTCCAGCCCTCTCTTTCACTTTTTATAACAATAGACTGATTTGGGTAAAGGTTGCTATTTCACTCCTCTGGTAAACCCTGTTTACAGTTCAGAGTTTCAGATCCTACTCCTTGACCACTTGGTGGGACTCTGGAAACCTGCATGTGTTAGACGAAAGCATACATTTCTTTCTTTCTTTCTTTCTTTCTTTCTTTCTTTCTTTCTTTCTTTCTTTCTTTCTTTCTTTCTTTTTTTTTTTTTTTT
>NC_034591.1:131421652-131481252 GCF_900095145.1 Mus pahari | reverse complement strand
TGTGTAGCCCTAGCTGTCCTGGAACTCACTCTGTAGACCAGGCTGGCCTCGAACTCAGAAATCCGCCTGCCTCTGCCTCTCGAGTGCTGGGATTAAAGGCATGCACCACCACGCCCAACTGAAAGCATACATTTCTAACTGTAGAGTGCATCATCTTACTGTATTCCAATCAAACTTTTTTTTCAATTTTTATTAGGTATTTACTTCATTTACATTTTAAATGCTATCCCCAAAGTCCCCTATACCACCCCCCAATCAAACTTTTTAAAGTAATTCAGAGGTTTGTCTTATTTTATGTATATGAATGTTTTGCTTGCATGTATGTCTGTGCACCATGTGCATGCAGTACCTGAAGAGGCCAGAAGAGGGCTTCAGATCCTCTGGAACTAGAGTTACAGATGGTTGTGAACCACCATGTGGGTGTTGAGAATTGAACCCAAGTCCTCTGCAAGAGCTCAGGGCTGACGAGATGGCTCGGTTGATAAGAGCACTGACTGTTCTTCTGAAGGTCCTGAATTCAAATTCCAGCAACCGCTTCTGGTCTTGAAGTCAGCTACAGTGTACTTATAGATAGTAATAAATAAATCTTTGGGAATGAGCAAGCAGGGTTGACCGATGCGAGCAGAGGTCCTAAAATTCAATTCCCAACAACCACATGAAGGCTCACAACCATCTGTACAGCTACAGTGTACTCTCATACATAAAATAAATAAATAAATCTTTTTTTTAAAAAAAGAAGAATAACAAGTGCTCTAAACCACTGAGCCATCCTTCCACTCCATAATTAATTAACTAGTTAATTTTGGTTTCTCAAGACAGGGTTTCTCTGTGTAGCCTTGGCTGTCCTGTACTCACTCTGTAGGCTAGGCTGGAGTCAAATTCAGAGATCTCTCTGCCTCTGCCCCTGCCCCCGCCCCTGCCCCTGCCTCTGCCTCTGCCTCCTGAGTGCTGGGCTTAAAGGTGTGCAACACCACTGCCCAACAGTAAAATCTATTCATTTTATGTGTTACAAAATTTAAATTTCCATCATCATTCTTCCTTCGAGACTGTTTTTAATGAAACTTCTGGGTGTTCAATAGCCATGCTTAAAGGTTGAAATCAATAGTATAAAGAGACAAAAAGGACAGCCAGTATTCATCCCCTGCCCTCCAAAGTCAGTTAGGTCTCAAGGACAAGAGAAGAGTTTGACACCTCAAAAAGGGTTCTAAATAAAACACCACTAAGTGTGCTGCTGTGAATGAGAAATGTCTCCAATGGCCTCAGGTACTTACACACTTGGTCCTCAGTTGGTAACCTGCTTGGGGAAGCTTAAGAGGTGCAGCCTTGATGGCAACAGTATGTCAGGAGGTGTGGACTTTGACAGAGCATAGTTTCTCTGAAAGATGTGATCGCCGAACTTCACTTCCTGTTCCTCTTGCCAGACCTGCCGTTTGCTGTCACTTTTCAGCCAGGATGGACTCTTGTCCCTCTGGAACCATAAACCCAAATAAACTCTTACTTCTATTAGTTGCCTAGGTCATAGTGTTTTAACACAGCAACGGAGGCCTAATTAAGATTGAGGTCACAGGACTATACCTGTGGAGACTCTGGGGATCAAACTGTATCCAATAGCAGGTGACTGAATTTGACCTGTGGGAAAGTCAGAAACTTATCCTCCTGGAACTGTTTTCCATTCTTTGTTGCCTGTGTGGAGAAACCATGATGAGTGCTGTAGAACTTGAAGGTGAGCAGGTGTGCTTCCACCCCTGATGTCTCAACCCTGAAGATTTCAAGCTTCCTGCTGGTAAAAGGCACATGTGGCGCCTAGAGTTTTGAGGCACTAGAAGGAGCAATTGAAAGAGGTCTGCTAGCCCAAGGACTAGGGAGTCTCTGGAATCTGAGCACAGTCCTCAGCCTGCTTCTGGCCCGGGCTGCACCTGAAGAAACTTGCTAGCCATTGAGGAATGTGTTCCAGACTGGCTACAGTCCATCGTGCCAGCCGGAGCCTATCAATCAGGAAGCAAAGAGACCACACTTCATACGCCCAGGAAGCAGAGAGTCCTTCTCCTTCTCAATAACCAAGGTTCTATGGTATATTCAAAGGTACTTTGGATGTAATTATAATCTGAAAAAGTAAAACCAGGAGCCACTAGAGTTCCACAAGGGATTCAGGACATATCCTTTACTGTGGAAAAGGTTTCTGCTGTGATTCCTACAAAACTGTAGATTTATGAAAGGCCTCCTTAGGGGGCTTAAGGGACACACTGAGGTGGATTGTCCTCTTGGTTAAGAAGTTTGTTAGGCTGGGCAGTGGCGGCGCAAGCCTTTAATCCCAGCACTTGGGAGGCAGAGGCAGGTGGATTTCTGAGTTCGAGGCCAGCCTGGTCTAGAGAGTGAGTTCCAGGACAGCCAGGGCTATACTGAGAAACCCTGCCTCAATAAACCTAAAAAAAAAAAAAAAAAAAAAAAAAGAAGAAGCTTGTTAGAAGAGTTATGTATGCTATGGGCAGATACACAGCTAGCATATGGCAGAAGCTCTGATGAGAATTCTGGCCCTGGAGGCAGAGCGAGTGCTTCTTATAGGTGGTCTCAGGGAGAGAGGCCAGGTTTCACCCTGATTCCCAAGCAGCAAGGGAAGGAAGGAATGTGCCCCTTGAGGATGTGCGGGAGGAGGGGCACGCCTAGGTGAGGTGTTTTCATCACATAGATGGTGATGTGCCAGGCCAGGGATGTGCGGTAGCTCTCTGGTACCTCCGAGTCTGGCAACTTGAGGTCCGCGTTTACACTTCCTTGAGGAAGTGTAGTTGGTACCTGTCATTCTCCTGGAATCTGGGCAGCTGTGGAGTCTGTTTACAGCCTCACAGACAGGATCTTGGAGCAGGCCTTGTCATTTCCTGTATAGTAGCTACAAGAAAGGCTGCTGCAAGTGGGCATAGCCTGATAAGGCCCTAGCCTCAAGCCTAACGGTGTAGGGCTTGCAAGATGGTTCCACTGGTAAAAGTTCTCGCTGTGCAAGCCAGCAACCCGAGTCCAATCCTGGAGCCCACGTGTGGTTGTTTGAATGAGAAATGTCACCCATAGGGTCACGTATTTAAACACTTGGTCCCCTATTGGTGGTCCTGTGTGGGGAGGTTATGGACATTTTTTTAAGATTTTAATTTATTTTAATTTATGTTTGCTGTGGTACCCGCATGTCTACCATCTGAATACCTGATGTCAAGGAGGTCAGAAGAAAGCACCAGGTCCTTGGGAACCTGAGCTATGGATAGTTTCTGAGGCACCATATGAATGTTGGCAACTGAACGTGGGCCCCCGAAAGAGCAGTACATGCTCTTAACTGCTGAGCCATCTCTCTGGGGCAGGCTATGGACTTTTTAGGACGTGGAGCTTGGCTGGAGGAAGTGTGTCTGTCAGTGGGGTCAGGCTTTGAGAATTTATGGTCTTGTGTTATTTCAGATTCACTCTCTTTGCCTGGATGTCATCTGCCAGCTTCCTGCTCTGCCCACTTGCTACCAGGACTCCCTAGTCATTGTGATATAGATGTGGAGGTCAAAGGGTAACTTCCAGGAGTGCATATCCTACGGACTAAACACCAGTGGTCAGCCCGGAGAGCAAGTGCACTTACTAGCTAAATTATTATTACCAGTTGGAATTCTATCTATCTATCTATCTATCTATCTATCTATCTATCTATCTATCTATCTATCTATGGTTTTTGTTTTGTTTTTTTCAAGACAGGGTTTCTCTGTGTAGCCCTGGCTGTCCTGGAACTCACTCTGTAGACCAGACTGGCCTTGAACTCAGAAATTCACCTGCCTCTGCCTCCCAAGTGCTGGGATTAAAGGCATGCACCACCACACCCGGCTTTTATTTATGTATCTTGAGACAGGGCTTCTCTGTGTAGCCCTAGCTGTCCTGGAACTTACTCTGTAGACCAGGCTGACCTCAAACTTATAAAGATCTGCCTTCTTGTGCCTCCAAATGCTGGGATCAAAGGTATGTGCCACCATGTCCAGTGTCTTAGTTTTCTATTCCTGTTAAGAGACACCATGGCCAAGGCAACTTATAAAAGAAAATATTTGCTGAGGCTCACAGTTCCAGAGGACTAGAGTCCATGATCATCGTGGTGGGGAACACGGCAGCTGGCAGGCAGGCAGGCATGAGACTGGAACAGTACCTTAGAGTTTACATCCTGACCCACAGGCATGAGACAGAGAGCACCAACTGGGTCAGACCTAGGCTTTTGAAATCTCAAAGCCTCCCTCAGGGATATACCTCATCCACAAGGCCATACTTCCAAATCTTTTCCAAACAGTCCCACCAACAAGGGACTGAGCATTCAAACACAAGGACCTGCGGGGAGCATTCTCATCCGATCCACCATATCCAGCTTGATTTTATTTTTTAGAATTACATTTATTTAAGGTTGGAGAAATGTTCAGAAGTTAAGGATAGTATTGCTCTTGCAGAGGACCGGGGTTCAGTTCCCAGCACCATACAGTGGCTCACAACTCCTGTTCCAGGAGGTCAAACTCCTTCTTCTGAACCTTGTAGGCTTCTGTGACACATATAAATAAGCAAGCATGCGCATGCATGCACACAAAATTTTAGAGCATTTTAATTCAATTAGCTTATTTATTGTGTGTGTTCTGGGGAGGTGCATGTGGGTGCATGGGTGCAAAGGCACTCCAGTGGAGATCAGAGGCCCACTTCCACGGATCACTTCTCTCTACCGTGGAGAACCTAGGGATGGAGTCATGTCATCAGGTTTGGTGGCAGGTCCTCTCACCTGCTGAGCCATCTTACCAACCCTTCTATATTATTTTTTTAAGACAAGGTCTCTCACTGAACTTAAAGTTCCATGATTGGCTAAGCTAGCTGCCTAGCGAGCCCCAAGCGACTGTCTTAGCCTTACTCTTAAGCTTGTCCTGGCCTGCTTTCATTTTGAGACAAACTCTCCCTATAGATCCCTGACTGGCTCAGAACTCTCTATGAGGACCAGACAGGCCTTGAACTCACTTGAGATTCTCCTACCTCTGACTCTCCAAGTGCTGGACTTAGAGGTGTATACTGTTATATCTGGCTCTGGCTTATTTTTAAGGTTAGCATTAGGGGTCCAAACTCAAGTCCTCATGTTTGGACAGTAAGTGCTTTATCCCGCTCCACCCCCATCCCACCCACGTCCCCAGCATACACCTTTCTGTATTTATTGTACAATATCCTCTCTTCTGGCATCTTGAAATCAGAGACGCTGTGACTCTCCTCACAAGATCAGGACGGATAACACAGGACAGATGTAGAATGTTAGACTCGCTTGAGATCCCAGCCCCTTTCTCCCTCATGGAACACCAGCTGCAGTGTGTCTTGGGAGGCACTGTAGTGGACCAAAGGTAGGAGGTTAGCTGAGGAGAGAACTCAGTCTAGGCAGCTTCCGGGAGGTGGTCACCCTGGCAGGAGTGGCTGTTGGTGGAAATGCAGCTGTCTGAGGGCCATCACCATGCTCCTTTAGATAAGTCCAATAAATTCGTTGGTTCTTTTCAACTGAAGCTGGGTGGAATCTTCAGTTTGTCACGGGTGTCCGGCCCGTTGCGGGGTGAACGGATGTACGTGCCCGTCTTCCCAGGAAGAGTCACACCACCATTTACCTCTATGATCTCGTAGCTCTTTTCTGTGGAAAGCAGTGACTCGAGACAGGACCAGGACCTGGGAGGAGGAGAAGAGACATGCTTGGGAGATTACACAGGCTTACACCTCAAACCCTTCCTGGCGCCCACACCGTGGGAAGCTGTAGGCTGCCTGCCCAGGCTTGAACGGAGCTGAGACACCACTTCTAATGGAGTCACTTCCGGGAGGATCTCAGGGCTAGACAGGGTTTCTCTGTGTAGCACTGGCTGTCCTGGAACTCACTCTGTAGACCAGGCTGGCCTCGAACTCAAAAATCTGCCTGCCTCTGCCTCCCAAGTGCTGGGATTAAAGGAGTGCGCCACCACCACCGCCCAGCATTTCGCAAAATATTCTTAAGGGGTTTTTTTCATAGCTGGTGGGACGGCCCAGCCAGTGCTTGCAGTCAAACCTGACAACCTGAGTTTGATCCCTGGAAGCCACATGGTAAAGGGGAGACCTGACTCCTGCAAGTTGTCCTCCGACCTCCTCACAGGCATTGTGGCCCCACCCCAATAAATGAATGTAATGGAACTGTAAGAATGTTCTTTTGATTTTCCTTCCTCCCTCCCTGCTTCCCTCCTTCTGTTGTAACTTTTCCCTTCCTCACCTCAATTGAAATTTTAAAAAAGCATTAATGTATATATGTAGGTCATATGTGTCTTTGGAGGCCATAAGATGGTGCGGGATCCCCTGGAGGTGGAGTCACCGTATCTAGGTGCTAGGAACTGAGCTGGTCTCCTCTGGAAGATCAAATAGGAGTTCCTAACCATTGAGCAATCTCTCCAGCCCCGCTTTCTATTTGTCAGAAAAGGACCACTTCCATTATGGGTGGAGCGCGAGATCCCTCAAATTTCAGGCTCAGGCTTAGGCTCAGGCTCTGCCACTAAGCCCCAGCCCACTCCCAGCCAGTTCTTTATTCCCGGTGATTGCCAGGCATCTCCTAGAGAGCAGAACTGTCCCAGCAGATTTCCCCTCCCCCAGCCTCATTGTTTTACTTCACTTCCTTCCTGCACAGGGAGGCAGAGCCCCTCTAAAGTGCTGGCTCCAGGCAGCCTCTGGCTGATGGACTGATGGACCACGTGATGCCATTGGGCTCTGACTTTCACTCAGACACCTTGTCTGGTTTTGCTTCCAGGGGCCGCTGTGAGGGCTGCAGAGACAAGAGCTGGCACAGCCCGGTCTGTAAAGCCCAGCCATGTAAGAGGCCGGGTGAGCTCACAGCCGACCTGAGATCTGTGGCCTGCGGCCTGCGGCCTGCGACCTGCGGGAGGGAACCCGCGCTGGTCAGTGGGATTCTTCTCATTTCTTTTTCTTTTTCCTTTTTTTTTTTTTTTTGGATTTTTCGAGACAGGGTTTCTCTGTGTAGCCCTGGCTGTCCTGGAACTCACTTTGTAGACCAGGCTGGTCTCGAACTCAGAAATCCGCCTGCCTCTGCCTCCCGAGTGCTGGGATTAATCAGCGCTGCTTTTCTGTCTCCTGGGAGATCGGTGGCCTCTGCAGAACTACAGGGTTCAGAAGAGTCCACGTGGCTTCCACACTGGGAGTGGGAGGGCTTCTATTGGCTCCCAGTACCTAGGCAAAGACATCTTACAATCTCATAGGGATTTTTCTTCCTTTCTTCACTCCAGTTTTTGCAGGATCTCATGTAGCCCAAGTTGGCCCTCAAGCTTGTTATGTAGCAGAGGCATAGAACTTTCCTATCTCAAGCTCCTGAATGCTGGGATTACACTCATACACAATTACGGCTGCTCCATCTTTTACCTATAAGTTGAAGTCTTAAAGACCCGAAGGCCTATAACCTGACCACTCCCTCCCCAGTTTAAAATAAAATGAAAACTTATGATTTGAGGCTGGGAGCGGTGCCACGGCGGTGCATGTATGGAGGATAGAGGACCACTTTACGGAGTTGGCTCTCTTTTTTGTCTTCACTTGGGTTCTGCGGATTGAACTAAGGCCCCTAGACATTCCTGGCAAGGGCCTTCATCTGCTGAGCCACCTCAGGCTTCCCTGCCCCTTTCTAGCAGTGCACTGGTCCCCAGGAAAGAGGGCCTCTGGATGGCTGTACCTATTGTCTTCCCTCTTCCCTGAAACCCAGACATTGGTTCCTCCAGGACCTGTTGGATACATCTGCCTCTCTCTGACCTTGTCCCCTCAGTCAGGTACATTTATTGCTTTCAATTTTCCTTCCCCTATAGAAAGCCAGTGTTTGTGTGCGGGATGGAGGAGGAAGCCACTGTAAGTTTGGTTAACTGAAACCTCCATTTTGTTGTTCGTTTGTTTGAATTAAGACCAGGTCTTGGTATATTATCCAGGCTGGGTTCAAAGTCACCGTCATCATGCTTCAACCTCCTCCATACGAACATTGGGGGCTTTCACCACCACATCTGTTTCGAAACCTCTGAAACTTACTGGTAATGACTGTGTGACTTCAAATAAATTACTTAATCCCTGGCTTCAGGGTCTCCCTAAAGTTCATTTGCTTGGGGGGTCTTACCCTTCCCTCTACTGGAGGGAGGTGTTTCCTCAAATGGGTCCTTTTGGAAGTTGGCCCTTCCCCGCCACAGTGGCCTGTCTGCCTTCTCTTGCTTTGGCAATATGAGCTCGACATGGAGCGGCTCTGCAGTGCACACCTGTCTGAGGTGAGAGAGAAGAGAAAGGGAAGTGTCTCCTTCCACAGAGAGCCCATGAGGTCTTCCCTGGAGGGCAGAGGATCTGGCTTGCGGTCCTACCTTTGCCCTCAACGTCCTTGGCATCCACAGGCAGTTCCCTTCCACCTCCAGGCCTAGACTTTCTCAGCTACGAAATGAGCTTAAGGATGACCATTCAAGGGTCAAGCATGGTGACCCACACCTTTAATCCCAGCCCTTGAGAGGCAGAGACAGGGGGAATCTCTGTGAGTTGGAGGCCAGCATGGTATCCAAAAATACTTCCACCCACAGCTGCATAGTGAGACTTTGTTTTGAAAAAGAATGACTATTCAGGACCTGAGGACTTGACTCAGCCAGAGAGCTCTTGTCCCGCACCCACTAGTGAGGTGCTAGACTCAGGGTGTGGCTCAGCAGTACCCTTGCCTGGCATGCGGGAGGCCTACATTCTAGTCACTGCACTGGGGGGAGGGGGATAGAATCCAAACCACTGGGAAAAAAAAAAAAAAAAAAAACCCTGTTCGTTCCGTCTGCTTCGCCGCTGTGACTAGACAAGGGAATGGCTAGTCAGCACTTTCTGTGGGTGGCCTGTGGACACAGAAACTATCTGCCCACCACGAGCTGACAAAGGATCTGAATCTTTCCATCAACTCTGCAGCAAAGGCAAGAGCAAGCAGAAAGCAGGCCAGAGGCACGGACTGGCGTCTCACCCAGAGAAAGGAAAGTAGGTGTGTGGGGTGATGTCCAGCAGGGTTAGAAAGGAGATCTAATGTGTGGGGGCGTGGTTCAGTGTGGCAGGCTTGCACAAGGCCCTCAGTTTGGTTCCCAACACCAAAGAAAGGAGGAGGAAGAGATTGAGGAGGGAGAGAAGGGGGAGGAGCAGAGAGAGGAGGAGGAAGGGGGAGGAGGGGAGAGCTCAGGTTTCAGTTGTACATTTGAATAGCAGAAACTGGAGCTGTGTAAGCCTGTGGATTAACTTAGAGTTTCTCTATGGAGTGGGAAGGGTGGGGGTTTCAAGCCAAGGAGACCTTGGTGCCAATCTCAGCCCAGCCTTGTGACCTTGAGAAAAATAATTTCATCTCACTTTTTGTATCCAGGAAATGGGCACAATACTCTTTGATTTAGAATTGTTTGTGTGTGTTTAATTTAATTAAACCAATTGACTTTTAAAGCTAAAATCTCCCTATGTAGAGGAGGCTGGCCTCAAACTCACAGAAATCCTCCTGCTTCTGCCTCTTGAGTACTGGAAATACAAGTGTGAGCCATTACCCCTGGCCTTGGAGAATTCATTTTACAGGCAATCCTTCTTGGGGTGGGGGTGTAAACCGCCAGACCCCCCCCCCCAGGCTCACAGCAGGGGAGATTTCTTTTCCTTCTATCCTTATAGGGCATATGTATGTATCAGGTCTAACAAGTCACTGGGGCTTCTTCAAGAATCCCATGGTCAAATCCCAAGAACACTAAGGCATAGCAAAGGCTGGGTGTCATTGGCCAGCAGACACAAGCACCCCTGTCATGTGTAGGGAGCTGCTGCCTTATCATTTTAACAAATGGGGAAACTTAGGCTGGGCTGTCTGACTGTTGTCTGTAGGGTGCACGTGCCTGCTGAGTCAGGGGCCTGGGTAGCAGTTCTGGAACGCAGGAAAGCTGTCAGTCAAGCCCAGCTGCTGTGCTTACTCCCGGGGGCTGTCAGCTGTGCTCCATCCTGGTGGGAGGCTGTGAGTCACCCACACGTTGGGCACTGATGCCACCTGGGTGGAGCTAAGCTGGGGCGGGGGCTCCTTGACACCTCAGACAGGTCCACCCTGACTATGACATCTGCCCACGTGGAGGTGTGCCAATGTCAGGCTCCAGGTAAATATCCAAGCAGATGCTACAGGAGAGGCAGAGAGGGAAACTGAGGCACGAGGGGGAGCTGCGGGGTGGGGGAGTGCCTCATGACAGAATCAGAAGGGAAACCAAAGTTAGACTATTCCGTTGGGAAAGCACTTCCCTGTGGGCCAGGCCTTTAAGCCTTCAGATGGCAGAAAACATTCAGACTGGTGGGGCTCTGACATGAGCAGGTGTCAGCGCAGATGTGCTAGGATAGCCTGGGGACAACTTGTGACTGCACGTGGCTGGGAAGGGGCCCAGGGCTTAGTAGTTTCTAAGAGGTTTCCAGGTGATTTTGTCTCTTGCTCATCTGAAGTGAGTACATTATGAGAATAAATAATGTCTTGTGTTTTGTTTGTTTGTTCTCATACCATATGGAGTGATGTCTGGAGTGTGCCCTCCACCCTCCCTGCCACCATATGCACATCAGGCTAACCTTCTGACCTCTTTCTCATGCAGCAAAATTGAACTGAATGCCTTCTACACCTTGGTCCCTGTCCCAGATCCTAGAGAACATGCTTAATGAGGAAATCTGCGCCAGAAAATAATGCGTGGAGTGTGGAACAGCAAGGCAGGCTGAGGCAGGCTGTAGCAGAATAAGGCAGGCTGAGGTAGGCTGAGGTGGAGCTAGAGCCAGGACTCCTGTCCTAGCAGGCCCCTTGGGAAGATAACATTTGAATAGGGACCTAAAGAGTGAAGGAAGAAGTCTTTCTAAGGGAAAGAGTTCTGACCAGGACAGCCAGTGCAAAGGTCCTGAGGTAGGTGCCTATCTGGGATAGCACTGGCTGAGGGAGAGGGGCTGTCATGGAGTTAAGGCATGGGGCAGATGGACTTTGAGAATGGGCTGTGCCCTGAGAACTGACAGTTATTCATAGTGGGTATGGAGCTGAATTAGCTGCTCAGTTGGACAGCGATGGGGGGGGGAGGGGCAGCCGGGGAAGAGTGGTGGTGTAAGAACCACATGGTGGCTGTGGAAGTGGATTGGGGGCAGGGGTGGGGCTTGGGGGACAACAGAGGCAGGCCTGTAGGACTTGCTTCACAGGTCGAGCACTTGCTGAGCTTGAGAGAACAGTCATGGGTCGGGCCTGAGCCTAGGATGAGGCTGCTTTTCCAGGAAGCTCCTGGCCCTGCCTTTTATCCCTGCTGGCAGGTACTCCCCTGGACAGTGGCAGCAAACATTTCCTGTCCTGCTGCTCAGAATGACTGAGGAGTGAGCCCAACGTAGAGGTGGCAGCTGTGTGAGGTAACCTTGGTTTCCTGCCTCTTGAGGACTGAGTTCCTACCCATCCTAGTCAGGTGGCTGCTCCCCTGACCTGCCTCCTTGCTTCGACCCAGTTCCCTCCCCAAGGGGAAGCACTGCATGGTTTTCAGCCCCTCTCCATGATCCCTCGTCCTCTCCATACACCACTCCAGCCTTGGTATCCCCGAGCGGGGAACATGACAGCATCTTCTAACTTGCAGGGCAGGTCGGGACACATGGCTGGAGCCTGAATCAACCTCCTGGGCAAGGAGGGGGAACCCAAGACAAACCTTCAACTCCTCCCTTCCTGGAGCTTGTCATGGCCTGGGGAGGTCCAACATGGTTGCCACTCAGGGGCTTCAGGTTACAGTGTGATCCTGGGGTGGAGGGTGGGGGATGGGGGGTGTTTGCCACCATCGGGCCCCTCCTAGGATGCTGGGGAAGAGGCAAGTCAGACAGGAAGGCCTGGGGGCTGATAGCACCACAGGAAGGAATGTCACAGCACCAGGGTGAGCCAGTGGGGGCCCAGGGGCAACGTCATGGTTGCCCCGCCCTCTGCTGTCACCGTGCCATGGCCTCTCCTTCCCCAGCCCGGCCACATTCACAATCAACACACAGCTCGCCTTGCAGCTCACATGAGCCCAGGGACTCCAGGTAATGGGACAGGGGACATGGGACTGGTCAAGCAGGGAACATGGGGTGTATGTGTGGTGGTTTCAGGAGGATTGGGAGACATGGTTGATTCTTAGGCTTGGCCCCCTGTGCTTCCTTGGTGGCCCGGGATGGAAGCCCAGCTCTGCACCTCCCTGGCCATTGTGGATGGAATCGGGGCAGGATGAACCATTTGCCCCTCATAGCTGTTCTGACACGTCCATAGCTTAGACTTGACCAGCTCTGACTCTTATCCCTGGCTTGCTGTGGACTTTTAGAAATCCCTGGCCTCACTGGGCCTCGGTTTCCCCATTTGGAAGCGAAGGATTAGGCTAAGGTTCTAGAGGCTTTTCTCAGCCTGTTGTGGTGGAAGCCAGAAGCTTAGGGAATGCCAAGGCCCTCAGCCTCTGCCTCTGGTTCAGATCAGGTAAAGCCACCACCCTCCCTCGCTAGGTTGGGAGAACCCTGTGCTGAAAGGCACCTGTAGAGTGAAATTAGTAAAGACAGCGGGGATGGGGTGGGATGGGGGACAGAGGCCGCCACCAGTCATAGCCTCTCATCGCGAGGGATGGCCCCAGAGAAGAGGGTGCTGGCAGACCCCAGGGAAACTCACTCAGCCCTCTTGGGGTTACTTCTCCCCATGACAGCCATCCTTCCCTGGTGGTTTCTGCTCAGAGTATCCTGGTCCTCAAGGCTCCAGCAGGTCTTTTAAAGGGGACAGGATGGTTTATCCAAGAGTGCTTATTGTTCTCTTTTGTTCTGTTTAAAACCGCCCTAGATAATCCAGGGCCCTACCTAGAGGTGGGCGCATGTGTTAGGGGAGGCATGGTGAAGATACTGTGTGGGATGGTGGTGGTGGTGGGGTCCTGTTTAGGTCAAGGAAGCAGATCTGTAGAGAGTGGGACTAGAACTCAGGGTAATGTGGCCTCTGCCACACTAGTCCATCTGGCTCTGAAATTCTCCTAAAGCTGCTTTCTCAGCCATGTCTGTTCTCCCCCGGCCCCGTGTGTGTGTGTGTGTGTGTGTGTGTGTGTGTGTGTCTGTGTGTCTGTGTGTCTGTGTGTCTGTGTGTCTGTGTGTGTCTGTGTGTGTGTGTGTGTGTGTGTAACACTCTTCCTCTGTCTTTCTGTCTCTGTCTCTGTCCCTCTCTCTCTGAAACAGCTTTGTTGAATCATGGCATGACAACATATACCTGTAACCCCAGCACTTGGGAGATGGGGTCAGGAGAATCAGGAGTTCAAAGTCACCCTCAACTATGCAATAAGTTCAAGGCCAGCCTGGGCTACATGAGACCCTGTCTCACCTGCCTCCTGGCAAGGAAAACTGCTTTATTGCCAGATGCGCTTTATCTGCCGTAATCTTTCCCTCTTTACAAGGTACAATTCAGAGGTTTCCCATATACTCACTGAGTTTGACAACCTTGACTATCAAATCCAAAACACTTCTCATCCCAGGATAGACCTGGTCCCATACAACGGGTGCTCCCCACTCAGGAACTAGTTGCTTTGACCCCATGGATGTAGCTAGGCATTTCAGAGCCTGTAAAAAAATGTGTCTGTTTGTTTAATATGTGTGTGTGTGTGTGTGTGTGTGTGTGTAATACACGTGTGTGCATGCTATGACACAAATGTGGAGATGAGAGGACAACTTTTGAGAGCCAGTTCTCACCTTCCGCTATGTGAATGATGTGAACTCAGGGGGTCAGGCTTGGTGTCAAGTGTTTTTACCCACCGATCCCCCTCACCAGCCCTGGCTGGGCAATCTGTATGTGTGCAGTATTTGGTCCCTTCTGACTTGGATGCTCATCCACATGGCACTAGATCGCCCTGCCTTCCCCTGCGTGGCTGTGCATCCATTGGCCAGTTGACAGAGACTTCTGTTGTTTCCACCGTCGGGCTATTTTCAGTGATGCGGCCACCATTGTTCAGGCACTGGTCCCTGTGTACATATGGGTTTTTACTTCTTTTTAAACTTTCTTTGTAAATTATACTTACTTCGTGTGGGGAGTGGGCATGTTTGTGTGCATGCGCATGTGTAGAGGTGAGAGTACAACTTGCTGGAGTTGGTTCTCTCCTGTTGTTAAGTCCTGGGGCTCGAACTCCGGTTGTCAGGCTCCGTGGCAGGCGCCTTTGCCCAGTAAGCAGCCCAGAATTCAGTTCCTTTGAGTATACACCTAGCAGTGAAACCCTGGATCCGCTGGTAACTACGATTAGCATTTCGAGGAACTGCAAACCTGTTCTCCAGGGCAGGCTACACAATCTTACCTTGCTTCCACAGCTCTAAGGACACTCTCTGGTGTCTTCTCATTCGTGTCAACACTTGTTCCTGATTAGCATTTTAACCACGCTAGTGGGAGTGAAGTGGAATCTCATTGTGGTTTTGATTTGTGTTTCACAAATGAATGATGGTGTGGAAATCCATTGGCCATGTGTATAAGAAACTTCCATTCATATCCTTGGCCCTCTTTTAAACTGGGCTAGATGTCATTTTATTTTAATACATACACACACACACACACACACACACACTCACCAGCAACAACACAAGCCAGCCTTTGCTCTGTAGACATCTAGAGAAAACTCTAGTCCAGGCCTGAAGACAGAGCAGCCATCTCCATATCAGCCACTCTATGAAAACCCAGCACTCAGTGTGCTGTGCCGCTGTGCCGCTGTGCTGCTGTGCCGCTGTGCCGCTGAGCCACTGGCTAGGCACAAATGTGTTTTCAATTTACCTTCAACTTACAATGTGCTGAACTGATCCCACTGCAAGCTGGTAACCATCAGGGTCTATACATTAGGTGCTGTGCACTGGCATCCTGAGGCCTGGTGTCCACAGGGAGTGAAGTTGGCCACTGGAGGGTGGAGGAGGGGTGTGGGGGGGTATGGGGAAGGAGCCACTTTTTTTTTTTTTTAAGCACTCTTCTCATTATTGGTCCAATAACCAGTTTGGCACAGTTGAGAGCTGAGTGTCCTCAATGGGAATGAGGCTGACAGAGGACTTGGGAGAGCAGCGCTGGGCAGGCTGCACTTTTCCTGTTCGTGGACTTCCATGATTAGCGCTATCTCCATCCGCGGTTTCTTTCTGGGGACTCTGGAGCCACGTGTTCACTCTTGGGGCTGACTCAGTGACAACTGTGTCCTCTGAGCCTCTTGTCTACCCAGTGGGACTCCTGTGCACTGCTTGCCCCTCGCCTGTACTGTGGGGCTCCCCAGTGTCCTTGGAGGACAGAGACACTTGTGCCCTGCTTGACATGGGCCAAGGGTGCACATCAGGATTATGCTAGGTGCTGTTAGCTGCTTTTCATTAAGAAGTACAGTAGAAGAAGGACCTGTGTGGGGACACGCACCTTTAATCCCAGTACTTGTCAAGTGTATCTAAGCTCGAAGCCAGCCTGCTTCACGATGAGTTCCAGGACTGCCAGGGCTACATGGTGAGAGCCTGTCTCAAAAAAATAAAAAAATTAAAATAAAAAAAAATAAAAGGAGAAAAAGACAAGTAGGTCTTTTGTTTCTGTCCTGGAGATGATTCTGGGCTTCGACATGGTCACTAGCCATTACTGCTGACAAACTTGTTTCCGCAAACTTGACTGTGCTCAGGCTCACCCAAAAGCAGTTGTTCTGAGAAAATGACTTCATGTACTGAGCAGGATGGTTTCACAGCCCTATGGGTCCTGTCCTGGAGTGAACCTGCACTGACCCTGGGTACCAGCCTGGGCTTGTTCAGACTGTGCCCAACCCCAGACTTAGTCCCTGCTTCTCCAGGATTCCTACTGGATGAAGTCTCAGGACCCCACACTCTCTGGGTTCTGTTGGTCTTTCCAGATCCTGAGCTGTGCAGAGCATAACCCCAGGGATGAAGGCTGGGGAGGTGTGAATTGTCTTTCTCTGCTTCTGTTAATGTGACCTATGGCTCTGTGCTCTTACTGCCCTGTCTGCCTATACTGCCATTTGAGCATGCAGTGGTTAGCTACCTACTATGTGTTGCACACAGGTGGCCTATACTGCCACTTGAGCATGCAGTGGTTAGCTACCTACTATGTGTTGCACACAGGTGTCCTATACTGCCACTTGAGCATGCAGTGGTTAGCTACCTACTATGTGTTGCACACAGGTGGCCTATACTGCCATTTGAGCATGCAGTGGTTAGCTACCTACTATGTGTTGCACACCATGCTAGATCTTACCTTTCAAGTTATCCTTTAACAATCTTAGCTTTTCAGGAATTCAAGGCCAGACAGCTACATGAAGCCCATTCTCAAACAAGATCTAATCCTGGTGTAGTAGTACAGATCTATAATTCCCTGAATCTGAAAGGCTGAGTTAAGAAGGTTATAAATTGGAGGTCAGCCTGGGCTCCACGTGGAGACTTTGTCTCAGAACAAAAACATTCCTGAGATGCTTAATCTGATTGTTAACTTGACAGTTTCCAAAAAGGTTTAACTGAAAGGAGACCCATCCTCTTCATGGGCAGAGGTCTTTAAAAAAAAAACAAAAGCAAACAGAGCACCAAGTATTCATCCCTCTGCTTCCCGACTCAGGGACGATGGGGGCAGAGGCCTCAGGATCCTGCCTCTGTGCCTTCCCCATGGTGATGGGGAAATCAAACCAGGAGCCAGAGAAACCTTTCCTTCCTTAGAAAATGAAACAAAACAAACAACAAAAAATAAACCCATCATCTTTAAGCTGGTCGGCCATCCTTCTCCACTTAGCTACAATCAGGGGTGTCACCTTCCTTCCATGGTCCCTTTCATCATCTCATTCAGCCCAGGTGCCATTCTCAAATCCTCTGTAGCTCCCAGGGATTGCCAGCTTCCATCTAGTCTGGAAAGTTGGTTTGACCGTGTGGTTTGTCACCCCTGTTCAATCCCTGAGCCTGACATGGGACAATGCAGTAGAAGAAGAAGTAGAAACTGCTGGGCCTTCCTTCTTTCCCTCAGGGCAGTTCTCTACCAGTCAGCTTTCCATCACTATGACAAACCACCTGAGCTAATCTACTTACACAGAGAAGGTTTGCCAGGCATGTTATATATGCTTATAATCCCAGCCCTGAGAGGACTGAGGCAGGAGGGGGCCAGCCTGTACTACACAGCAAGACCTTACCTCCAAAACAGTAGCAACAAAACTGGCTGGGGCTGGCTTGGTAGATATTTGCCTAGTGCACATGCGGACCACGTTTGGTCTCCTGCACTGTAAGATAGGATGGCTAGAAGCTCAAGGGCATTTTTCAGATGTATAAAAAAAGTTGAGGGCATCCTGAAGCAATAATGGAAAAAACTGCTATGGAGTGAGGGAAGGTTTTAGCTCGTGAACAACTCAATTTGGGCCTGTGGTCCAGAGGTATCACACGGCAGGAACAAGGAGCATGAGGGAGAGTGAGGCCAGAGAGCCCCGGGTTCCACAGTCAAGGGCCTGCCTCCCTGCAGGCCTGCTTTTAAAAGCAGACAAAAACAACAATAGAAAATATTTTAATTACATTAATTTATGTATTTGTGTGCATGCACACATGTGTGTGCGCGTGTGTGTGTGTGTGTGTGTGCGCGCGCGCGCGCGCACGCATGCATGCATGCATGCATGCATGTGTGCACTCTCTCACACTTGCATCTGGGAGAGTATTTTGGGGCATATATGTGGAGGGTGGAGGTCAACTTACAGGAGTCAGTCCTGAGGATCGAACTCAGGTCGTCAGGCTTTGCAGCAGGTCCCTTTTCCCACTGAGCTGCCTTGCCAGCTTAGCCCTGTTTTCTTTTCTTTTTCTTTTTCTTTTTTTCAGTTTTGTGTGTGTTTGCACACGTGCATGTAGGTTTTGTGTGCATGTGGAGGCCAGAGGACAAGCTCAGGTCTTCCTCTTTTAAATTCTTATTTAAATTCTTTTAAATTCTTATTTTTGTTTTCTTATGTGTGTGGGTGTTCTGCCTGCATGGGAGCGCCTAGTGCCCTAAGAAGTCAGAAGTGGGCATTGGATCCCCTGGGACTAGAGTTTCAGATAGTCGGGTGCTTCCTTATAGATGGTGGGATTTGAACCCAGGTCCTCTAGAAGAACAGAGGCTGCTCTTAACTACTGAGCTACCATTCCAGCCACCCACCCACCCTGTTGTTTGAGACAGGATCTTTTACTGATGCTGGGGCTTGAAGATTAGGTGAGGATGGCTGGCCATCGGCTTGAGGGATCTGACTGTCTCTGGAGGCCTCTCCTGCCTTGAGACGAGGAGTGTATGTATGTCCTAGGCCTGGCTGTTTGTATAGATGAAGCATGAAGACATGATGCACTAGCATCATGTCTTCATGCTTGCTAGGCGAGAGCTTTGCTGACTGAGCTCAGCTCCTCAGAGCTCCTCAGATCTGAAGTTTGGAACTGCTTTTAATGAAGCACTTTCTATATGTGGGAAACACATGGTTCCCACTCACAGGAGCTCGGTGACCTTGTTAGCTCAACCGGTGTAGCAGCCCTTGCGACATGATGGCATCAACCATCTCACACAGAGGGGACAGGCTTGCAAAGGTGAAATGGCAGAGGGGGAGTGAAATGGGGACTCACTTGGGCTTTATGTGCCCTGCCCCTACCAGGCAAGTGACATGTCCACTAGCTCAGAGGAGATGGTGGCAGCCTCAGGATCCTCCAGGGCCAGACTAGTGGGCTGCTGACTCAGTTTCCCCTGCAGCTCTTGCTCTGCAGTCCTGCTCTGAGGTAGGCTCTGAAGGCCATACCTCAGGTTCTGCTGCTGGTGAAATGCCTCTGGGGTCTGTGTCCCAAGGCCTCACTGGTCATGTTTGAGTCTGTGTACCCCAGCGGTTCTGACTGATGTGTCTAAGAGGAGGGCACTGTCCACAGTAGGCTTGCATCCCAGGGGATGCAGGGTTGAGTGGAAAGCACTGGACTGCATCCTGGGACAAGGACTGGGTTCTTGCATGGCCTAGGAGAAAGACCAGATGGAATCAAGTGAGGGAGTGTTCTCTTTTGCAGACCTCAGAGCCTTTAATATTCATATTGCACAAGCCTCCTTACCCACCCAAGCAGAAGCTCCCTGTTAAAGAACTGCTGTCCTCATAAGATTATTAAAGGTTGTTCTAGTTTCTCTGACAGGTCCCATCATGCCTGAGTCCCAAGGTTCTTGTGATGGGACAGGTTAACCCTCAAGGCTTTGTCTAGAAGGCTCCTGAGTGTCAGAGCTGGGAGGGTATTGCAGCGATGGGGAAACAGGTCCAAAGCAATCCAGTAGTGTTTGGAGAGGGAGGATGGAAGCAGACCAGCCGTATGGTTCTGGCAGTGGGCTACAGTCTGTCTACAAGTGAGGAACAATTAGATAATCACATGCTCACCTAATTTTGCTCCTGACATTGGATCCCTGACTTGAAAATCTCCAGGAAGTCTCAGGAATTCCTGGTCACTATGCTCCCTGGAAACCAGATCATTAGTTAATTTGGAAGACATTGTGTCTGGAAGGGAGGAGCCATAGTGTATCTTGAAGGTAAAGGGGCTTGTGTTTTATGTGCAGTATTTTAGCTTTATAGTTTTATTCCCGTAGTGTTCTGAACAACAGAGATTAGCATCCCATTGTACAGGTGGGGAAACTGAGGTTAGCATAGTCTGGAATGAACAGTTCTGAAGCTTTTCCCCTCCCAGGGCTTTGTGGGAAGGAGTGGTGGACCAGGATTTCCGGTGTCTTCTCAGGCTATGGCCAGCTAGTGAGGAGGAAAGTACTTTTGATTTTCCTGACCTTAGAATTTGGGTTTCCAGGAGCAGGATGGGCTCAGAGAGGAAACCTGGTGGGCAGGGAGATGACTTAGTAGGCAAAGGATTTGCCATGTAAACAAGAGGATCTGAATTCAGATCCCCAACACTCACCTAAAAACCTAGGCTAGCTGGCATGGGTCAGAGCTGGGAGAGTGGAGATTGGTGGACCCTAGGGATTTGATGGCTACACATTATAGCCTAAGTGGGGAGTGCCAGGTTCAGTGAAAGACCCGACTCAAAAACAATAAAATGGAGCAATACAGACAGTTCTGACTGTCAACCTCTGCTTCTACAATGCACACGTAGGCAAGCACATCTGTATGCACACATCTAACTTGGACACACACACACACACACACACACGCACACACACACACACACACACACACGTGCACGATACCTGGGTTTGGAAGAAGTTTGGCAGCAAGTAAAGATGAGTAGCTTCTTAAGACTGAGGCCGTGGCTCAGTAGTAATAACTGTGCAGTTCTTGTAGGAGCCCTGAGTTCCCATTGTCTCCCAACAGCCAGTTCCAGGGGATCTGACACCTCTGGCCCCCATGGGAACTGTACTCCAGTGTACATACCCACACAAACATAATTTAAAATAAATATTGTTTAAAAACAGAACAAACAAACCCCAAACAGGTTAAGTAGGTCTTCTATAGTGTCCACATTTAAATGGCCAGAAATAGTAGGTCGGGTTGACAGCAACTGGGATTTAACACTGTACAAGTCAGGTATGGTGGTACATTCCTTTAGTCCTTAGAAGCTGGATCCAGGAGCTCTAGGCTGTAGTGTACTATGCTGATTAGATGTTTGCACTGTTTGGCATCAATAGAATGGCTTTCCAGGAGCAAGGACCACCAGGTTGCCAAAGAGTTGGGAGCCAACCAAGGCTGAAAATGGAGCAAGTCAAACCCCAGAGCTGATCAGTAGTGGGGTCACCCATGAATAGCCACTGCATGCCAACCTGGGCCAGAGTTTCATGTGGAATGAAGATTACTCATCAGCTAATCTTGATGTAGGGTGATCTGAGTGTGCCTAGTGTGCCCACAAGGGTCCTTAAAGGTAGACCACAGCGGTAGCAGGTGGAGGTCAGAGCAAGGACTTGAGCTGACCCTGTAAGTCCTAAAGGCAAAAGGCTACTCTGGGGGGTCTAGAGCAAGGGTGGGGCATGAGGCTAGAGAATGGGGGACATTACTCCAAATGATATATTTAAAAAAAAAAAAACTATGAAAACAAATAGAAGCTGGGCAAGGTGGGCATGGTGCTGCATGCTTGTAATCTTAGGATGTGGGATATGGAGTCGAGAGAATCAGGAGTTCAATGGTCAGCCCTGGTAAGTTCAAGGCCAGTTTGGGCTGCATAAGATCTGGTTTCAGTATATGGAGGAGGAGGAGGAGGAGGAATTATAGGAGGAGGAAGAAAATGGAAGGAAAGGAAAGGAAAGGAAAGGAAAGGAAAGGAAAGGAAAGGAAAGGAAAGGAAAGGAAAGGAAAGGAAAGGAAAAGAAAGGAAAGGAAAGGAAAGAAAAGGTCTCCAGGACAGCTTCTAGTGAGAAATGTAGCCCTGTCTACATCTAGGTTTTAGTCTGAGAATATCCATTTTAAACCTGGCTGTACCCCCCCCTTCTCTGCACACAAATATACATGTTAGTAAAGTAAAAGCAGGATGGAGGATGCAGGCTCAGTAGATGCTTGCTTAGCATGCTGAGGTCCTGGTTCAACCCCCAGCACCAAAAGAAAAGAAAAGCCCATGTTGACCTTCTAATGCATTGAAGTACTAAATGTATTTTGTTGTGAGCCACTGTAAGTGTGGACATTTCTTACAGCAGCCATAAAAACATACTCAAGCGGTTGAGCCAGATCACGGGTGGTTTAATCTTGTAAAGTCTATTTGATTTTCCTACATTCCTAAAATCCCTGATATCCCAAAGGCCCCTGTGCCTTTGCATCCTACTGAGTATTGGGGGAATAGCTAGGTGGGCATTGGAAGCTGTGGGGGATCTCCAGATGAAAACAAGGTAAGATTAGAGACTGGGGCATCCATCCAGGGATTGGAGGAGTGACTGAAGATCACCAAGGCCAGGCACAGCTACATGACAAAGCCTTGTGGGTGACCCTACACAGATGGCACACTACAGTGTACCTGTGTGCTTATCTGTGAGCCCAAAGACCTCTGTGCCTCCTAACATGTGGGGGGTAGGGGTGGGGAACAAGCCAGGGCCAGGCTCGCCTTATTTTTGTTTGGTTGCTATTGCTGTTCACTTGAGATAGATTCTCATGTGGCCCAGGCTAGCTTCAGCTCTCTATGGAGCCAAAGATCACCTTAAGCCCTGGAATTTCCTGCCTCTGTCTCCCCAGGGCTTGGATTATAGGCTTGTTCCACCATAACTATTTATATGATGCTGGAGGTGAACCCAGGGTCTTTTGCATACTAAGTGGAAACTCTGCCAACTGAGTCAGAGCCCCCTTTTCTTTCTTTTTTTTCTTTTTTCTTTTTTGTTTTTTTTGAGACAGGGTTTCTCTGTATAGCCCTGGCTGTCCTGAAACTCACTTTGTAGACCAGGCTGGCCTCGAACTCAGAAGTCGGCCTGCCTCTGCCTCCCAAGTGCTAGGATTAAAGGAGTGCACCACCACACCCAGCTTCCCCTTTTTCTTTTTTTCTGTTCCTTCTTCCCTCCCTCCCTCCCTCCCTCCCTTCCTCNCTTCCTTCCTTCCTCCCTTCCTTCCCTCCCTCCTCCTCTTTTTTCTTTTTTGAGACAGGTGTCACAATGTAGCTTTGGTTGTCCTGAAACTCACTATGTAGAGCAGGCTGGCCCCAAACACATATATCTACCTGCTTCTGCCTCCTGAGTGCTGGGACTACAGGCTTGCACCACCATACCTACAAATTTGCTTTTACAAGTCACCATAATGACCAGGGTAGATCCTCGGGGTTTGATCTGGTCCTGTTAGATCTTTTCCCAACACTGTTGCTTTGAGATGAAGTTTCCCAATGAACCTCTGCCAGCACATTCAGACCACAGCAGTGGCCTCAATACAGGTTTCTTTATTTCCTGGCCTCAGCTTCCCCCTCTGTGAAATAGAATCCTGTGACACGTACCTCTTGAGTGGTGTGACAGTGGTGTGGAAGGAGCAAGTTGTGAGGCTGAGAGGGTTTGTTGGGGTCATTATCACCCCCAGTGGGCCTTAGTGGACCTGTAACAGCTGGAACTGGAGGGGAAATCCAGTCCTGAGCCCAGATGCCCTGGTGACAAAGATGAGAACATTTAAAAAAAGGGCTGGGGCTGGGGCTGGGGCTGGGACTGGGGCTGGGGCTGGGGAGATGGCTCAGATGCTAAAAGCGCTGTTGCTCTTGCAAAAGACCTGAGTTTGCTTCCCAGCACAAACATGGTGGCTCCCAGTCAATCCTGGAACTAGTTCCAAGGGACCGGATGCTGTCCTACCACTGTGATGGTTCCATCTGTCTCCTCCTGATAGGTAGAGTCTCTAAACGCTCCAGGCTGTAGCCTATGCATCTTCATTCCTGTAAGGAAGTATGACTTTAGCTCAGGGGTAAGACCAGCTTGGGAAACTCAGCAAGACACTGTCTTGGAGAGCAAACAAAAATGAAGACATACTGGGTGCTTTGGAAAGAAGTGCCCATGAGTAAGATGCGCCATGTCCTTTAGGGCCAGAAAAGAGGTCACCTCAGGATCTAGGGACCTCTAACCAGGACAGGTGGTGATTGGAAGCGGGTTTTTCTGTAGGGCAATGAGTGGATCTGAGTATGAATTGGAAACCTTGGACAGGCTGTTCCATCTACCCGGGCCTCAGTTTCCTCCTGCACAAAATAAGACTTATTTACATGGAATTAAATAAGATTGAAGAAATTAGGCATGATGCGTGCTTGTAATCCTATCACTCAGGAGTGAGTGGCAGGGGGATTGTACTTTTTAGGCGAGCCTGAGCTGTATTGTAAGACCTTAACTGAACAAACAACATCGGCAAAACAGAGGTGGCGTGGGGGTGCACGTCTTTGGTCCTAGCACTTTAGCAGGGGCAGATAGAGCTCTGTGAGTTCTTCACTAGCCCCGTCTACATAGTAAGCTCCAGACCAGCCAGGGCTGGTTTCAAAACTGCAATAAACCAAACAAACAGAAAAGAGGGTGCAAGTAGGATCCGGGGTGTCCCTCAGGAGTGGAGAGCCTGCTTAGCATGAGTTGGAGCTCCAGCACAACAAAGCAAAACACAACACAACACATCTCTGCTCAGCCCTGCACACTGTTCTCTCTCTCCTCCTTTCTCTCTTTGCTTCTCTTTTTCTCACCACCCAGTGTCCAGTTCAGCTCAGAGGGAATCACATGGTACCTGGTTTGGTTTCTGTGGTGCTGGCAAAGGCATCCAGGGTCTTTCACCCAGGTCATGGCCTCTGACCCTGAGGCTTGTGAGGCTCCTCCTCCCAGCAAGCTCTGAGTCTCGGTGAACTCATGTCCCAGAGTGTTGGGCAGTGCCCTGCAGATAAAATCTTGGCTGTAAAATTAAAAAAAAAACAAAAAACAAACTATGTATGCTTTCTTGTAGTTAAAAAGTATACAGGGGAAGAATGGGACAAAGATATTAAAAGAGAAAGGGCCAACTCAGGCCCTACCTCTGAGAGGTTTCCATCTGCCCCTCCTGATGGGTCAGTGCTGTACTGCCCAGGAAGGCTGGGTTTGATCTGTGCACCTGCACCCCAGCTACTCAGACGGGAGGGTGACTTGAGCTTGGCAGTGTGAGTGCTGAGGGGGAGGAATAGTTAATCTGCTTTGAGCCCTTCCCAGAGGGTGTTCATGATTCTAGCCAACTGCCAGAGTTCTCTGGATTTGCAAATGAAAGACACACACACACCTACATACACCATATATACATACACTACCACATACACACATACACCACACACACCACACATACACTCACACCACACAGTCACACACCATACTATGCACACATACACCACATACACACCATACATACACACACACATATACCACATAGACACCACACACATATACCACATAGACACCACACACACACACACACACACACATACCACACATACATACATACATACACCACATACCTATGACACACACACACACACACACACACACACACACACTGCATATACACCACACAGAAACACATACACACACCACACACACAACACACCCACATGTTTGCATTCCGTCTTCATCCACAACTACTAAACATTTCCTATCAGCTCACTACATCTGTTCCTGTCTGTTCTACATCTGTTCCAATGAAACACGTGACTATACCCAACTTCAAGGGATTCTGGGAAATGTAGTCTCCAAGTGGTAGTTTCCTGACAATCTAAAATTAGGCTATTGGACCCAGTCATATCCCTCATACCCCCAAAATCTGCTCTTCTAGACATTGGGATTTTCTGAATCCCCCACCTGCAGACACACCTCTGGTAACCCCTAGTGACTTCTCAGAAGCTCAGGAAAGCAGAACGTGGACTCAGCTCTGAACTCTTGATCTGGTCTTCACCAACTTTACCCATAAGCATTCTGAGCTGCCTCCACGGTGGCTCATGAGCTAGTTAGTGTCCCTGGTCACTCTTTTTAGGTGTGACAGACGGAACTTGAGCTCTGAAATCCCAGCAAGACCATCATTTCTGTGAGCCAACACTCCCCCGTATAGATGGATGGCAAAGCTGACCCTGCAGGATTATTGTAAGGGTCAGACCACCTTTCAAAAGATCTTTTATTGTCTGGAAATGACGATTCACAGGCGAGGGCTGATCCTGGCAACTGTGTCACCAGTGCACAGGGACTCAGGGACGTATGCCCTTTGTAAAATGATTGAGACAATACACATATAAGGTGGCATTTAAAAAAGAATTTGTTGTATGTGTTCAGGCGTTTTGTCTGTCTGTATGTCTGTGCACCATGTGTGTCTTAGGATTTGCTGTGAAGACACACCAGGACCAAGGCAACTCTTATAAAGGAAAACATTTCATTGGGGATGGCTTATAGGTCAGAGGTTTAGTCCATTATCATCATGACAGGAAACAAGGCAGCATTTGGGCAGACAGGTGCTGGAGAAGGAGCTGAGAGTTCTACATCAAGATCAGGAAGGGAACTGAGTGGCACACTTGCTCCAACCAAGCCACGCCCACTCCATCAAGGTCACACCCACTCCAGCAAGACCACACCTCCTAATAGTGCCACTCCCTGTGAGGCGATGAGTGCCATTTCTTTTTTCTTTTTAAAAGATTTATTTATTTATTATATGTAAGTACACTGTAGCTGTCTTCAGACACTCCAGAAGAGGGCGTCAGATCTTGTTACGGATGGTTATGAGCCACCATGTGGTTGCTGGGATTTGAACTCCGGACCTTCGGAAGATCAATCAGGTGTTCTTACCCACTGAGCCATCTCACCAGCCTGATGAGTGCCATTTCAACCACATTGTGCCTGCAGTGCCCCCCAAAGCTACAGGAGGATCCCATGGAACTGGAGGTTGCAACATTGTAAGCCACCACACCGGTGCTGGGAATGGATCCCAGGTTGTCTGCAAGAGTAGCTAGTGTTCTTCGCTCGTTTGGTTTTATTTTGTTTTGTTTCTTTGTTTGTTTGAGACCCAGCTTCACTATGTAGCTGGCCTAGAGCGCCCTATGTAGACCAGACCAACCTTAAAGGCACCCCCTGGCCTCTGCCTCCCACCGTGCATAATGCTGACCCAACTCTCCAACTCCTGTTGTTTTTCTCTCTTTACATAATAATTTTTTTTTTTTTTAAGTAAAAAGTAGAGATGTAAGAAGGCTCAGGAGGCTAAAGCAGCAGACTTGCCATTAGTTTGAGGCTAACCTGGACTCCATAGCAATCAAACAGAGGCTGGTGAGATGACTCTGGGGTAAAAATACTTGATGCCAAGCCTGAGCATCTGAGTTCGATTCCCAGGATCGGCATGGTTGAGGAGTGAGTCAATTCTTGAAAGCTGTTCTCTGACCTCTGATCTCTACGCCCACATACCCACATACACTTGTGTAAGTAATAGTGTTAAAAGCAAAGGAACAAACAACGATGATGACAACAACAACAACAACAACAACAACAACAACAACAACAACAAAACCTGCTGGGTAAGCGGCACACACCTTAAATCCCAGCACTCAGGAGGCAGAGGCAGGCAGATCTCTCTCTGTGAATTGTAGGCCAACCAGGTCTACACAGCAAGACTTGCCAGGGTTATGCAGTGAGATCTTGCCTTTAGAAAACAAAATAAAATGAAATCCTAGCACTAGTATAAACAGCACACCTTTAAAAGGGTTTTGTTGTGGTTGTTGCTTTTGAGAGTCTTATGTTCTGTTTCATAGACTGGCGTCAAGCTCCAAACCTCAGACAATGCCTCTGCCCCTAGCCCCCCAGAAAATGGGAACTGCGGGCATTTGCCATTATGCCCAGCTCAGAAAAGCTCTGTGTGTGCACAGGCACGCGCGTGTAATGGGAGATGAACAGACACCTTACCTTTTGATCCTTGCCTTCGTCTTGTTTGAGACAGGGCGTCCCTGCTGTTCACTGCTGAGTGTACTGTGTTAGCTGATGGACAGTTCAGCAATTCTGACTCCTCCCACCTTCCTACCATAGCGGCACACTAGGATGACAGAGATTCAAATTGCCTTTACACAGACTCTAGGCATCTGAGTTCAGGCTACCAGGTTTAAGAGGCTAGCCAGCCATCTATCCAGCCTCTAAAAGATGTTAATGTTATCAAAAGATGAGCAATATTCGGATTTCCTCAGGTATATTTGTTTGTTTTTGTTTCATTGATTTGAGACAACATACTGCCGTGTATCTCTGGTCTCCTCTTTTTTTCTAAATTGTTTTCCTAGAGCTGAGGAGCTTAGTGGGTGAGGGTCCCTGCTGTCAATCATGATGGTCTGAGTTTAACCCTTGAGAGGAAGATGGAGGAAGAGAACCGGTTCCGCAAGTTGTCCTCTGGCTTCCATACATGTTATGCATTTGAAGGCAACATACTAAACAAAACAACAAATAAATATGTTTTAAAAATAAAAATGGTTCTGGGAATGGTGGTGCATGCCTTTAGTCCTTGCACTTAGGAAGCAGAGGCAGGCAGATCTCTATGAGTTCAAGACTAGCCTGGTCTACATAGCAAATTCCAGGCCAGCCAGACCTACACAGAGAGACTCTGCCTAAAAAAAAAAAAAAATCCTTGGCTAGGTAGTAGTGGCACATGCCTTTAATCCCAGCACTTGGGAGGCAGAGGCAGGTGGATTTCTGAGTTTGAGGCCAGCCTGGTCTACAGAGGGAGTTCCAGGACAGCCAGGGCTACACAGAGAAACCCTGTCTCAANAAAAACAAAAAAAAAAAAAAAAAATCCTCATGATGTCAAAAGTTGGATGTTTCCCTTCCTATCTTTATTTATTTGTCAAGCTCTTTACATATGAAGAACATTAACTAAAGCGAAGTTAACAACTCATTGTTCTTCCTCTAGGGAAAGCCATGGAGGCTTCAGGATCTTCTTCACAGTCTCAAGACAGCGGTGGAGTCCACAGGGAAACAGAAGATCACTGTAAGTTTGCCTCCTCCTCAGACCCTGAGCACAGCCCCCTGGGGAGACTCCAGCGTGGGTGGGGCCGTCATCAAAGACCTGCTTAGGTCACGTGTCATGATGGCCACATCAAAGCTATAGCAGAGAAGCGATTTTCCACGTACGTGCTTGCTCCTGCCTGTTCCCCACACTTCCTAGTCCGGCAGGTCCTCAGCCGCTCCCCAGACCTCGAGAAGTTTCTGGGCAGCTTGTGCTGGAAGTGGGGAGGGTCTCTAGAAGGTGGGAAAGGTTTTATGCATCTGCTGTTGAAGGAAGGGAGAGTTTAGTGCTTGATCATAGGCTACCCTCTGTGTGACTTAGAGAACCCTGAATCGGAACGGAACTGAGGCTGAATGTCTCCGGGTGGGGTAGGATTCGGGGCTTAGAAGCCTCTTTTCTGGAGTCTGTATGCAGAGGGACGTTTGCCTCGGGCTGTCATTGACTCCCTGACCCTGACCTAAGGGTCTCTGAGAACCTTGATCTTATAATCTTCCAACAACCTTGGATTTTCAAGAGAGTAGCCCTCCCTCTTGGCTTGATGAGTCCTCCCCAAGAGACTGTACTTGTGTCAGGGATAGGGCAAGGGACAAGAAAAACTTATACCTTCCCTGTGTGCCTCCAGACCAAGAGACAGAGTTCCACAAGCAACATGGGAAGGCCCGGGAGCGATATAAGAGAGACAAGTCTTCCTCCTCATCCTCATCCTCCTCTTCTTCCTCTTCCTCCTCATCTTCCTCCTCCTCCTCAGGTATAGCAAACATTCTTAGGACTGGAATGTGACTTGATGGTACAGTGCTTGCCTTGTATATGAAGAGCCCTAGGTTCCATCCCAGTAACACACACACACACACACACACACAAATAAAAATAAATTTAGTAGCTTGGCAGTGCTTTAATCCCAGCATTTAGGAGGCAGAGACAGGCAGATTTCTGAGTTCAATGCCAGCCTGGTCTACAGAGTGAGTTCCAGGACAGCCAGAAACCCTGCCTCAAAAAAACAAAAGATAAAAAATAAAAAAATAAATTTACAAAACATATAGAGCTGAGTTTATAACACCATCAAGGCTATCATTCAATGAGTGCTTATGTAACCAGACACTCTTCCAATTACTTTGTACATAAGAATTCGACCAATTGTCACAGGACCCCATTGAAGAAGTTGGAGTACTATTGGTAGTCTCGTTTTATAGGTGCGTCACACGAAGGCTACGATGCCTGCGTTAAGAAGGAAGTCTCGGTAACAAACTTGAGAGCCCTTGAAGGTCTTTCAGTGACTGGACAGGGTATGGGAGCGACCGTTCTGCCTGTTCGAATGGCGCTTCCGCACTGTGGTCTAGTTTACATGGGCCTGAGCTTCCAATTCTATTTGCTGAAAGATTTCTAGGCTTGGGCTGAGGCTCTTCTGGTACCTGTTTAGCACAGAGCCCTGGGTTACATGCACAGCACAGCACAGCACAGCACAGCACAGCACAAACCTGGAATGGTGACACACATCTATAATCCTACCACCCAGGAAATAGAGACAGGAGGATCAGAAGTGCATGGTCATCCTTAACTAGCCTGGGCTACATGAATGAATAAAGCCAAGCATGGTGGTATACACATGTACCATGTGTATACACTTGTATTGCTCTTTGAAGGCAGAGACCGAAAGATGAACAGACTAGCCTGGGTTACATAGGAAACCTGCCAAAAGCAAGCAAAAATAAAACAAACAATCAAACCATCTAAAACCCAAATTTATGATATGAATAAGTCCTAGGCAAAGCTAAAATAATGTCAGTCACTTGCTGATGGTTGTAGTCCCTGGTTGGTAGAAGCTGGAGTTTCATTTTATTTGTATTTTCTATATTGTTTGATATTTTTCAGTCAAGATACTTTTTCTCTCTCATTGATGTATATGTGTAAAATATAGGAAAGAGGGAAATAGCTGGGCATGATGACACGTGCCTGTGATTCCAGCACACAAATCTGATGACATTCTGGTCTACATAGTGAGTTCTAGACCAGCCAGGACTATGTAGTGAGACCCTGTTCCAACAGTAAAAAGAAGTCGGAATAAAGTCACTCAAAATCTTATTCATTAAGATAAGCATATATTTGAATGTGCTTCCTAAACACATAATAATTTTTTTTATTTTAATTTTTATTTTTTTGAGACAGGGTTTCTCTGTGTAGCCCTGGATGTCCTGGAACTCACTCTGGAGACCAGGCTGGCCTCGAACTCAGAAATCTGCCTGCCTCTGCCTCCCAAGTGCTGGGATTAAAGGCGTGCGCCACCACTGCCCAGCTCATAATCAATATTTTTAAAATTAAGAAAAATAACACAAAAGGACATGTACAGTTTCTACGCAAACACCACACTGTTGTATGTACGGAACTGGCATGGCAGCGGATTTTGGTACACGTGGCAAGTCTTAGAATTTTCTCGTCATGGAATCCGCGGGACACCTTTAGTACCTGACAACTCTTCCTCTGTGTCAGGTGAAATTACACGAACACTGACTTAGAAGCACAGTTAGCTTGATTTCCTGGCTTTTTAAAAACTGAATACAATTGACCAGGAAGCCCCCAAGCATATGGAGGGAACTCACCCAGGGCCATCTTGGTAGTCTTAGGAGAAAGCCCTGTAGCCAGAAACTCCTGGCTCTGAATTCTTTGTCCACACTAGTCTAAGGCGTGCACAACTCAACCAAGCTTTACCAACTCCAGGCTCCTGCTCCAGGCTAGGCTGTGACCTTCAGGAGCATAGGTGGCCAGACAGACAGACCACCCAGCCATCATGGTGACTGACTCGAGGCAGGGAGGACAAAGTCAGTGAGAGTTTAAGCAATATGATTAGGGTTTCTATAGGACATGTGACATCAGCTTAACATCACAATCAAGGAGACAAGTTGGAAAGACATTCCAGGCAAGTAAAACACATGACAGATGCCCAGGGTCATATGACGCCATGAGGACAGAGATGATACAGCATTGTGCTTAGTGGACTCCGTAAGATGGTGTGTCATGGAACTCGGTTGCCTCCTCAGGAAAGCCTCTCGAGGCAGCAGCAGAGGTAGGGCTCCATCACAAAACACAGGGGGGACAGAAAGTTAGAGGCCACTGTCCTAACCCGCAAGCCAGCCAGAGCTCCTTCCCCCATAAGTGTGGGAAGACTGCGAATGTCCACCAGAGCCACTGCGGTTGTGGCTCCTTCCGACTGAAGCCCTACAGCTTGTGTTTGCTCCTCACAGACAGCAGCGATGAGGACCAGCCCTCCAGAGGTCCCAGGAAACACAGGAAGCCCCGCAGGGACAGCTCGCGTGGTAGGCAGCAGGCTTCCCATCTTTTCTTTGCTGAACTCAGTGGGGCCCAGTGAAGAGGTACCTCACAGTGTTGTTCGTACAGGACAAAGGGGAAATAGCCTACTTAACACCCTACGATCACCACAGCCACCAGACAGAAGCAGAAAGTTGGGCTCTGCCTTGGTGATAGTCTGGTTTTTTGTTTGTTTTGAGGCAGGATTTCACTGTGTGGCCTTGGCCATCCTAGAACTCTCCATGTAGACCAGGAAAGCCTGCATCTTCACTCCCTGCTTCGTTTTTTGATGAGCGTTTCTCTAGCTCTGACGTGATAGGTATCAAGTCACAGAACTCAACTGGTTGCGTATGTATTTGTTAAAAAAAAAAAAAAAATCATACAGAAGGCTCAGCAGCCAAGAGCACTGACTGCTCTTCTAGAGGTCCTGAGTTCAATTCCCAGCAACCACATGGTGGCTCACAGCCACCTCTAATGGATGTTCTATTCTGGTGTGTCTGAAGACAGCTACAGTGTACTCACATGCATAAAATAAATAAATAAATCTTAAAAAAAAAAAAAAAGTCGTACAGAGAACAGGAAGAAGGGGACTCTTGAGTTAGCTCAATGGGTTAAAGGTACCTGCTGCCAAATTTGATGCCCTGAGCTGGATGCCTGGGACTCCCCCCCCCCCAAAAAAAAAAGAAAATTGGCTTCCAAAACTTGCTGTCCTCTGACCTCCACATGTGCACTGTGGTATGAACTCCATGCCCCCATGCAAGTAAATAAATATTTAAAAAAGAACAGTTTACAAACAGAAAAACATAAAAATATAGATAGTAATTATGATGGTGAAGTGTGAGATAGATGTGTGTGTTTGTTTGTTTATTTGTTTATTTTTTATTTATTTGTTGTTTTTGCCATGCTGGAGTAGTACCCAGGGCTTGTTCTCCCACTGAGCTACAGTGAGATACAACCTCAACATCCCCCCTTTAAAAAACCATATCACTTATGTGTGTGAGGGCTTGCCTACATGTCTGTATGTGTACTCTGTGCGTGTGTGGTGCCCATGAAGACCAGGAAAAGATATCTGATTCCCGGGAACTGGAGTCCTAGATTGTTCTGAGACAACTTGTGGGTGGGGACTGGGAATGGAATCCAGGTACTCTGCAAGAGTAACCAGTGCTCTGAAGGCTCGAGCCGTCTGTCCAGCCCTAGGAAATCACTTTTGCCTAAACAGATAAATAAATTTTGTGAGAACGTCATGGAGAGAATGGGAATTAACGAATGAATGTCTAATGCAGAACCTGGTATACAAAATGTGCTTAATAAATGCTGCCTATGGTGCTGGAGTTGAGCCTGGGTTTTATTTTTAGAGATATAACTAGCTGGGGGATCTGGGATGTAGCTCAATGTATGAAGTTGGTGCTGAGCATGCAGAAGTCCTGTGTTCAAGGTCCAGTACCAACGATGATGATGGTGGTGGTGGTGGTGGTGGTGATGATAAATAAATGAATAAAATAAAACAACAACTACAAATAAAAAAAGCAGGAATGCAGGTTTTATGAGAGACCTGTAGAGTCACTCCTTACTATGTAAGTTTGGTAGAATCATTTTAATTTTTTCCCTCCATCACCCACATCTCTGTGTCAGGATCAGACCAGTCCCTCGCACAGGCCAGGCAAGCTCTCTCGCACTATGCTGTCCCCTGAGCTCTAACTGAACGTTTGAGCCCCTGTTGCCTTGCCTGTGTAACAGGTAGGCGGCATGCATTGGTGCCTTCTCCATTCTCTATGAGAATCAAATGGAGACATCCTGTATAAATCTCCCAGTACAGCACTATGCACCTTAATAAATGGCAACTACTCCTTTTATATAAAGATGTAAAGGTTATTTATGTGTATGGGTGTTTCGCCTACCTGTACGTGTGTGTGCCATAGAAATGCCCGCAGAGGCCAGAAGATGGTGTAAGGTCACCTGAAACTGCAACTGTTTGCTGTGGGTGCTGGAAACTGAGCCTGGGTCCTCTGGAAGAGCAGCCAGTGCTCTTGGCCTCTGAGCCATCTCTCCAGCCCCTCCCATAACTACTCTTGACTGAGACCCACGTCTTGTCAGATCTGCAGTTTCTTCTCAGTAACGGAACATAGCTCCTCTAGGAGCACTGAGGGCAGCGACAGTGACACTGTTTTGCCTTTTGGAGACTTCAGATGTAGGGAGATGGCGGTGGTTCTCAGACACTGGAGGGACTTCACCAAGCTTTGTCTCCACCCAGGTGCTGACCACGGGGAACTGGAGGTGCTAAAGGATGAGCTTCAGCTCTACGAAGGTAATTCCTTGTCTCCTGACCTTGGAGAAGAGAACCGTGAGGGCCGAGAGCCCAGTGGGCACACGAGGGGTAGCGTCTCATGATCTGAAGGTTCCCAGGCAGATACAGATGGGGGGGTGAGACTGCAGCCATTCGGGTGGGACTGAAGTCCCTGCTACCATGGTTACAGTGGGTCAAGGGCTGTCACCCTTCCTGGCTGACTGAAACCCTGACTTTCAGCATGGTCTTGACTGGTCACCCCGAACAACTGACCCTCAGTTTTGCTAGCAGAAAAGATGGGTTGTGATCCATTCCACTATCTTGAAACCCTGCATTATTTAAGAATGGCTCAGTGTGTTAGAGAGATGGCTCAGAGGTTAAGAGCACTGACTGCTCTTCCAGAGGCCCTGAGTTTAATTCCCAACAACCACATGATGGCTCACAACCATCTGTAATGAAACCTGATGCCCTCTTCTGGTGTGTCTGAAGACAGTTACAGTGTGCTCATATACATAAAATAAATAACTAATAAAAAAGAATGGCTCAGAACCCTGTCCACATTTAGGAACTGTCTCCAAGAGCCCTGTATGACGGTGAGGAGACATAGAGAGCACAGAGAGAGAGTGTAAATGACAGAGAACTTCGGTCAGTAGCACTTCAACTAAGAGGGAGAATTCACAGATTGGCCTAGTTCATCAAAGAGCCTGGCAGATGCACACTATCCAGAGAGAGAGAGAGTTAGGACCCCCAATATCCACCCACTCCCCCAACTCGGAGTAATGAGCCAGGAAAACAGCAAGATCACAGGCTCACTCAGAGCAAGAAGACCACGCAGCACACATGGCTGACTCTGGGCGCTGGCACTGTAGGTGATCTTGATATTGTTTCACTTGCTTATCTGAATTTATTTATTTATTTATTTATTTTAGTACTAGAGATCGAACCCAAGGCTGGCTTCTTTGTTGTTATTTCATTTTGTTTTGCTTTTTTAAATATTGGTTTTATTTAATTGTTTTAAAGATTTGTTTATTTTATGTGTATGAGTGTTTTGCCTACATGTGTGTCTGTGTACCATGTGTGTGCCTGTAGAGGCTGAAGAGTGGGTCTGCTCTCCCAGACTTAGAGTTACAAACAGACATGAGCTGTCATGAGGGTGGGGCCCGAACCCAGGTCCTCTGAAAGAGAATCAAGAGGAGCTGTTTCTCCTGCTCCCTAATTTTAAATGTGTGTGTCTGAGTGTGGATTTATACATAAGTGCAGTACCAGAAGAGGCCAGAAGAGGGCAGCAGATTCCCCCAAACCAGAGCTGGGGGAGCTTGTGAACATCTGGTACTCAGCCACCTCTCCAGACTGTTTAATTTTGTTTTAAATAAAAAGCACTGGCTTCCCATGGCTTGTGGTGGGGATTACTTCCTGGTAGATGGAGCAGGAACCGTCCAGCCTGCTCCAGTCCCTGCCCAGCCTACACCCGATCAGTGCAGGTCTCCAGGTAGGCCCCACCCTCTTCCCTAGGCCCCCTTCTCAGGAAGCCACCGACCATGTGTGTGCTCACTGATTCTCCTTCCGTGCAGGCGCTGCTGGGGAAATGGTGCCTGCTGGGGAGTCAGGTGAGTACCCAGGAAGGGGAGGGAGTCAAGGATTCTGGAGTTCAGTGGGGTCTGGGCATTGTCCTGGTGGAGCACTGTCAGTGGGCATTGTCCTGGTGGAGCACTCTCAGGGTCACAGCCATGAAACGTGGCAACTCCGGGCCCACTTAAGGACCTGACTGCACGAATAGACGGGAGAGGGGTTATGGGACATGGAAATGGAGGTCCAGGCAAGAGGAAGCAGGTATCAACCAGCTAGGAAAGGTCCCTTGGGTCCCATGACTGAAACGTTACCTAGAGAAGTGGTTCTCAACCTGTGGGTGTCAACGCCTTTGGGGGTCACATATCAGATATTCTGTACACCAGATATTTACACTATGGTTCATAGCGATAGCAAAATTATAGTTTTAAAGTAGCAATGAAATAATTTTATGGTTGGAGAGGGTTCACCACAACATGAGGAACTATTTTGAAGGGTCGCAGCATTAGGACAGTTGTAACTTACTGTCTTGGAGCCTCTTCTCTGTCACCTCTGGCCTCTCCCCAGGGTGGCAGCTCCTGGCAAGGTGCCTGGGCTGACATGACACTAACACTGAGTTTCTCATTTCCAGGACTCCGAAGGAGAGGTTCCGGCTCAGCGGGGGGTAAATATACAAGCTCCCAGGACAGCGGGATGCTGTCTGCCAGGGGCCAGAGGGGGCCACCAATGACCTGAGACCAGTTCTGGCGGGGATGTCAATCCATGCATGATTCTGAAAGAAGTCTCCATCGTGGGAGAGAGGGAAGGAAGAAGAGGGCTAGCCTATGGAGGGATGAGGAAGTCAGGGAGGGGCCCTGCTGTGAGCACCCTCTGACCCACAGACAAACACCCAGGGATCGAGTCTTTAGGTGGGGAGTGGTAATCTCCGAAACACACCTTTCTGTCTTTCATTCTTAAGGAGAAGTGGAGGCTTCTCAGTTAAGAAGGCTGAACATAAAGAAGGACGGTAAGTCGTTGTGTCCCAGAGCCGTCCTCTCCTGGCTGGTCCCGATTTCTGTGGATCCAAGATGGCTGGCGACTGGAATGATCATAACCCTAGTCACCTCTGCCAGGGGTCCCACGGTCAGCAGAGTCCTCGGCAATAATCCCCTTGGTGGGGGCGGGGGTGAGGGGGACAAGCAGTGACGTCTAGCTTCCCATGTAGGAACCGAAGCCCAGGGTTGGGGGCCTCAGACCTACTGAAGGGCACGGCCTGGGTTTGGCACAGCCTGGGCTTGGCACAGCCTAGGACTGGCGCCGACCTACGCTCCTTTCGTTGTATGTGAGAGCGGGACACAGTTAGGGTGTGGGGGTGCGGAAGTTCCCGGAGAAGTGACGAGAGCTTCTAGGGTTTCCTCCGCTCCAAGCATGGACTCCACGAGGACTTCCGGGAAGACCATGAGGGAAGGAAAGAGCGACCTTGGGGTTTTGTTCGTTTATTTAGATTTTTGAGACACAGCTTCTCTGAGTAGCCCTGGCTCTCATGGATCTAGCTCTGTAGACCAGGCTGCCCTCAAACTTAGGGTCCTTTTCTCTCAGCATCCCCAGGATGCAGGAGTGCACCCCGGACTCCCCTTAAGTTCTCTTTTGTATTCCCCTTGAGTGAGAAAGAAGGGAGACATCCTGCTGACATCCCTTTTAAGAAGCACCAGAGATCTAGCCTCTCATGCTTGTTAGCCTCAGAACGTCACACTTGGCACCTTTGCTTGGTTTAATGCTCACTCAAGAAATTAATTCCTGAGCACCCCCGTGGGGCTGGGCCGGCGGCTCAGTCTCCTCGGACCGGAGCTGACTGAGAATCTCCTCTTGAGACTTAGAGCCAGGGAAGAGGGAACCCGTAAACACAGATATAAACCCCAAGCTGAGTGGCTGTACACTTTCCAAAAATAAAGAGGAGAGGTGGGGCTGGAAGGGGGCCTCCTGGGTGCTGTTAACCCTGGCTGGTCAGGAGCAGGGGCACTGTCCTGTATAAAACAAGAAGGGGCTGGGGCCGGTGCTTTCGCTGTCCAGTGTGCTTCCCCTTCCTTTCTCAGAGGACTGGAGTTTGGAGCACAGCACCTACATCAGGTCCCCCACAAATGCCTGTAACTCCAGCTCCAACGTCCCCTTCAGGCTTCTGTGGGTACTTACTTGATGCACATGTATCATGTGCATGCATATGTTCATGTACATGCATGCACAGAGAGAGAGAGAGAGAGAGAGAGAGAGAGAGAGAGAGAGAGAGACCAGAGAGACCAGAGAGACAGAGAGAGAGACAGAGAGAGAGAGACAAAGAGAGAGAAAGCCATCCACCATCCTTTCTTGTAGACGAGTTTTTCCATTTTGTCCTTCTCTGCTTTGCCATCGGAGCCTTGCTGGTGTGTTACCACTACTATGCAGGTGAGGCCTGCCGGGGACCCGGGGAGGGGCTGTGTGGGAGGACAGGAGTCACCCTCCACCCCTACAATGAATAGCTGATTGTTGTCTCCTGGCTGCGCTCGCAGACTGGTTCATGTCCCTCGGGGTCGGCCTGCTCACCTTTGCTTCCCTGGAGACCATAGGTATCTACTTCGGGCTGGGTAAGTAATCCTGTCAAAAAAACTACACAGCCCTGCGGGCTCCTGGAGGGGTGGCAGCTGGGCTGGCCCGCCATCACCCTCTAGATTGGCTAAGAGTCACAATCTAAACTTTTTTTTTTTTTTTAAGTAAATTCCTTATGTTTGTATTTTCTTCCTGACCGCATGTGAAGTCAAAGGGAGGTCATTGGCAAAACCTTGTGGAAAAAAGGGGTTAGTTCCACAAAAACAGTTTAAAGTGGCAAACACGCGTAGCTCCTCAGATACTGAAAACAAGCGAGTAGCGAGCGCCAGGCATCGAGGTCGCGGGGTTTCCTGCCCCTGTTATTAAGGCCTGTGACTCGTTTTTCCGTGTAATAACCGCAGCACTGTTGTTGACGTTAGCCTGAAATTGCATGTTAGGGCTCTGTTTGCGTGGGGTGTGCTTGGGTTCTGGGACATCGGGGGAGTGAGCCTGACCCTGGGCCCTTGAGGGGCCACCGTCCTTATCAACATTTCCTCCTTGTTCTCTGAGCAGTGTACCGGATCCACAGCGTACTGCAGGGCTTCATCCCCCTCATTCAGAAGTTCAGGCTGCCAGGTAATGGTGCCGCACATTTCCCCATCGAAAACTGTCTCCCGATTGGGGCTTTCTTCTTGGAAAAAGATCTGTCTGATCTACGGAAAGTCCCGGAGTCGGGAGGCTCGGGTTCAAGTTCCGCCTGTGTTCTGTGACCCCCCAGACAGCAGAGAGGTGTCAGCATTAAAGAAAAGCAAGGAACTCTGTACCTCTGTACTCCTCAAATGCTACCTCCTCCCTGCCTGTATTAAGTAACTTTGTAGTTTCCTTTGAGATAGCCTGGGCTAAAGAAGAGTCTCTATGAGAGAGAGAGAGAGAGAGAGAGAGAGAGAGAGAGAGAGAGATGCTAGGATGGAACCCAAGGCTTCACACAGGCTAAGAAATTGCTCTACTGCAGAGCCATACCCCCCACACATTGTCTTTGACCAGCAGCCTGTCGGCTTTGGACTTGATGGTATTGTGCCTCAGAACCTAGAAGCCAGGGATGGTGTTTTTCTCTGCTGGAGATGGGAGTGGTAATATCTCCACAATTGTGAATCGTGGGGGACCCACAGTGCCTTCAGGAGGAGTCCTTTGAGGCCATCCCAGTGATATGTGGGCATTTGAGGTGGTGGCTGGAGCAAGACTTGGCTGCCTACAGAGTCCTATGTCATTCGTCTGGCTTTGCCTTCCAGGGTTCAGGAGAACCAACTGAGATCACTGCCTGACAGCAGCTGAGCCAGTCCCCAATGTGACCACTGTAACCACTGCCATGCCTGAGCCCAGAAGATAGACCGACGACTGTGCTGGAAGACACCAGGAGGCCACACAATAAAGAGCTCTTTCCTTCCATGTGATCTGAGTGGCGGCAATAGTGGGCAGGCTCTTGCTCTGCAGATTAGCACGCAGTCTCCGTGGGGAAGAGAAGAGGAATAGCGTCTGGGTTGGCGCGAAGGAGCTGGGATGCCATTGCTCTTAGGGCAACATGAGTCCTGGGCTCTTCAGGCTGGCATCTGCGAGCCTGGGTCTCTCTAGTGTCCCCAGGCCACACCTATGAGCTCACAGTTCCTGCAGAGCCATCTTGGGACAGCCATCCTGAGGCAGGGAGGCTGGGTCCCCAGGGGAACCTGTTACAGGTAAGACGCTATGGACCAAAGCTGCAGACCCATCATCCAGTGACCAACCCTGTTGCCCTTGGACTCCTAAAACCAAATAAATATTCTGTTCCCTGTGTTTAAAAAAAAAAAAAAGTCGACTAATATTCCTTTAGATTTCTTCCCCACCCCACCCCTCCTCTATTTTAAGGATTTTTTTTTCTTCTTTAAATACAGACTTTCATGTAGCCCATGCTGGCCTCAAACGCTCTATGCAGCCAAGACTAATGTTAAACTTCTGGTCCTCCTGCCTTTACCTCCTGAATGCTGGGATCATAGGTATGTGTTACTGTACTGGCTGCCTTGAACCCTGTGTCTCGTGCCTGGTAGGTGAGCATGTTACTAGCTGAGCTGTACATCCTTACAGTTCCTTTAGGTTTCTTGAGCGTGAGAACACATCTGGGGACTCCTTTGAATCCATCTAGATGGGGTGAACACTTATCCAATTGCATAGAGTATAAACGAGAATGTACGTATAGTGGCTCGAAGAAAATTCAGACTTCTTTTGCACAGGTGAGGGTAGCAAACATTCTTGTAAAAAAAAAGTGTGTGTATGTGTTTGTGTGTTTGTGAATGCTAGAGGCCTGGTTTAGTTAGAGTACTTGCCTCGAGTTCACAAAGCTCTGGATTTATCCCAAGCACCACACACACAAACTGAGCATGGTTTTGCATGCTGGTAATCCTAGCATTCTGGAACTGGACGCTGGAGGTTCAGGAGTTTAAGGGCAGCCTCAGCTACATAGGGAGTTCAAGAACCATCTAGGTCAACGAGATCCTATGCCAAAACAAATACCTGGGGTGGGAAATTTAGTATTTTCAACTCAACAAATACTAAAGGAGAGTATAGCCCCCTGCCTGACCAGGAACTCACTCCGTAGACCAGCCTGGCCTGGAACTCAGAGATCTACCTGCCTCTGTGTCTTGAGTGCTGGGATAGAGGGGGCTCAGCCTCGGGGATGTAAGCCTGGCCCTGCACTCTCTTACTGACTCGGCTCTAGACTTTATATCAAGGGCGACCATGGGAAACTAGAGAACACTCAAGGAGACCACACATGTCATCATGTGTCTGTAACCCCAGTGCTCAGGAGGCAAAGGCAGGAGGGTCATTGCAAGCTGGTGGCCGGCTAGCCTGGTCTACATAGGATGTTCTAAACTGGAAATGGCTACTTAACGAGATTTTCTTTTCTTTTTTTTTTTTTTTAGGAGTTAAAAAAAAAAGATGCTGGAACCTATTTCTTTGTAATCTAAGTTAAAAAGTTAGTTAAAAACCACACAGAAGATGAGACCAGAGTAGACTATAAAAATGTTTGAGGGTCAGGAAAGATGGCTCAGTAGTTAAAGGAACGGGCTGCTTTTGCAGAGGAGCTGGGTTCAGCTCCCGTGGTGGTAATTTGAATGGCAGTGCCCCTGTAAGCTCTTGTGTTTAAAGTTTTGTTTCCTGTTGGTCAGGCTGCTTGAAAAGGATGAGAAGGTGTGGCCTCCTGGTAGGAGGTGTGTCACTGGGGGCAGGCTTGAGGTTTCAAAAGCCTGGCACCTTTCCCACTGCGCCTTTCCTTGCCTCCTACCTGGACACAGCTCTCAGTGGTTCCTGCCACTATGCCTTTGCCCCACCATCATGGACTCTAATCCTCTGAAAGTGTAAGCTCAAACTAAATACTTTCCTTTGTAAATGGTCTTGGGCATGGCGTCTTATCACAGGAATAGAGAAGTAGCTAAGGTAGTTCAAGGATATGGTAGCTCACAGCTGTCGAAACTTCAGTCTCAGGGGATCAGTGTCTTCTGGTCTGCATGAACACCGTTACCTAAATCAGAATGGGAAAAAAAAAACTTTAAAAATGAAATAGGGTTGGAGAAATGGCCCAACAGTTAAGAGCGCTTGTTATTCCTGAGTTGGACCTGGGTTCAGTTCCCTGCACTCACTCATAAAGTTGCTGACAGACATTGGTAACTCCAGTTCCAGGAGATCTGATGCCCTCTGCTGGTCTCTTCGGGCACTGCACACATGTAACCTCCAAGGATATATGAGGCACACATGTGGTACATAGACATACATTCAGACAGAGCACTCATATACAGAAAACCAATCTAAAAAGACATAAAATTATTTCTTTACATCTTTTATTAAAATCTAAAAAGAAATAAAATAAGAATTTAAGATAGGATTATCACATGACTCAGAAGCTTCACTTCTGGGAATATATGCAAAAGATATTTTAAGAGCTATTTGGACACCTTCATTCACAACAGAAATGTTCACAATAGGCTATTTGTAGGAATAGACCTGTAGTTGGTCAGCCCTCAGGAGGCTGAGCCGGGAAAGTCACTAGCTTGAGGCTAACCTGGGCTATATAGCAAGATCCTATTTCAAAGTGTCAAAATTGTAAAAATGATAAATCAAACAAAAAAAAACAAACTTTAGAGTCTGAAGAGATAGCCCACCCAGTAAGATGCTTGCCAGGTCACCGTGAGGCCCCAGATTTGATCCCAGCACCCGCATAGAAAGCCAAGTGTGGTATGTAGTACCAGCCCTCGGGGTAGGGAGAAAACAGGTGCCTACCGTCCAGCTAGGTAACCAGTCAGCCCCTAGACTTAGTAAGAGACTCTGTCCCTAATAGACTGACTTCAGAATGCCATGCATAGCTGTGCACACACACGAACATATTCACGAGTCCATACAAAACCCAAAACATTGTAAAATTTAAGAAGAAAAAAATTTGAAGGACCAGGTGTGACAGAAACCTTTAATCCCAGCACTTAGGAGGCAGAGGTAGGCATAGTTCTGTGAGTTCTAGGCCAGCAGGGCTAAAGAGTGAATCCCTAACTCAACAAAGCAAAACAAAATGTTTTAAGGGGCTAAAAGTATAGGTCAGTGGTTGAATGTTTGCCTGGTATACAAGAGATCCTGGCTTTGAATACCCAGCACTCAAAACAAAGAGATTATAAAGGTAAAATCTAGGGAGCTAGAGAGATGGCTCAGTGGTTAAGAGCACTGACTGCTCCTCTAGAGGTCCTGAGTTCAAATCCCAGCAACCACATGGTGACTCACAATTATCTGTAATGGGACCTGATGCCCTCTTCTGGTGTGCATGAACACAGCTATGGTTTCCTCATATAAATTGAATAAAAGGATTTTTAAAAAAGGTAAAAATCTATGTTTTACCTTGTATTTTTTTCAATCTCAACTTATTAGTGGCCATAAAAGCAGGACATGACCTATAGGTTGAAACCCCCTAGGCATGGGGCTGCCACAGGGCAAAGCTGGAGCTGAAGGAGGCACAGAATGAGACAGAGCCAGAGGAAGATGGAAGACACAGTCATTTTGGTCCTTGGCAGCCTGGATGCGTCAGAGAGAGACAAGTTCAGTGCTTTATGCCCCTAGGTCTCCCAGCTCTGCCAAGGGTCTGAGTGGTGCACTCCCTTCCAGCCAGTCCAGCACTAACCTTGATGGTTCTCAGCTCCTCTGTACCACCGGAGCTTGGTCGCTGGTTACATCTCAGGCTATGGATTCCAGGAGCTCCAGAACAAAGTGGGGTCTAAAAATAAAGCATGGAATCCTGAACTGGGTAGACAGGACTGAAAATGAAGGGGCGTTGGTCCTTGGCTGTCCTGGACCCTGGTCACCAAACTTGTGTAGTCATCCACCCACAGGCCAAAGGAGCACTGAGTGTGCGCTGAGACCATGCAAGTCAGCCAGCACTGGGAAAAAGGTCAAGCCCGGGAGAACAATGACAGCTGTTTGTCCCAGTTTCCTGAAAGGGACCAAGTTCACATGTTCCTGTTCTCCAAGGCTGAGTGTTGAATGCTTGGTCCCCTTGGTGGAACTACTGGGAAGTGGTGAAATCTTGAGAGAATGGAGCCTACAGAGCCTATCAGTGGGTAGAGGATGGCATATCAAGATGGCTTTAGAAAGATCTCTCTAGCCATCCTCTTCAGGCTGTGTGAACAAGACCCTGGTCCTGTAGACAGATCCCCGAGATCAGGATCAGAATTGACCAAGGCCACACTCGGCCTTGGCCACACTAGCACGAGAGGGATCCTGAGGCAGACCCATGCCCGGAGACACAGACACCTCTGACACTCACCTTTAGCTCACGGGCTCCCTAATATGGCAGATGGACACACCCACCTTAGGTGGCAAGCAGAGGCCTCTCCCACATACTCCCCCCCTCCCACTCTCCCCACCTGAGGACTTCCGGGATAGCCTTCCAACTTCCCCTTCCTTCCTTACATCCTCTCAGACCCAGACTCTCCCTTAACAAGTCTCTGACCATTTAACCTTGCCCTGGCATTGGCTTCCAGAAGGATCCAGACTACCAGAGTAAGCTGTCTTTCCCCTTTTTCTATTGCTTACGACACAGCAAGTAAGGTGTGGCGGCTGTGTCACATGCATGTCATCAGTAGGTAGCAGAGAGGAGAGAGGCCATATCTATGCCCAGTGCTCTACCTATGAATACCTGAATGTCTGAAAAAAAAAATCAAGTTTGAGACAACCACCATTCTGGCGCTAGGCAGGCCCAGATGGGCTCCCAGGACAGGGAGCAAGCCAGAGACTAGAAGAACCCAGCCTGCAACTGTAGGCCCCCCGGCAGGGATGGGCCCTAGACAGACAATTCTCAAAAGGGGCCACTCAGGCAAGCGGGGCAAAGAGTGGGCTTGAAATGACTACTGGACCAGCGCCAGGGGGTCCAGTCAGGGAGCTAGCCTGAGATAACCATCAGTCCAGAACCACACTGGCCTGGGTTTGGGCAGACCGTGTCTGAGGAGACCCCTGCCCAGCACCGTAACACACATAGCACTCTTGAGATGACTGACACTGACACTCAGAGATCCTGGGTACCACTAAGAGAAGCAAGTCAGTGTGGAGAAACGGAGGAGAAAGAGAACCAGAAGGACGCGGGCCCACTGAAGAGAGGCAGAACTGGAGACTCGAGGATACAGAAGAACAGCCTGGTGTGAGTAGCTGGGGATGCCACCTGGGACCACGGTGGGGTCCTTGCCTGTGCAGCTACCAGGGACCATGCCTGTCTTGGTCTGTCGACCTGCAGCAGCAGGGATCTGTACTCATCAAAGGTCAAGAGGATGTCCCTGGGCTGGGCTGCCACTAGGGCCATGCTGATGTCTGAGCTGTACAGAACTGGCCCTACCTCTCACTTGGGCACTGTGGGAGGGCTGACCCTGGGGACACGAGAGCAGGAGAGCTGAACCTGCCCCTACCCAGCTGCAGTGCTTGGGAGAAAGGGCTCCACACACTGCAGGCGTTTTGGGTGAGCCAGTCCAATGTGAGTGTGGAAGAGCTGGCCCTACCGCTCATCTCCCATGTGCTGGTGTGGATGTGGGAGAGATAACCTCCTCCCCGCTCATCCTTCACCACCTTCAGCATCAAGGAGGAGACCTATCCCTGGGGTCTTGAAAGCTGGAGAGCAGTCCTTGGCCCTCACCAGTGGCAGCACTCAAGAGAGCAGGCCCTGTACCTCTGGGCAGCCAGGTGACCCTGGTAGCAGGGGTAGGGATGAGGGTGTGACAGCAGGAGAGCCGACAGGTTGCTCAGATACCGCCCTGGCCCAGATCCAGGGCTTTGAATGGGCCTACCCCAACATCTACCCTGCTGAGGTGTGTGAAGGAGCCAATCCTACAGAACCAAAACTACAGCTCTCCATGACACGGCAACAACAGGATGTCGGAGAAGAGCCCCAGTGAGGATCCAGTATTGCTGAAGTAGCAGAAGCCCGGGGCCTCATACCAGACCAGTGGCTCACTGCAATGAACATTTGCTATCAGGGTGGACAGAAGGATTTACTGTGGGACACATTGTGACCCGCTTCAACTTCCACAACGAGGAGACTTTTCTTTTTCTCTGTTGGTGGGGAAGTTGCGAGAGGGGAGGGCAGGTATGAGGGGAGGGAAAGATGAGTGGGATTGGGGTGCATAATGTAAAATTCCCGAAGAACTAATAAAAAGTTAAAGAAAGGAAGAGAGAGAAAGGGAAAGAGAAAGAAGGAAAGACAGGGTCTCTCTGATATGTAGCTCAGCTGTTCTGGAACTCAATATAGACCACGCTGCTCTTGAACTCAAGAGATCAACCTGCCTCCTGAGTGCTGGGATTAAAGGCATGACCCACCGCACTTGGGAGGCAGAGGCAGGTGGATTTCTGAGTTCGAGGCCAGCCTGGTCTACAAAGTGAGTTCCAGGACAGCCAGGACGATACAGAGAAACCCTGTCTCGAAAAAAACCAAAAAGAAAGAAAGAAAGAAAGAAAGAAAGAAAGAAAGAAAGAAAGAAAGAAAGAAAGAAAGAAAGAAAGAAAGAAAGAAAGAAAGAAAGGCTGAGTAAACCATGGGGAGCAACCCAGTCAGCAGCACCCTCCATGGCTTCTGCATCAGCTCCTGCCTCCAGGTTCCTGTCCTGACTTCCTTCAGTGATGCACAGTGATGTGGAAGTGTAAGCTGAATAAGCCCTTTCCAGGGAGGTGGTTTTGGTCATGGTGTTCTGTCATGGGGTTAGAAACCTAAGGCACACAGCAAATAAAAAATTTAAACTAAAACTGGCACGGCAGTGCGGGCCTGGGATTTCTGGGAAGCCAGGGGCAGGCAGATCTTTGTGAGTTCCACGGCTATATCGAGAGACCCTGTCAGAGACAAACTAAAAATGTAGAAAGCAAGAGAAGAGGATGCCCTGCCTCTAGCCTGCACATACAGCACACACAGGTACCACCACACAAGCACACATGTGTAAACCAAACCAACCAAACACGGAACAAACAAAAACCCCTCGAAGAGCAGTGAAAATTAATAAGCACCTTTTATGAGACTAGGTTTCTCTGTGCACCAGGCTGGCCTCTAACTCACAGACATCTGCTTCTCTCTGCCTCCACAGAGTGGGAAAATTAATTTTTATGAACTTTAACAAGGTTCCTTGATTCATTTTTTGTTGTTTCTGCTCGTTCATTTGTTTTTGTGTGTAATTTTGCCTTTTCTTTTCAGAGCTGGTGACTAAATCCAGGTCCTTGTACTTGCTAGGCAATTGCTCTGTCACTGAGCTAAACTTCCAACTCTTTTTTTTAAAGATTTATTTATTTATTATATGTAATTACACTGTAGCTGTCTTCAGACACTCCAGAAGAGGGCGTCAGATCTTGTTACGGATGGTTATGAGCTACCATGTGGTTGCTGGGATTTGAACTCCGGACCTTTGGAAGAGCAGTTGGGTGCTCTTACCCACTGAGCCATCTCACCAGCCCTAAACTTCCAACTCTTGATAGACATTTCAGTTCAGATGAAAGTCAGGCAACTGACAAACATGTGAAGGCATGCTGTGGAGGTTTGAATAGGCTTGGCCCCTATAGACTCATGTATTTGAATGCTTGGTCATAGTGAGTGGCACTATCAGGAGGTGTAGCCTTGTTGGAGGAAGTATGTCGCTGTGGGGGCGGGGGTTCTGAGGTTATATATCTTCAAGCTCCGCCCAGTGTGGATGACAGTCTTTTTGCTGCCTTCAGATCAAAATGTAGAACTCTCCAGCTCCTCCAGCACTATGTCTGCATACACCCTGCCGTGCTTCCCACCATGATGGTAATAGATTAAACCTCTGAAACTGTAAGCCAACCCCAATTGCCATGGTCATGGTGTCTCTTCATAACAATAAAACTAGAAGATACACACTTAGTATACTGTATTATATGGAATCATTAAAATGACCATGGACTACACACCCTCAAGATAGGTGACAATTACTATCTGGTGATACAAAATGTTGCTGAATGGAGCAGTGTGCTGGGCAGGAACAGCCAGGCATTTGTTCAGCCACTCTGGAAAACTCTCTGGCATTATCTAGTACAGTCAGAGATACACTGTCACGTCGGTATCTGAGAGGGAGGCACAACTTCATGCAACAGAGCATAAGGAGGGACAGTTAGAAGATTCGAAGCAGTGCTGTGCAAGACAGCCCCAATCTGAAAGTAGTCCAAATGTCCATGAGCAGAATGAAAGTATTGTATAGTCATATACTGAAATATTATGCAGCAATGCAAATAAATTATCAGGACCAGTGAGATGACTTAGCAGGTAAGAGAGCTTAGCACCCAGGCCTAGCAAACTGAATTCCATCCCCAGGAACCACACAGTGGAAGGAGAGAACCAGTTCTGCGGCATGGCCCTCTGACCTCCAAGTCGACGCTGTGGCGAGGACAGCTGAACCCCCACATCATACACTTACACACTAATAGTTAATTTTAAAAGAAAATGAGGAAACACATTTTCATGCAATAACATTGATAAACCTCACAAACATAATGATAGATCATTTTAATTTTTTAGAATTATGTGTGTGTCTGCGTGGGAGTATGTATATGTGAGTGCCCGGTTCCTTCAGAAGCCAGAAGAGGGTGTCAGATCCTCTGGGGCTGGAGTTCCTGGCAGTAGTGAGCCAACCACCCAGTGAGTGCTGGGGATTGAACTCTGGGCCTCTGCAAGATCAGTAATCACTCTCAATGGCTGAGCCTTCTCTCCAGTGCCCATAAGCATAATATTGAGTGAAAATGTGTGACTTTATTTATACAAACTTCCCATTTTTTAAGATATGTATTCTGATAATTAAGCACAAAACAAAAAGATGCAGGCACAGCCCTGCAGTTCTGAGAGATGTATGATTGCCTGGGCAGTCAATGTCTGGTTGAATAAGGTAATTGCAGAGACCTCTTTCTTTGTGTTTTTGTTTTGTTTTGTTTTGTTTGTTTGTTTAGTTTAGTTTAGTTTAGTTTAGTTTAGATAGCATTTCTCTGTGTAACAAAGCCCTGGCTGTCCTGGACTAGGCTGCCCTTGAACTCACAGGGACCCACCTGTCTCTACCTCTGCCTCCCAAGGGTCACCACGCCCTACTCATTTCTTTGGTTTTTAAGATACAGTATCTACAGGTAGCACAGATTGTCCTCAGACTCAAATCCTCTTGTCTCTGAAACCTGAGTGCTGGGATTAAAGGCATGTGCCATGCCAGACTTCTGGATACTTTTCTATATATTCCATGATAAAAATTAAGGGCTGCAAGTAGAGAGGTGGGTTAGTGACTAAGTGTGCATATTGCTCTTCCAGGGAACCTGGGTTCTGTTCCCCACACCTACATCGGGCAGCTCACAATGAGCTACAACTCCAGTTCCAAGGAGACCCAACATGTCTGGTCTCTGAGGCCACCTGCATCCACATGCACACGTAACAGCACACAGATACAAACATACATGTGGTGAAAAGAGGGCCTTTAAAAAAATTAACGGCTGAGGCTGTTGTCCAGCATACATAGATTCCTGGGTTGGATTCCCAGTACCAAACCCAAAAATATTTAAACCATGCATTAAAAATTTAAATCTCTCTCTGTCTCTCTGTCTCTGTCACTGTCTCTCTCTTGTATGTGTGTGTGTATGACAAAGACACACAGACAGAGAGGGAAAGTCAGAGAAGGTAAGAAACAGAGGGAGGAAAGAGAGAGAGAGAGAGAGAGAGAGAGAGAGAGAGAGAGAGAGGGAAGAGAGAGAGAGAGAGAGAGAGAGAGAGAGAGAGAGAGAGAGAGACAGGAGGGAAGTGGAGGGAGGAAGTTTGAAACCATAAACTTTTTGCTCTTCTGGACACAAGAGGGGGTGCTAACCAGTGACCAGCTAAGGAAACCAGGTTTCCTAGCAACAGAGAAAAACATTGAGGGGGAAGTTTCTAAGACTCCGTCGATGGGTTTCAGCTCTGCACCTGCTTGGGGCAGCAAGGCTCGCTCCTGGCACCGGGAGCCTTCTGTTGAGTCTTGAGCGTCCTTGACCTTTTGTGGGAAAGTGGAGTTCTCCTAAACATGAGGTCAGGTCGGCAGGGCTGGGGTGCTGAGCCCCGGATCGCCTTTCTACCCTGGTCTTTTCTGTAGGACTCCAAACCCCTTGGTGTTTCCCTCAAATGCAGAGGCAATTAAGGCATGGAAAGAAAGGAGTTTGCCTGGAGCATGCTGAGACTTCAGGTTGTAAAAAAAGAAAGATTTGGTTTGCAATGGCCATTCTTAGGTTTGTATTTTAACAGATAAGTATTGGGTAAATAAGTATTAGGTAAATCCTGTGGAATAGTAATAACACAGGAAGAATCCACTGTAAAGCTGCTGGGCTGGGGCTCCGTGGTTGAATGTGCTGGCGTTGCTGCCCGGATCTTGGCTGGCCCTGTGGCACTAGCAGGAGGTGCTGGGACCTTTAAGAGGTGGGGCTTACCTGGATAGCTGTGAGATCATTAGGTGCTCGGCCTCGAAGGGACTGGTTGGACCAGTCCTTGCCTTGTGTGTGGCCGACTTTTCCTGGGGAGACACCACACACACACACACACACACACACACACACACACACACACACACAAACACACACACACACATCTATTCTCTTAGAAAGGGAACCAACCCCATGACAGAATCAAGAAACATCCACGCCAAGGTGCAATTTGGTTAAACTAATGAGGCTTTATTGGTCGGCTAACAGGAGTGTGGGTGAGGGGTACTTACAGCACCAGGTGTGGCGCAAAAACAGCTGCATCGCCAAAAAAGCCCCAGCAGGGTGACGACGACTCACAAAAGCGGCAACCCTGGAGCGCTCTGTACACCGTGCAGGCAGCTGACAGATCCACGGCGTCTCCTCTCTGCAGCTGGGCTGCTCAGCGTCTCCTCCGACAGCTGTTCATTCCTTCTGGAAAGCCGGAGAAGGGCCTTCCAGAGTCTCGCAAGTTTCCACTTTCCCAGAAGGTGACCTCTTGTTTAGCTCCGTGATCTCCCAAGGGCCCCCGACCCTGCAAGGAAAGTTTGGATTCTGAGGAATCTGCCGCCCAGTTCCAGCCCTCTCCTGCCCTTCTCGCACCCGCTCTGCAACCGGCCTCCTTTGGCTCCAGCTTCCATGTTTGTCCTCACCACAAACCCAAATGTCTGAAACCATGAGCCAGAACGAAGCTTTCCTCTTTTTAATTTGGTTCTCTACAGAACTGTCAAAGTAGCAGAAATCTGGCTAACAAATGGAGAAAGAAACTGAGACGGATCACAGTCAAACTCCTGCACAGGGTTCCCAGCACACACACCCCGTACAGTTAGTTCACAGCGGCCTGCAACACCGGCTCCAGAGATCCAATGCACGGTTCTGGCCTCTGAGGGGACCTTTAGGATGCCCACTGTTAGCATTCTGTCTAAGCTCCGCCCACAGTTACCTGGCAACAGCCAGGTATGCCTGACTTACTATAAAGGGGGCTGCTTGCCCCCTCCTCTCTCTCTTGCTCTTGCCTTCCTGCTCCTGCTCAGTCCTCCTCATGGCCGGCCTTTACTCCCCTCCCCACCTCCCCTCTTCTCCCCTTCCCTGCCCTCCCCTCCCCTGCCCTCTCTCTCTGCCTTTCTCCACCTCTACTACCCCATATCCTGAATAAACTCTTTTCTACACTATGGTACTATGGCTGGTCCCTCAAGGGGAAGGGATGCCTCATCATGGGCGTCGGCTCCTTCCCCCATACCTCACCACACAGTCATAAAACATATTCCCCCTCTTTATCTTTTTATAAACACATCACCACTACATGCATGTCTCCACTTCCCTACATGTTAGTCTACATGTAATTAACAACAAATCTGTAAGAGAGAAAGAGGCGAAAAAAAAAAAAACCACCTGAGACTCAGAGACTAAACAGGATGACATGCAGATTTCTTCCCCAGTCCAATTTATAAAAGAAATATTTAAAACCATATTTTAATTTATTTTATTTTTTGAAAGGGTCTTACTTTGTAGCTCTGACTGACTTGGGACATACTGTGTAGACCAGGGTGGCCTTGAATTCACAGAGACCTGCCTGCTTCTGTCTACTGAGTGCTGGGATTAAAGGTGTGCTCAACCTATCATTATTTTTATTATTTTAAACGCTTATTTTTAAAGGTGTGAAGCTGTTTGTTGACTCTAATAACTAGATACATTAATGTTAAAACTTTGGGGAGGTAGTATTTTCTTTAGCAAGTGAAGAAAACCACTTTAAGCAAGAGCATGTTGGTAGGGAGGAACTTGCAGTTGTATTGGGGCCTCACTTTGAGAAAGCTGTCTGGCTACCACTAGCAGTGTAAGACCCCAACTCAGTTTGTTTCTTAGACCCCTAGAAAAAAAGCCCAGCAAAGAATTCTTTGTTCTTTCGCCTTCAGCCTGAGTTACTGATGACCTCTGGAACTGGCTCTTCTTAAACTCACCCTGGCGCCTCTTTGTGTAAGGGACTAAAAATGTTTGCCAAAGATAAGACAGCAACCCTTCCGTAGGAGATGGGCTGTAATACATTATCCCCACTCTTATGATGTTTACTCAGATCCCCACCAAGAATGTTTACCAAAGATAGCCTGTAACTCTTCAGTAAGAGATGAGCTGAAATGTTTACTCAGCTTCTCATTCTTTGTGAACTCCGCCCCCCCTTCCTTTAAAAGCCCTCAATTGAAACTGCTTCGTGTTGATTTTTCCTGATTAAACCTCATGCATATTGCATCAAGAATGGTTTCTCTTGAGTTATTGGGGCATCGTCTCATCCTGGGACTTGAACGAGGGTCTCCCCGGGAACAGGGGTCTTTCAGCAGGAGCCATAACATGTCTAAAATGTCTCTCCTAGACAGTGTGGTGGTGTGTGCATGTAATCCCAGCACTTGGTAGGTGTAGACAAGAGGCAGAAGATCAAGGCTACCCTTGGCATCAAATCAAGTTTGAAGTCCACTGGACGTCCAGGAGACCCTGTCCCCAGACACCCTTCTCTGATTCAGTGACAGTGCTTCAGACATAATTGGAAATGTGGCGAAAGGTACACAGGACAATATATATTTTAAAAGATTTATTTATTTATTATATAGAAGTACTCTGTAGCTGTCATTAGACACACCAGAAGAGGGCATCAGATCCCATTACAGATGGTTGTGAGCCACCATGCGGTTGCTGGGAATTGAACTCAGGATCTCTGGAAGAGCAGTCAGTGCTCTTAACCGCTGAGCCATCTCTCCAGCTCCACATGACAATATTGATGCCAGTTTTCTTTATGATGTCCCCTGACCCAGCACCGTGCGTGTGGCAACTCACAGCCATCCCCACCTCTCCAGCTCCAGGGGATCTGACATTCTATTCTGACCTCTGTGGGCATCAAGAATTTATGTGGCACAGGTAAAACATTCATACACACACAAAAAAATTCTTTAAAAAAAAATTAAAAATCTGCTCTTGCCCTTCCCCCCTCTCTCTCCAGGTGCTCATAACTGGCCTCTTCTCTCTCTCTCTCTCTCTCTCTCTCTCTCTCTCTCTCTCTCTCTCTCTCTCTCTCTCTCTCTCTCTCTCTCTCTCTCTGCCTTTCTCTGTCTCTCCTCTCTCAGCTCTCCTCCCCATGCCCTGAATAAACTCTATTCTATACTATAAAACATGTTTTTAATCTTTTAAAAAATCAGCTTCTAGCTGGTTGTGATGGGGCAAGCTGGTGCAGTGTATACCCAAGGGGTAGAGTCAGGAGAGTAGGCTGTACCTTTACGGGCCTGGCAAAGTGACTTTTTACGTGTGTTTTCAATTGGGGTCCGTGTGTTGAAGGACAGCTTGAAGGAGTCAGTTCTCATCTTCCACTGTGTGGGTCCTGAGATCTCACTCAGGTCTTTAGCAGTAAACACCTTTTACCACTGAGCACCACACCCATAGCCTGGAACTGTGCAGCCCACTTCCCTACCCCCACCCCCTGCCTCTGCTTCAGGTCAGGGGACAGCATAAATAAAACTGGCACCATTATTGTAATCCAGGAACAAAACAAAGCAAAAAAAAAAAATTAAAAAAATCCACATTTACTTTGATAAGGAAACACTCTAAGAAGCACCTTAGTTAGGGCTAGGGCTTGTGGTCTTTGAATCTGGACACAATCACAATCACCTTTTTAAAAGAAAGCATACATAAACCATTTATCTGCTTATTTATTTATGTGTGCATTTCTGGTGTGTGTGTGTGTGTGTGTGTGTGTGTGTGTGTGTGTACTTGCCACACACAGCTCAGTGGTAAGAGGACAACTTCCCTGCCCTAAAAGAGTTTTTTTTTGTTTTGTTTTTCAAGACAGGGTTTCTCTGTGTAGCCTTGACTGTCCTGGAACTCACTCTGTAGACCAGGCTGGCCTAGAACTCAGAAATTTGCCTGCCTCTGCCTCTCGAGTGCTGGGATTAAAGGCCTGCGCCACCACGCCCGGCTAAAGGAAAGTCTTGAACTGGGAGTGGTGGCTTATGTCTAGTATCCAACCACATCAGAGGGCTGAGATAGCCTGAGCTACACTGTGTATGCCATCCAGTCTGGGCTAAATAGTGAGGTCCTCTCTCAAAAGAAACAAAGACAAATTAAGGGCAGTAAGGAGATGGCTCAGTCAGTAATGTGCTTGCTAGGCAGACGCCAAGGCCTGCCGGGAGCCTTCAGGTATGGCCGTGGTGTTGCTATCTGTGACCCCAGCACTGAGGCTGCAGAAACAGGAGGGTGGCTCACGGGTTACCCGGCCTACAGGAATCAATGCGCTCCAGGCTCAGTGAGAGACCTCCATCTCCAAGGAGAAAACTTGACACTAGTTTCTGGCCTCCACACAAAGCGACACATTCATGAGCGTGTACATGCACATATACTAGACATAAAAATATTTTTAAAATGTGAACAATTTACATGTTTAACACATTCCCAAGTAGCATTCATTGATAATGCTATTCTCAGATCCACTTTGAGGATGGATGGTTCCTTAGTGCATCATCTACAGAGTCTCTCTGGGGGCTTAGGTTGTAGCCCAGTTTGTAGCTTGTGTTCAGGAAGCTCTGAATAAAAACTGTGGTGATGGTGATGGCGATGGAGATGGCGATGGCAATGGCGATGGTGATATTCACCTTCACTCAGGAGATGGATGCCAGAGGATCAGGAGTTTAGGGTCATTCTCAGTCACATATGATTGGAGGCTAGCCTGGACTACATAAGGCCTCTTTACCACACACCCCCCCCCAACATGTGTGATTTTCTGTGTGCTACACACATAGACTTCTCACCCTCAAAAGATAGGCACTTGTCTTTCCAGTGGCACCCTTACATCTAAATTGTTGGTGTGTCCTTAATTACCAATCACCTGAATAAGATTATCATAATTGTTCATTTATTCCCTTAATTACCTAAATGGTTGCTATTGTTTTCAATTCTACAGGTAGAGAGCTGTTGAGTCAGGAGACAGGCATGAGCTGGGTGTGGTGGCACTTATTGTGAGCCCAGCACTGGGGAGGCTGGGGTACAAGGATTACTGCCAAGTTGAGGCCAGCCTGGGCTACACAGTGAGTTCCAAAGCCAGTCTGGGTTTATAAGTGAGACCTTGTTGGGGTGGGAGAGATAGGGATGGTTTTTAGTCCCTAGACTACAAGTGTCACGCACTGTGGGCTCTATGTGTCATCTTATTTAATACTCGAAAGCCACTGATTAATTAATGCAGTCTGTACTGATCAAATGATATCAAATACTTTGGAGTTTCAGGGTTGAGCAAGATGTAGGAGTTAGGTACTATTATTATTATGCCCATTGGACAGATGAGGAAACTGAGTCCTGGGAGGTGACTTGCCTAAGAATTGCTAGTGACTGCTCCCTCACTGGTGCATTTCTACATCTCTGAACTGAAGGTGGGGATGCTTGCATATAATATCAGCAGAGGATTACAGCCAGGAGAGGCCAAGTCAGGAGGATTTGGAGTGCAAGTCTAGCCTGGGCTACATAGTAGGTTCTATGTTTATCTGGGCTATGTACAGACAGAACCTGTCTGGGTGAGGGAAAAATGTTATTTTTAGAAGCCTCCAGAAGCCCCAGGATGCTCTCTGGTTTGAGGGGTGTAGGTGTTTTCATTTTGGGTACAACTTATGTTCTGCCCCTTTGATGACCTCCTCTTTCTCCTTTCCAGGACAATCCTGGAAACAAATCAAATGACAGAATGTACTGTCATATAGCCTGGGAGAGAGAGCCTGTCCAAACACTTCCAGGAGTAAAAGCTAACACTTTCTACATTGACTTTGATTCCCACTTTTAGGGACTATTTGTTAATTTGTATTTATATTTGTCTGTGCTGCAGGTGTCCATGGAGGCCAAAAGAGGGCGCCAGAGCCCCTGAAGACGTACTACAGGGCTTGAAAGCTGCCACCCGAATGAGTGCTGGGAACCAAACCTGGGTCTTCTGGAAGAGTCATGAGTGCTCTTAACTGCTGAGCCATCTCTCTACTCCTGAGTTACTGCGTTCAAGAGTTAGGCTGAGGGTGCTGGAGAGAGATTTTAGCAGTTAAGAGCACTGGCTGCTCTTCTAAGGAACCTAAGTTCAAGTCCCAGCATCCACGGGGTGGCTCACAGCTGCCTGTAACTCCAGTTCCAGGGAGATCGAATGCCCCCTTCTGGCCTCTACAGGTACTACACACATGTAGGCATATAAAATAAAAATAGCTTTGTTTTCTTAAAGTACAAACAAGGTATAGTGGCTCACATCTTTAACCCCAGTGCTCAAAAAGCAGAGGCAGGTAGAACTCTGAGTTCAAAGCCAGCCTGGTCTACAGAGAGTTCCAAGACAGCCAGAGCTACACAGAGAAACCCTGTCTCAAAATATATGGGTAAATAATTAAATTAAATTAAAATGCATAACAGATGTGTATGGACGAGAGCTGACAGGCTCTTCTCTCTGAAGGGTTGGGCCAGTGACCACTCCCATGCCTCCCTTGGAAGAAATCACAATACCCATGGACAACTTCAGGGTCCAGAGTCAGCACGTTCTATTCTCAGGAATTCAGTCAACCTTTTACGTCTGTGAGTTCCACATTCCTGAATTCAATGAACCACAGATTGAAAGGCAAGGTTTGCATCTGATCAGGTGCGGCAGCTCATTCCAGTAATTCCAGCACTCAGGACTCTGAAGCAGGACTGTGGTGAGTTCAAGGCTAACCCCGGTCTGTACAGAACATGTACACGTTTTTCACTATTCCAATGCCCAAACAATCCAGTATGATAACTATTTATGTGCCATTTACACTGGATGCATTACATAATCTTCTAAAGCAGTAGGTTGTTACCCCTTTGAGGAGTCGAACAACCCTTTCACAAGGTCTCCTAAGATCATCCAAAACCACATATATTTATATTATGATTCATAACAATAGAAAAGCTACAGTTGTAAAGTAGCAATGAAAAATAATAATTTTATAGTTGGGCATCACATGAGGAACTGTATTACTGGATCACAGCACAGGGAAAGTTGAGAACCACTGCTCTAAAAGTTTAAAGCACATGAGAATATATGCCCAGGTGACATGGGAACCCTGCTCTGTTTTTATAGGATGAACTTGACCGAGTGTGGCCTTGGACCTCCTTGGCAATCCTGGAAGCAGTCCATACCTACTGAGAAGTGGTCTAATCCTATAATTAATTTTCTGAGCAATAAGGGGTCTGAGATGATCCCAGAGCCAACCAAAGCTCTGAGGTCACTCCAGGCTTCGGAATAAGCAGCTCTCTATGTCACCTGGAAGGTCGGGTGCTCTCAGAAGGTTGCAGTGAACCTGAAATTCCCCCTCTACTCACAGCTCCCATTTGTTTCTGAGGTTCTACTTTAGGAGGTTGTGGGAGCAACAGGGCATGAGACCTCACTGGTAGAAGATCAGTTTTGCCTCTGAAGGGTTTAGCCCAGCCTTTGGCCCTGACGTGGCCTTTTCTTTCCTGGTCCACGGTGATGTGAGCAGCCTTGGACACACACTCCCACCCTCCACCGTTGAGCTGTTCCTTATCCCCTTCCCAGCTGTGATGGACTGAAACCCCCTAAAACAGTGAGCCAAGATAAATCTTTCTTCTCTCACATTGTCTTGTCACAGTGAGATCTGTGGTGACAGGCACTGGCCACATCTCTGGAGTTCTGAGCAAGGCCATTCAGCCTGCGGCATAAATTATTGCCAGTCGAGAAGCTTCTTGACACTGGGAAGATGCTCAGCAGTTAGGAGTGCTTGCTGCTCTTGCAGAGGACCCAGGCTCCCAGCACCCATGTGGCAGTTCCCAACTGCATGTATCTCCAGTTCGAGGGGATCTGACACCTTCTCTTCTAGCCTCTGCGCATATGTGATGTACATAAACTCACACAGACACCAACACATAAAAATAAAGAATAAATGGGACTTCAAGAAAAAAAAAAAAAAAAGACAGGGAAACTTCTCCTAGTGTTGGAACCTCAGAGACATGGACACATCTGACCATAGGTTTTAACTGTCCCAGTGACCAGTACTGTCACAGGCTTACAGTATTCCATAGTAAGACAGTACGGGTGAGATCAGGCTTGAGCAGGGTCTTGGGGCACAAGAAAGCTTCCCACGACCCTCGGGGTAGCCTCATCCCCCAGATCGGCACCATGCCAGTTTGTCTCCTCCAGTCACCATGACCACAGTCAGGGCTCCTCACGCTGGCAGCCGCGTTTGACGCACAGATGAGTGTGTGTGGTTTGTGTGTGCAAACTGAGACCAGACAAGATACTGAAGTAACTGATGAAGACAAAAATGAATGATCTACCAACAGGCCCAGCTTCAGGGCGGTGTGCATAGACATCCTTCCGGGGCACGAGAGGGAGCCAGTGATGAGAACAGGCAGGGTTACTCGGGCAAGATGGCTCAGGAGGTAAAGGCACTTGCTGCCGAGCTCAGGAGCCTGAATTCAGGTGATTGCATCCATCACTGGTTGGAACCACCTAAGCAAGCTGACTTAGTGAGTCCACCTGTGCTCAGACAGGCCTCTGTCACTAGCCACACTGGTGGGCTCGTGGACAAAGGAACCACACGGCAGGGTTAGAGGTTCTGAATTCACTAAAATGTCTCGGTACGGCCAGTGGGGATGTCTGATTTACCAATAACAAAGGTTGAAATGGATCCCTCAGTATGGCTTTCATCCTTCAAGGAAGACCACAGCGCTTGGTGACTAAGTAATGACGGGAGATCTTTCTTAGCCTAGAAGGATAAGTAAGTCGTCTTGACACGGACCGATGTGTATTTGGGGTGTGGGTTTACCTTTCCGGGATGCAGAGGCTCAGTCAATCTGTGCTGGTCAGTTTATGTCAACTGGTTCCAAACTAGAATCACTTTGGAAGAGAGAACTTTAACTGGGGAGTCGCCTCCATCAAATGGGCCTATGGGGATGTCTGTAGGGGATTTTCTTGACTCATGATGGATGAGGGAGGGCCCAGGCCACAGTAGGCAGTGACACTCCTGGGCAGGGGGTCCATGGAGAACAAGTTGGTTAACGTTGTTCCTCCATGGTTCCTGCCTCTGTCCTAACTTTTCCTTCAGTGATGGACTGTGATTGGAACGTGTAGGCTAAATGGACCTTTACCACCCCAAGTTGATTTTGTTCTCTCTCACTGAAACAGAGGACCAAACTAGTACAATCTAAAAATTAGATCTCAGATAATATCATGGCATACCTGAGGCAGCTGAGGTGGTCCTTTGGCCTGCATATGACTCATGAACTCTTCCCAGGAACTACCAGCCTAGAGGACTTGAGATGTAGCCCCCACGCAAGCCACTCATGGGCCTTCAAGCACTCTTTGTTTCTTTCTCTCTATCTTCCTCCTCTTCCTCCCCCTCCCCTCCCCCTCTTTTCCCCTCCTCCCCTTCTTCCTCCTCTTCTTCCTCCCCCTCCCCCTCTTCCTCCTCTTCTTCCTTTTCCTCCTCCTCCTCCTCCTCCTCTCCTTCTTCTTCTTCTTCTTCTTCTTCTTCTTCTTCTTCTTCTTCTTCTTCTTCTTC
>NC_034591.1:131406812-131416812 GCF_900095145.1 Mus pahari | reverse complement strand
GGCCCCAGGCACACACATCTTGCACATACGTACATATAGACAAAACACTCATGCACAGATAACAAAAATAAATAAATCATTTTTACATTTATGTATTTATGTATTTGAGATCGAGTCTCTCACCCTGTAGCCTTGGCTGGCCTCTGGAACATGCTATGTAGACCAAGCTGGTCTTGAACTCACAGAGATCTGTGTGTCTCTTCCTCCAGAGTCCAAGGATTAAAGGTGTGCACCACCAAGCTAACTAAAAACAAAACAAAAGCAAACAAACAAACAAACACCCCCCCTTAAAAAACAACCAACCAAAACAAAACAAAAAACAAATAAGAAGAGGCTGTAAAGATAGTTCAGTGGTTAGGAATACTTGCTTACAGGTGACCAGAGTTCAGTCCCTAACATCTACTTTAGGCAACTCACAACTACAACTGCCTGGCCTGTAACTCCACCTTTCAGGGAGTATGACAACTCACTGGACCCCTGCACACAGGTGGCTGACTCTCTCTCTCCCTCTCTTGGTCCTCCTGCCCCCACACACACATTTATTTTTAAGAATATTTAAAAGAGGGCTGGTGAGATGGCTCAGTGGGTAAGAGCACCCAACTGCTCTTCCGAAGGTCCGGAGTTCAAATCCCAGCAACCACATGGTAGCTCATAACCATCTGTAACAAGATCTGACGCCCTCTTCTGGAGTGTCTGAAGACAGCTACAGTGTACTTACATAGAATAAATAAATAAATCTTTAAAAAAAAAAAAAAGAATATTTAAAAGAGAAAGACCGACAAACAGACGGACAGAAGAAAAACTGAAATGGATTCCCAGAGGCCACACACCTCTATAAATATTCACAGTCCTCCTGTGACTGGACTTCTGAACGTTGGGGAAAGATTTAGTTGGTCACATTTCCTGCATCCTCTGTCTTGCCTCTTCCTGCCTGGCACTGTCAGGCTAGCCCCACCTCCCCTCCTGCTGGCTCTCTGCATACTTTGGGGAACTGACAGTGAGACACTGGTAGTCTGTGACTCTCCTTTCGCTGCCTCTGGGAGCGTGCACTCCTGCCCTTAGCCGAGGTTACTGTGGTCTTGTTGCTTTGTTCAGGCACAGTTTTGCTCCGTGGCCCACACTGGCCTCACACCGCCAGTGTGACACCTTTAGTGAGTATCCTTGTTCTTGACGCTCTGAATAAATGTGACCAGTGGTACTGCTGTGATCTATTGCTAATATCAACTGTCCCATGATTCGATGGCTTAAAATTACCAGCGTTGGAGCTAGAGAGATGGATCTGTGATTGAGGGTACTTTGGCTGGTCTTACAGAGGTCCCAAGTTCAGTTCCCAGCACCCACATAATGGTTCACAACCATCTGTGTGACTCCAGTTCCATGCCCTCTTCTGACTTTCATGGATACCATGCAAGCGCATGGTGTAGACATACACACAGGCAAAACAAACAAAACAAACACATGCACGTAAGATAAAATGCAAATAAATCTAAGAGAAAAAAAAGGGAAAAAAAAAAAAGAATTACCAACATTGCTGGGCATGGTGGGTCAGACCGTTAGTTCCAGCACTTGTGAGTTAGAGGCCTTCCTGGAGCAGATTCCTGGTCATCCATAGCAACAGAATGAGACTGTCTCAAAAACAAGAGCAAAACCAATCATTTGGGCCAGAAGATGGGCCAGTGGTTAAGGAGGTTTGCTACCAAGCCTGACAACCTGCACTTAATCCCAGGAACTCACGTGGTAGAAAAAGAACCAGTTCCCACAAGTTGTCATCTGACCTCCACATGCATGCATTGACCCAAACACACACACACACACACACACACACACACACACACACACCAAATAAAATCTAAAGCAACAACAATAATAGTAATAAAAGTATTTGCGCTACCTGGTGTTGCATAGTTGCCTGGAATTCCAGCACTTAGGATACAGAGCCTGGATGATCAGGAGTTCAAGGCCAGCTGTGCTCTGCAGCTGTCAGGCCTGACATCCATCTGGGTGGTGACATCCACATAGCTGGCAGCTCAGGGTCGACGGGATGTCAGCTCTGCTGGACTTTCTCTAACAGCTCCAGCCTTCTCTCCTTCCCTCCAAGCCTTTCTATGCTGTCTTTCTTGGTACAAGATGGCTCAGGGTTGCCTCGACTGACCCCGTTAGGCTCTCTTCACTACCAACCCAGAGCTGGCCCAGCACTTTCTCCTCCTCCTATTGGCTAAAGCAAAGCTGTAGGACCATCCTAGGTCCCACTTGGGAGAAAATTGTCTAGAGACATGAGCACCTAAAGGCCAACTCACCGAGTGTCATCTTTGGAGACCAGTCACCATAGTTTGCTTCGGTGGCTCAGAGGTTACAAACACTTGCTGCTCTTCCAAAAGACCCACATTCAGTTTCCAGCACCCTTCGTGTAGCATACAAACCACCCGTAACTCCAGCTCCTCTTCTGGCCGTCCAAGGTACCCGCATCTCTCATGTACAGAACCGCCTGTTCTGCCTCCGTCCACAGCCCTCAGAATCTCAGCTGAGCCCAGCCGTAGGTCTAGGCTTAAAACTAACTTTCTCGTTAAGTGTTGATGAGGTCCTGGGATGAAAGGCCTGTGAGCCAAAGGGATGAGTTCTCAGGCCCCACATATCTGACGCAAGACAGACGTCAGGAAATTTGTGGGGACACCGAAAGAAAAAGAACTCCTCACTCCAAAGTCTGAGGAGAGCCTACTTCCTGCAGAGAAGCAGGGATGCCAACTCAATCAATGTTGGCTGTAAAAGCTCTTCACCCACAGGAAATATTCTCTGGGCATATTTAACGATCCAGGCTTAACGCTTGAATACATATAACCTTGGTTGGAGCTTCATTCCTTTCACCTCAGGCCTGAGAATCTCAAACAAAACCTATGTTTGCAGTGTAAACCTGTCTGACATTCCTGCGTTCCTTGAAACTGGACTTTACCTTATCTAGTACTGGCTGGCCTGGAACTCACATTGATCCACCTGCCTTCTCTCTCTCTCTCTCTCTCTCTCTCTCTCTCTCTCTCTCCCCTTTGGTTTTTTGAGACAGGGTTTATCTGTGTAGCCCTGGCTGTCCTGGTGTCCTGGAACTCATTCTGTAGACCAGGCTGTCCTCGAACTCAGAAATTTGCCTGCCTCTGCCTCCCAAGTGCTGGGATTAAAGGCATGTACCACCACTGCCCAGCCTGCCTCTCCTTCTCAAGTCCTGAGATTTAAAGATGTGCACTGCAATGTCTGGTTCCTAATTTAGGTTTTTGAACAACACCTTTATATACAGTAACTATAAACCCGTGAAATTCCTATATGAAATTCCTATATTTCAATGAGCAGCCGTCCTTCCTTTAGAGCCTGCACCCATGATCCATGTTGGATAAGTCTTATGTTCAGAGACACTTCTCCATGAAGTCCACATCCATGCTGGGCTGGCTCGGTTTGTTTGTGTTTCTTTCTGAGCATCTCTCTCTCTCATATAATTTATCGATTTTGATTTTATGTGCATTGGTGTTTTGCCTGCATGTATGTCTGTGAGTGGGTGTCAGATGGAACTGAAGTTACAGACAGCTTTGAGTTGCCACATGGGTGCTGAAAACTGAACCCGGTTCCTCTGGAAGAGCAACCGATGTTCTTCGCCACGGATCTCTCTCTCTACCTCATACCACCTTCTCTTAAGCCTTATGCTTAAGCCTGTGTTAATTATTTTTTATTATACTCATTTATTGTGTGTGCATATGTGTAAAGGCACCCATAGGAGGTGAGAGGTCAGCTTCCAGGAGTCCTGTCTCTCCTTCCACCATGTCGCTCCTGTAGGTTGAGCTCAGGTCATCAGGCTTGGCAGCAAGTGTCTTCACCTGCTGAGCCATCTCTACCGCACCTGTAACAGATCTGTATTTAACCCCATCTCTGCTTTATAAACTGGTTAGTCCTGAAATTTTTTTCTGTGTAGAAGCCACCAACCTCTTTGGCCTGAGTTGAGGATGCTAAAAGGTGGTGTCTAGTGGACAGCTGTGCTTCTTTTGCCTGAACCCCAGATGCAAACAATACCAAAGCATAATGATCATGATGTCTGCTGACATTCAAAATGGCAAGGCAGCTGGGGTATGGACCAGGGCTAGAATGCTGCCTGGCAAGTGTGAGGCCGTTTTGCTTTTCTTTCTTTCTTTCTTTCTTTCTTTCTTTCTTTCTTTCTTTCTTTCTTTCTTTCTTTCTTTCTTTCTTTCTTTCTTTCTTTCTTTCAAGTGATCTATGTAGTGATGGGAATTGAACCAGGACTTTATATATACTATACAAGCACTCTACCAAGTGAGCTACATCACCAGTCTTGTGGGCTGTGCACACCTGCACATATACACAAACAAATAAAATAAAATAGATAAACAAATAAAAAGGTATGGGGGTGGAATCTTCACATGTCCACAGTGATTCTGGAATGCCGTACATTTAATTCTAGGCATGTTGACTCAAGCTCTGGCCCTCTTTCTTGGACAGCTCTCATTGGTTCTTGATTCTAGGCTTTGGATCTTCCTTCCTGCAGAAGACCCAGGGTCCACTGCACCCACATGGCAGAGGACCCAGCACCCACATGGCAACTTACAGTTGACTGTAACTCCAGTTCCAGGACATACGACAGCCGTTTTGGGCCCTGTGAGTACCATGCATGCAAGTGCAGGCAAAACACTCATACAGATAAATTAAAATAAACAAGATTGAGACTGGACAGTGGTGGCACACACCTTTAATCTCACTGCTTAAGAGTCACAGGGGGGTGGATCTCAGTGAGTTCAAGGCCAGCCTGGTCTAAAGAGCTTGTTCTAGGACATCTAGGGCTATGCAGAGAAACCCTGTCTCAGAAAAACCAAAACAAGATAGATAGATAGATAGATAGATAGATAGATAGATAGATAGATAGATATAGGTAGATGACGTTGTAAGGGCTGGATAGATGGCTCCAGAGCACTTGCTATTCCTGCAGAGGATCTTCTGACCTCCTTGAGCACACACAATTGGGACCTGGGTAAACTATTAAGGCTTAGATGGAATGTTAAGGCCTAGGTAAAATGAAGGCTTAGGTAACTGCTACCTTGTTAGCCTGTCATTATAAGGAAACTTTCTCATGTTTTTGCTGTCACTAGGAAACTTTCTAATGCCAAGATTGATTACATATTCTGTTATGTCCTGTGTCCTTGGAAACCAATGATGATGGAAGCCAGTAGAACTGCTTTGTAGAGTTACCCACAATAAGTTTGGGTCCCAACCAACCACCCAACAGCTATTCCTGCACCTGTGTATAAGCTTTTATGGTATAAGCTGCCCCTGGGATGGACCCCAGCATAAGAGAGACACTTGCAATAAGGAACTATTTGGAAAAAGACTTCCATTTTGAATAGTGGTCGAGTAAAGTTTAAGTTCCCTGGAAACTGACATCCTACTTGTCAGAAAGAGACATGTATGTTGGTAGCTGACACCCTGGTTGGAAAGTTAAGACATGTATGTTAGACAAGGCAAGTCCCCTGTCACAGTTGAATACCCTACCAATGGGAACAGGATAAATGCACAACAAAGACATGTTCCTAAGGAAATCCCTATCCTTAAATCCTGATTGGTGAAATAACTTGACACAGAAATGTGTTGATTTTGGGCTAAAACAAAACAAAACAAAACAACAACAACAACAACAAAACAAAAAACACTGTAGGGCAACTGGAGAGATGGCTCAGCAATTAAGAGCATTGACTGCTGTTCCAGAAGTCCTGAGTTCAATTCCCAGCAATCACATGGTGGCTCACAACCATCTGTAATGGGATTCCATGCCCTCTTCTAGTGTGTCTGAAGAAAGTGACAGTGTACTCACATACATAAAATAGAATAAATAAATCTTTGCAAAAAAAAATAAAAAATAAAACATAAAATAAATGCCCAAAACAAAAAACAACCACCCACTTAAAAAAAAACAAACCAAACAAACAAAAGACAAAAACCACTGTAGGCTCTTAACTCGGGGTCATGGTTCAGTTCCTGAATGTGGACCATGGCCCTGGTGGATCAGCCCTGGGGTGTATGCTCAATAGCTCCCCCTGTCTGACTGAGATGGATGTTCATGTGGTTGGTGAGGAGATTTCTAGACCGCAACACAGTTTGCATATACATACATGCAAGCAAAACGCTCTTACACAGAAAGTAGGATAAATCTTAAAAGAATCTTAAAATGAAAAATCTTTACTAAAATTAGATAAAAGAAGATAAAAGTATAAACATAAAAAAGTTTTTTTGTTTTTTTGTTTTTTTAAAAACCCACTCATTTCTATATTTAGAAAAACATCCGTGTGTTTCTTATGTGTGACACTAAGATTAACTCCAATAGAGCTACACTCAGACTGGAGTTACAGATCACCTCTGTCATCCCAGTAGTTAAGATGCTAAGGCAGAGGATTGCCATGAACTCCAGGCTAACCAGAGCTCCATAGCAAACCTTGTCTCATTAAAAAAAAAAAAATAGAAGCCACACATGACATCACTTGCTGGGCCCTTGTCTGCTCTGGGCTGGGTGATGTGCTCTGGGCTGGGTGATGTACATACATGAGCACTTAGGGGGCATGTAGGAGCCTCAGTGGTCGTCATGACAATCAGTGAAGTGTCCACAGATAGCCTGGGCTCAGTCAGGCCATGCTGGTGGGGACAGATGCATGCGCATGCTGGTGGGGACAGATGCTGGCCTGGAATGCCCGACTCGGCTCATACTCAGAGCCAAGACCTCGGTGGAGACAGCTGGAATCCTGAGCTCAGCTGAGACAATGGGGCATGGGGCCTCTCCCTTTGGCTTTCCCATGCATTCTTTCCAGGCGGATTCTTGAAGTAGGTAGGAAGATGGAGGTCAAGTTTTGCAAAAGCTCTGGCCTAGGTGTGGCCCCTCCTTCAATTCTCTCCTGAGAAGGTGCCAACCGCTTTTCTTCCTTGTTCAGGGTCATTTACCTATGTGCTGTGCTGAGCCCCAGTGGGAACTTGACATTTATTTTCTCTCTGTACTGGCTTTTTTTTTTTTTTTTTTTTTTTTTTTTTTTTTTTTTTNCAGTGGTTCACACAAATTGTTCCTTGCCAACACTTGCTATTTAGGGAACCACAGCAACCGTTTCACAACACACTTCAATTAACTCAAGATGTTCTATTTAGAACCATCTTCCCCAAACCTTTGCAATGCTGGAGGTCACAAGGGCATCAGTGCACTTGCACACCGTCACACAGGGAAATATTTTTCCTTTGCCTTGGAACAAGAGACATAAAAAGATAAGGCTTGAGATGAAGGACAAACACAGGCCCTGAACAAAACCAAAACCAGAAACAAAACCAAAAGACAGGAAATGATGGTTTCATTTAACTGAACCTAAGGAAAATTTATACCAGGTTATTACTTTTAAAAATATTTATTTTGTTTTTACTTACATGTGTGTATCTATGTATGAGTATGTACACCTGGGTGCAATAACCTCAGAGTCCTGAAGAGGGCGTTGGATTCTCTGGAACTAGAGTTACAGGGAATTGTAAGCTGCCCCATATGGGTACTGGGAACTGAACTCAGAACTTCTAGAAGAGCAGTAGGCTCTCTTAACCACTGAACTATCATGCTAGCCCCAAAATATTACTTTTTTGTTTGTTTAGCTTTTGTTTTTGAGATGAGGTCTGATTTTGTACCTGCTATTGACAACCTGGGCTAAAGTCTCTATCCATAGGGGGAGTTTATCTTCTGTGGTGGGTGAGATTACCAGAAGGGATATGTGACACCTGGACTCTTGGAACTTCTGTCTTCAGTTCAGCCAGGGAAGTTTCCTTGCATTTGTTCCTAAAGTCTAAGGAGACACGGTTTGGAGTGTTTTTCTGAATGTGTGCACACTCAGGCTGGCCAGCATCCAAATGCCAGATGCTACCTCTCTGTGCTCCCTTTTCCTAGAAACTATCAACTCGAATCTCTATAGCCTGCATTGATTTCTCTCCATGCTCACCCAGCGATGAGTGTTTAGAGGCTTCTAGATTTCACTGGTTTTGGAATGCTCATTTCCCTCCATACGATGCTCCCAGTGTGTCGTATATTGCAAACTTTTCACTCTGTTTTCCTCTGTCCATGGTGTTCTCTCTCTGTTCTCTCTCTCTCTCTCTCTCTCTCTCTCTCTCTCTCTCTCTCTCCCTCTTCTTCTCCCTCCCCCTCTTCCTTTCTCCTTCCGTTCCTCCTCTCCTCTTCCTGCCTCCTCCTCCTTTTTAAAAAGATAGGAACTCACTATATAAACCTGGTTGGCCTGGAATTCACTATGTAGAGCTAATTGCTTCAAAATCACAGAGATCTGTCTGCTTTAGCCTCTTGACAGCCAATTCTTTTTTTTTTTTTTTTTTAAGATTTATTTATTTATTATATGCAAGTACACTGTAGCTGTCTTCAGACACTCCAGAAGAGGGAGTCAGATCTTGTTACGGATGGTTATGAGCCACCATGTGGTTGCTGGGATTTGAACTCTGGACCTTTGGAAGAGCAGTCAGGTGCTCTTACCCACTGAGCCATCTCACCAGCCCCCAATTCTTTTTTTTTTTTTTTTTTTTTTTTGGTTTTTTCGAGACAGGGTTTCTCTGTGTACCCCTGGTTGGCCTGGAACTCACTCTGTAGACCAGACTGGCCTCAAACTCAGAAATCCGCCTGCCTCTGCCTCCCAAGTGCTGGGATTAAAGGCATGCGCCACCACACCCCTGGCTGACAGCCAATTCTTTATATTCCTTTGGCTGTCCTGGAACTCACTCTGTAGACCAGGCTGGCCTCAAACTCAGAAATCCGCCTGCCTCTGCCTCCCAAGTGCTGGGATTAAAGGCATGCGCCACCACACCCCTGGCTGACAGCCAATTCTTTATATTCCTGGGCATGGATGTAGTACTCAGTGTAGACATAGATAGATAGATAGATAGATAGATAGATAGATAGATAGATAGATAGATAGATAGATAGATAGATAGATTGCTTAGAGTGGTACCACAGCATACCAACCCTAATTCACACTAAAAATCACACTGGGGAACGCTCTTAGAGTACCTCAGGGGCAGAGCCCTTGCCTAGTGTTTTCAAGATCTTGGGTTTAATTCCCTAGTTTGACTCTGCACTCTTTACAAAGTATAATGATACTATGTGATGTTGGGGGAAATCATTCTTGTCTCTGAGCCTCAGAATCCTCATCTGTAAAACAAATCCCCACAGGATTGGCTAGCATCACTTCTCCTTAAAGGGCAAGCACCTGGACACTTGCTGTCCCGTGGGTCAGCTAGAGGCTGTCAGAGTTCCTGGAATCGGGAGAATTGAACAAGCGGCACATGAGTGTGTGGCTGAAGCCCAACACTTCCCCCCCTTCCCCTTTAGTCTTCTCCTTCAGTCTGAGCTACAGTGAAACCTTAAAAAGCTTCCCAGCGTTGGCCCTCCCAGCAAGTCAGCGGCTAGCTGAGTGCCCCACCTGCCTTCCCTGGTCTGAGGGTTCAGGGGGGCAGGGTTTTGGTTGTTTTTTGTTTTGTTTTGTTTTTAACAGAACTCACGCCGCGTGTAAGGGACTGCTTCCAGCACTCTGCACATGCCTGTTCCGTGAGGTCGAAGCTATTGTTAGCCTCTAGTCCCGGATGAGGGAGCGGAGGCATGGAGTCACTCAACACGTGACTTGGGGCCATAGATGAGAAGTGGCAGCACCCGGATTTACACTCAGGCAGCCCGGCTCCAGAAGTAAGCTACACATGACTTACTTTGGGGGAACGTAAGCTTTCTCTTATTTTTTGTCAATATAAACAAATATCTGTTTTTCTGGTATTTAAAATAAACCAAAACCAAAACCAAAAACAAACAAAAAAATGTGGAGGCCAGCTGTGTTGGTCCATGCTTGTGAGTCCAGCACTCGCGGGTCGAGGGAGGAGGGTAGGAGCGAGCTGTAGTAGTGGATACCTGTATTCTCAGCTCTGGTCAGGCAGGAGGCAGGAAAACCAACGG
>NC_034591.1:131402338-131406657 GCF_900095145.1 Mus pahari | reverse complement strand
AGAGAAGAGAAGAGAAGAGAAGAGAAGAGAAGAGAAGAGAAAAGAAAAGAAAAGAAAAGAAAAGAAAAGAAAAGAAAAGAAAAGAAAAGAAAAGAAGAAAAAAACTGATCTGGCTGAGGTGCGCAGCAAGCACAGAAGCTAAGCTCGGGATAAGACCAGTGGGTCCAGAACCTTCCAAAATGTGGGACATAGGACAACCAGGGTCTTATGCATTTGTGAGAAAAATTGGAAGGAGTTGCAAGCTTGAGGCCGGTCTCTAGGAGGCAGAGGATCCTCCTGTGCTCATCCACAGGGCCCCACAGACCCAGCCTGAAGCGAACCGCAGTCTCTGCCCTCCCAGTAAATAGGCGTTGCTATTCTAGGCAAGGCCCAGGATAAAAATACTTGCCATGTTCCGCAAGGTTTTTTTTTTTTTTTTTTTTTTTTTTTTTTTTAAAGTCATGAAAATAACAGTGCAGTAAGCTGTCTATTTTTGGTTGGTGCCTCTTGGCACGTGGTCAAAGTCACGGCCCAAATGCAATCTATGTAGAAACAGGTCACCGCAATTTGTGGGTGTATTGAGGGGCCTCAGACCTGAACCTCAAGCAGAGGGAAAGGAGGCCAGCCTCTGGGCAGGCCTGAGCATCCATGTGTGCCCTGCTTCTTAGCCAAGTTCTTAGGGGTGAAGACTCCATTCCAGCCCGAGGAATTCAACCTTAGGGTGGGACCGGGGTGTGGGAATGTTCCCCAACTTCTCTATAAACCGGCTGATCAAAAGGCTGCATAGCAGTCTGGCGGATATTCCAGTTGGGGCCCAGCATCTGGTACTGGGTTGGGTTTTTCCAGCCTCAGTGGACAAGAGGGTGCTCCTGGAGGCTGAGAAAAGATCATCTCTGTTAGATGGCTTCATGCAGATGTGGAAAGAACCTGCCCAGGCCTGGGTTTCGGTCTTGGCTCTGGGTCTCCTGCCAGTGTGATGTTAGACAGGTCACTCCACCTCGCCACCTTTTGCTTTTTTCTTTCAGTAAAATAGAGATAATAAAGCCAAGCTTAGAAGAAAGTTGGAGGATTGATGCAGATGGTACATTTTAAAGATTATGGTTCATATAGGGTGGCTACCATGTCTGGTTTCCTGATTGTATGAGCAGGTATTCTCTTTCTAACCAGCCTTTTAGGGTCACCTTTCAGTAACAACAACAACAACAACAATAACAACAATAACACAACTATGTGATATTATGTACCAGGCATTATTCTAAATATCTTCCTTATACAAACACACCTCTTTTTTTTTTTTTTTTTTTCTTAGCAGCCCAATGAAACAGGCACTGTGTGATCCTCCTCTCACAGATGGGGACAGCTAAGGCTCAGAGAGGGGACAGCTGAGGCTCAGAGACTGACCGTTTAGCTTGGTGTTGTAGCTCCAGTCCTTGGGAGGTGAGGCTAAAAGGATCAGGAATTCAAGGTCATACTTAGCTACCTAGGGAGCCTGAAGCCAACCTGGGCTACATGAGACTCTGTCTCATATAAACAGAAACAAACAAGAGGTTAACACCTTTGCCCTCTGTCACACAAGCAGCAGGTGACAGATCCAGGCCTCAAAACCACAGTCACACGTGGCTAACCGCTAGCTATTGGTTCTTTCTTAATTATAGCTGATTTCTTGACCCTTCCACAAGCAAAGGACAAGCAGTCAGGAGAGTTGCAACACTCGAGTACCACAAAGAATCTTAAAAGGTCAGCCAGACTCTTTGGTTTTAACCCTTTTGCCTTTCCCTGGCCGCAGTGCACAACTGGCTGGGTGTGGTGCAAGCCTGTTAACCTTAGCACTTGGGAGATGGAAGCAGGGTGTGATTAGAAGGCGTTTAAGGTCATACTCAGCTACCTCATGAGTTCAAGGGCAGCCTGAGCTGCTTGAGACCCAGGGTAAAAACAGACAAAGAGAAAAGCAATGGGGCTGGAGAGATGGCTGATGGCTCAGTGGCTAAGAGCACTGACTGCTCTTGCAGAGGACCTGGGTTTGATTTCCCACATACCCGGCAGTTACAGGGGATCAAATGCCCTCTTCTGGCCTCCTTGGGTACTAAACACATATGCTACACATGCAGGCAAACACATAAAAATAAATGAATAAATAAATAAGCAGGAACAAAGAAGAATACTTGGAAAAGATGGACATGGGGTCAGTAGGAAAGCACTTGCAAAGCCCTCCAGGTCCTGGGTTCCATTTCCAGGACCAAACACAAATATTTTATTGATGTTGACTTGGAAGGGGGGTGGAGGTGGAGGGAACGGGGTGCAGCCTCAGGGTCTCATGATGTGTTTCCTCCTATTAAGATGCTGCTGATCTTTTCACGTTTGATAGTTTATGCTCTCTCTGTGACTTTATTCATATCTCTGACCTCTCCTCCCCTCAGTGCTGGGCCTGCCGGGCCTTAGGGGAACGAACCGAGGTGGAACACAGAGTTGGCCAAAGGCCAGAGGACTGATTATCTCCCGCCTTTTAACTCTCTGACTGGACTGGATACTAGAAACTGATGGCTTCTGGAAACTTAACACTCCCTTGCTTATTCTGTGGCTGAAAACCACTGGCTTCTTTTTTCTTTAACTCTCTGCGATTTATTTTTACTTTATAAAACTCTCTGTGCTTTATTTATTTATTTATTTGTTTGTTTTTTGTTTGTTTGTTTGTTTGTTTTTTGTTTTTTCAAGACAGGGTTTCTCTGTATAGCCCTGGCTGTCCTGGAACTCACTTTGTAGACTAGGCTGGCCTCAAACTCAGAAATTTGCCTGCCTCTGCCTCCCAAGTGCTGGGTTTAAAGGCTTATGCCACCACTGCCCTGCTGGCACTCTGTGCTTTCTTTAACCCTGGAGACTTAACTCTTTCTTACTGTTCTGTGCCTCAGTAAGCTCTAAAACTTAACTTTTTACGCTTAAATAAGTGCTGGGAAAACTTAACCCTTATCTGTCTTTACTTGTGGTTAAATAAGCGCTAATATCTGGAGGTTAACATATGCTGTTTAGCAGAGGAGAAACAAGTAAAAGATTTATTGCTAGAGATCCTTTCTTTGGTGAGTCAGCCAGAGGCCTCTCGCTGGCCAGGTGAGAAGCTTGGAGAGAGTTAACTCTTTTTGACCTAAAGAGAAATAGGAAAGGAAAGAAGTCACGCACACAAACCAGGTGAAGCCGATAGTGGCTGCATCACCTTTCTTGCTTTCAGACTTTTTATAGCTTAAAAAGTTCTCTATGTAAGAAAGAATTACCTCATAGATAACATGTTAAAAGGGGAGTTACGGAAGAGTATCAATAACAAGCTCAAAGCAGTGTTTCATGCTGCGAGCTCATTATAAATTCAAAGCAACAGGTTTTTTTTTGTTTTTTTGTTTGTTTGTTTGTTTGTTTGAGACAGGGTTTCTCTGTATAGCCCTGGCTGTCCTGGAACTCACTCTGTAGACCAGGCTGGCCTCGAACTCAGAAATCAGCCTGCCTCTGCCTCCCGAGTGCTGGGATTAAAGGTGTGAGTCACCACTGCCCAGCATTGTATTTCTTTCTTTTTTTTTTTAATTTATTTATTTATTATATGTAACTATCTTCAGACACTCCAGAAGAGGGAGTCAGATCTTGTAACAGATGGTTATGAGCCACCATGTAGTTGCTGGGATTTGAACTCCGGACCTTTGGAAGAACAGTCGGGTGCTCTTACCCACTGAGCCATCTCACCAGCCCCTGTATTTCTTTTTATGCAGCCTTTACTTACTATTATGAGGAGTGGACACATTCTATTCTTCATTCTGACTTTCTTACATCTCTCTAGCCAAAAAAAAAAATATATATATATATCTTAAAACTTCTAAGATTATTTGAATCAATCAGGAATTCTGTAAAATAAGTTAATTCATCTAAACAGAATTAATTCATGAAAGTTCATCTTTATGTTGCTCCGCAGGAAATTTGCTCCATAGAGTAGGCCTTTGTCCAGGAACCCTTAGGCTATGTAATAGTGACAGGAAAGACATACCACTTGCAAGAAGCAATTCTGAGGTGAAATCTCTTGAAATCTTGTCTTTCAGAGCTCACTCATCTTAGGCCATGCAAAAAGGTGGACCACTCTCAGGAAGGCCACCTGATAGCCTTGGCTTCTCCTAGATGGCTCCTGTCACCCCACAGCACTGGGTGTTGAACTCAGGCTCAAGATGTCAGGCAAATGCCGGGCGTGGTGGCGCACGCCTTTAATCTCAGCACTCGGGAGGCAGAGGCAGGCGGATTTCTGAGTTCGAGGCCAGCCTGGTCTACAAAATGAGTTCCAGGTCAGCCAGGGCTATACAGAGAAACCCTGTCTC
>NC_034591.1:131400979-131402113 GCF_900095145.1 Mus pahari | reverse complement strand
GTGCACGTGTGTGTGTGTGTGTGTGTGTGTGTGTGCTTGTTTTTTTGTTTTGTTTCGTTTTGTTTTGTTTTTGATACAGCATCTCACTATGTAATCCTAGCTGAGCTAAAATTAAATCAGTGTACTTCTCCCTCTGGAGTAAAAGCACACACCACCAATCCTGGTCCTGGAAATATTTTTTTTTTTTATTTTGAGGAGAGCTGGAACATAGTCCCCCACTACCACAACTATACAGCCAAGTTGAGCAAACTGCAAGGCAGGGGTCAGCACATCCCAAGTGGAATGGATGGATGAGCTTCAGGCTAGAAAACCCTTATGTATTTTATGGGCACTTGTGTTTTATCTACATGTATGTCTGTGCATCTTGTACCTGCGGAAGTCAGAAGAGGGTGCTGGATCTCCTGAAACTGAAGTTATGGATGATTGTGAGCCACCATGTGGGAGCTGAGAATCGAACCTAAGTCTTCTGCAGGAACATTAAGTGCTCATAACTGATAAGTCGTCTTTCCAACTGATAAGCCCTCTTTCCAGCCCCATACCACACGCTTGATATGGTATCTCTCTGCTACATATGCTGCAATTTTTAAAAATCCAATTTGGCTTTTGATTGTATTTAAGGTATCTTGAAAGTTGACCTGAAAATTATTTTAATTATATATGAGTATGTATTTAACACTCCAGAGGTACAAGCGGGTGGATGTCTGTGAGTTTGTGGCCAACCTGGGATACATAGGGAGTTGCAGGCCAGCCAGGGAAATATGGTAAGACTTTATCTAAAACAAAAACAAAACAAACAACAACACTTTAGTTTTTTATTTTATGGGCATCAGTGTTTTACCTGCATGTTTGTGCACCACATACAAGCCTGATGCCTACACAGTCCAGAAGACAGCATAAGCGCTTCTGGAACCGAATCTACAGATGGCTGTGAATTACCATGTGTGTGCTGGAAATTGATCTTGGGTCCTGTGCTGAGCAGTAAGTACACTGAACTGCCTCCAGCCCTCAGAATGAATTGAAGAGGGAGGGAAAAAAAAAAAAAAAGACCAAAGGTTCAGTGGGCGAAAGCACTTGCCTATGATCCGAGTTTGAACCCTAGAACCCACACAGAGGAAGGAGAGAATCAAGTCCCAC
>NC_034591.1:131391938-131400954 GCF_900095145.1 Mus pahari | reverse complement strand
AAAAAAAAAAAAAAGAAAAGAATATCAGGCGAACAGGCCCGCAGAATCATCAAAGCAGTGCTCACAGGGGCTCACAGAGCCTGAGCAGCAAGCACAAGGCTGTGTGTGTCTGCATTCAGTCTGTCCTCGGTCCTCTGCAAGTGTGTTACTGTTGTTTACCTTGGTGGTTTTGTGACACTCCAAACAGTGGCAGTGGGGGTGTCTCTGCTATTTTTGCCTGTTCTTTGTACCCTTTTCTTCCTCCTGGGTTACCTTGCCCAGCCTTGATATGAAGGTTTGTTCCTAGTTTGCTTGTGTCATTTTCCTCATTAATTTATTTCTTCATTTACTTGATACCCCAGCACAACTCCCCTCCTCCCACGCCCTTTCTCACGAGACCCCTTCTGCATCCCTCCTCCCCTTCACCTCTGAAAAGGGGGAGGTCCCCCCCCCCCCGGTTGCCAACATAGCCTGGCACCTCAAGTCACTGCAGGAGGGACATCCTCTCCCACTGAGGCCAGACAAGGCAGTCCAGTTAGGAGATCAAGATCCACAGGAAAGCAACAGAGTCAGGGGAAGCCCCCACTCCAGTTGCTTGGTGGGGCCTGCATGATGACCAAGATGCACATCTGCTACCTATGTGCGGATTGGGGAGGGCATTTAGGTCCAGCATGTTTTATTGGTATGCTTTTTGGTTGGTGGTTCAGTCTGTGAGCCCCCAAGGGTCCAGGCTAATGGATTCTTTGGGTCTTCTTATGGAGTTCCTATCTCCTTAGGGTTCCTCAGTTCTTTCCCCAACTCTTCCACAAGACTTCCAGAGCTCTGTCTAATGTTTGTGGGCCGTGCATCTGTTTTAGTCAGTTGCCGGGAAAAGCGTCTCAGAGGACAGTTATGCTAGACTCCTGACTGCAAGCATAACAGAATGTCATAATAGTGTCAGGGATTGGTGCCTGCCCATGGGATGGATCTCAAGTTGGGCCAGTCATTGGTTGGCCATTCCATGGGTCTCAGCTCCATCTTTGTCCTTGTACTTCTGGTAGGCAGGACAAATTTGGGGTAAGAGGTTTTGTGTATAAGTTGATGTCCCCTCCCCCCACTGGAAGATGGCGTGGTCAGTTATTCTTTTAGACTTAAGTAAATGACAGTTTTCAGATTTTACTTTAATAAATTATTTTCAATTAAATAATTCAGTAGGCATATTCTTAAAGTGCATCTGGGGATACACACTTCGTAAAGACTTTTCGCATCACTTCTATTGGCTAACTAAATGCTTAGTATTCTAGAAGACTTTAGCGATGGTACTTACTGGATTCCATTCAGTCACATTCAGTGTGGTCTGAAGACAACATCACACCAAAGACTTGCTTATGAACCTCCTTATGATGGAAATCTTCAGTTCTCTTCCTAATTACAGGCAGTGATTTTTACCATTCCATAGAAAGCCAAATATTTCCCCTGAAGTGGGTGAAGCAGAGGTTTCCAGAATTGTCAAAAGCCAGGAACTATTGAAGATAAGAGGCTGAAGAAATGCTAGAGAAAGGAAAAAAAACTGTATGAATCCAGTAACTAGAGAAAAACAATTCACAAACATTACTGATACAGTGACATCATGAAACTCCCAGATGAAAACAGAGAAACACCCAGGAACTTGAGATAAAGGGTACCCAAGGCTAGGAAAGAAAAACAAAGGCAGGCGAATGGAACTCCATCAAACTGAAAAGCTTCAGGAAGCCATCATCAGTGTGAAGAAGAGAAAAATAATCTATGAATGGGAGAGGTCTTGCAGACTCTACCCTGAAGAGGGAGTTAATGAATATGAAGAACTTGTAAGAACACCAACAAGTTTAATAGCAAAATGAAGAGAGAGAGAGAGAGAGAGAGAGAGAGAGAGAGAGAGAGAGAGAGAGAGAGAATAATACAATTGTTTCGAATTCCCCAGTACTGAGAATTTAGCTTAGTGGTAGAGTGTGCTTAATCTATGAAAGGGCTGTGTTCAAAATTCCAGCACCAATGCCCTCAAAGTCATGGAGCATAATACAGTTTAAAGATTAAAAAGTCAAACCAAAGACCAGAATAAACATTTGCCACAAACACAGATTATAAGAAGTTAACTCGATATCATACAAAATATTTCACACATGTTGATAAGAAAAGTCCAGCAACACTCCATGGGCAAATGTCACAAACAGATAAGTCCTGAATAGGGAACATATATATGGGAAAATACCCACTCCCATGACTAATCAAAGATTTACAACTTAAAACATGGTATGGAACTTTCTCCTTTTTGAATCATCAATAGGAAACATTTCTAACATTTTGGGCTGCCAGCCGTGTTCTGAGACTGGCGGGCTCGTGTGCTATGGGTGGCAATCCGGCTGGTACCCTTAAGGAGACAGGCTAGCATCATAGATCTAAGGCCATAAAAGGGTTTATACCAGCTGATCCAGTTATTCAACTTCTCTGTTTTTGTTCTACATGGAAAAAAAGAAAAGCTGTGGTATGAACAAGCTTTATGAGAAGGTAGGAGAGGAACAATTGTAGGGTTCTTCGGAGAGGCAGAATTTTATCTCATTTCATTCCCTCTACAGATAAGGAAACGGAGCTCTGTGGAGTTAGGTCTTTGTCAAGGTCATAGGAACTTATAAAGACCTGCATGGTTCAGGTTACATGGCTTAGGGCTTTTGCTGTAGGGAGGTAGAACGTGGAACCTGCTATCAGGACAGCTGATCCATCTGTTAAACTTTGGGGTCAAAGATGCTCAGAGTGAAGGATCCCTAACATTTTTTCAGCTCTGAGCTTTGAAGTCTTATTGTCATACATGAACCCCAGGAAGTACAAACAGGGAGTGAGCAGAAACTAGTCAACGCATGTCATTTACCCCTTAGTCTTGGCGCTTCCAGCCAGGCATAACTTTTGTTTTGAATTTGTTTCGAGTATATTGGTATTTCCTTTCTTGTTATTGTTGTTATTGTGCAGTGCTGGTGGAGATCGGAGGATAACCTGTTTGAGCCAGTTCTCTCCTTCCACCTTAGAAGTCCTTGGGATCAGACTCAGTTTGTCAGCAAGAGTCTTCACACACTGAGTCATCTTACTGGCCTAATGATCAGTTTGTCTTTGTGTTCCTCTGTGTGCGTGTGTGTGTGTGCACGTGTGTGTGTGTGTGTGTGTGTGTGTGTGTGTTATATGTGTTGCTGGAGACTGAACCTTAGGCCTTGTACAGGTTAAGGCAAGTGCATGCAAGGTTTATGAAGTTCTAGAAATCAAATCCAGGACTTGGTTAATATTAGACCAACAATACAGCTGAGTGACAATCTAGCCCCTCCCCCCACTTATTCCTTTCTTAATTTTTTAAATTATTTTTTGTTCCTCTTCTTCTTTTCCTCTTCCTGCCCCCTCCTCTTTCTCTGCTTCAAAAGCTACTTTAATAAGGCTTCTCAAATACTTTGACCCCCTTTCTAGCCTACAATCCAAAGGCAGGGGAGAAAAGACATTAAATAGGACAAGGGGATGTGGACCTGTTGAGAAGTAGTTCTATGTGGCAATTCCAACCTCCTTTGTCCGGATGCCAGCAGCCTAGTTCAGTAGTGTCAGGATACCAACAGTACAGTTCAAAGAGTGTCACCAAACAAAAACCAGTAGTGGCAGCATGATCCAGCAGAAACAGCTAGGCCTCCACCAAATTGGCAGGAGTCAGCAGGAGCAACCAGAACCAGCCAGAAAGCCAGGAGAAGTTTTCTGCCATAGCCTCTTTCAGTGAAGTAAAGATTAGCAAAGATTTGAGACCAGCAAAGTCAGCTAGGCAAGCGCTGCCCTGTTACTACTCTATCCAAACATCATGTGTCTTCTCAGGGGTCTTACTTCAGCAAAATATCACAAGAGTCTGCATCACATGACACAACCAGCAATTTCCACTTCACTCCCCCTCTTTGTTTTTAGCTAGAATCTCACTATATTGCCCAGGATGGTCTTGAACTCTTGGTTTTCCCAACTCTGCTTTTCTAATGCTGGGATTTTACAATGAGACATAACATCCAGCCAGACTTCCATGATTGGATTCTTTGTACAGGCCTCCATTTTCCTTTTTCCCTCCTCCTCCTCTTCCTCTTCCTCCTTCTCCTCCCCCTCCTCTTCCTCCTCCTCCAGACACAGTGAGTCCCTGTAGGGCTGGGCACCTCAGCAGCAGCAGCAGCTACTTCAGCCTATGGCTTCCAGCATGAAGTCCTTGCTCAATAAATACTTGTTAAAATAATCAATGCGGTGGCTATTCTTGGTTGTCAATTTGATTATATCTGGAATGAACTACATTCCAGAATTGGAGGGCACACCCATGATCCAGATCTTAAGGCTACAAGACACAAGTTTCTGACCTGGATCTTGACATGGAGATCTTGAGGCATATTGGCCATGAAAAGCTTAGGCCCTCAAGCCTGTGAGTTAAGGACCAAATAGCAAATCATGGCTCTGAGTTTATTGTTAGGGTGCTTTCAAGATAGTTAATTAGAAATAACAGAGAGTAGTTAATGGAGAACAGTCCAGATTACTTTACAAAGATAGTTGTTTTTCAAAAACGTCAGAAATACACAGAGTGTGACATTTAATGTTATTTATTCAGTTGTTGCTGAGACCAATCTGTTCCTAACAGCTTCCCATTCATGGGTTCAAAGAAGCAGCTGAGCATCTACACCTCCAGGTGAGGTGGTACATTGTGCCTAGGTGGCCACTGGGCAGAAATTGCCAGTCTCTCCTGCAGACCTGCACTGTTCTTGAAAGGACACACTTTACAGGTTAGGACAGCTTAGCTCTGCCGAGACAGAATAGGCTAGTTCTTCGTTTGTTTGTTTGTTTGGTTGGTTGGTTTTTCAAGTCAGGGTTTCTCTGTGTAGCCCTGGCTGTCCTGGAACTCACTTTGTAGACCAGGCTGGCCTCGAACTCAGAAATCCCCCTGCCTCTGCCTCCCCCGAGTGCTGGGATTAAAGGCGTGTGCCACCACTGCCCGGCTCAGGCTAGTTCTTTTTTTTTTTTCTTTTTTCTTTTTTCTTTTTTCTTTTTTTTTTTTTTCAGGCTAGTTCTTAATAACTCCTGTTTTTCAAAGGTCTGTCAGATGATCCTGGGCCAGAAGGCTGAAGATGGATGCTCCAACTTCCTGACTTACTGGGGCTGTATAGGTAGGCAGCTGTCTCTACAATTTGTCTCAGTTTTGGAAGCTGTGTTAGACTTCCTATATATTTTCAGTTAATGTTGGTCATTTTCAGATTTCTGATGGGGTTGAAAGACTACTTATAGTCTCATAGCCAACACAGTCTATTTACATTGAGAGAACAGATTTGAGAGGATGGTTTTCAGATGGTATTCAATCTAAAGCCAAGACATAAGTCAGGTGTAGAATTCTAAGTCTTTTAAGTTAGTAGATGACAGTGTTCTATTTTATTGACAAAAATGATGGACTGGGTGTTAGGTCTATCTTGTACTTTATAAATTACAAAATGGTAATAGTGCTCAATTTATATCTGAGATAGCCCCGGGGTTGCTTGTATTTTGATGCTAATTCTACTCTCCTGGGAGGGGCTGCAAATGAGGAATGAGTCACATACTCAGGAGACTTTTGTGGACCATCCACTAATAGGCAATCACTGGGCAAGTTAATAAAGGAGCCAATCACTGGACAAGTAGGCAGGACTTTCGGGTTGGATAAAGGAAGAGAGGAAGCAGGAGGTGTTAGAGGCTTTTGGAACAGGGATGGCATAAGGGCGAGATGTTGCTGCTAGAGTTTCCAGGTATCGTGGCGGGTCCATCAGGATTAGCCACCAGGGGAATCGGATTTAATAGGGCTTACAAGATAAGGGTTTAGTTGTTGTGCCCAGAGATTGAGTTATCATTGTTTCTGAGCTAAGTTTGTGTGGTGTTTTCTTCTCATGGCAATTTGGCTGAGTTCCAGAGAGAAAGGTACGGCAGCAAAGCGTGGGTTCGCCTGATAGGCACCACAAAGGCCGTGATGGGCTTTGAAGCATGGGGCTGATCTGGTAATGACTCGCCAGTGGGAACCTAGCGAGCTGGGTGGAGAGATTGTGGAGTTCTGAGTCAGAGTCTCCATGAGACAATAACAGGTCAGCCGTTGCCAGCCTGTGCACGGCCGGTCATCCCCACAGGCAGAGAGTTGCTGGTGCGGGAAGCTTGCCAGTCTTTTAAGATATTTCCTGCCACAGTAGTACATGCCTTTCATCTCAAGAGACTGAGGCAAGGAAATCTCTGAGTTCAAGGTCAGTCTGTGACAAAGCAAGCCCCAGATCCAGGCAGGGTGATACACACCTTAATTTGGGGCTACTCCTTCTGCTAGAGGCCTACATTAAGGACATTGGAAAAGGGAAGACTCACTCTTCTTTTGACTGCCTGCACTTATGTGCCAGCACATCTGTTGGAACCTACTTCTACAGAATACCAGCTGAAACTACTAGATTTTTGGACTTCCCATCCACAGCTGTCCAACAAATGATTGGCTGAATCTCAGAAGAGACCTTGAACGTTGGATTTTTAACATTGTTGAGACTGCTATAGACTATGGACTTGGAACTTGAACTAAATGTATTTTTCATTATGCTATGGCTAGGTATGGCCCCTGTAGATTTATGTGCTTGAACAAACCTATGGGAGCCAGAAAGTAGAATAAGTAATGGTTTGCATATGCTTAGCCCAGGGAGTGGACTTGTTGGAGTAGGTGTGTCACTGTGGGCAACGGCTTTAGTACCCTCCTCCTAGCTGCCTGGAAGTCAGTCTCCTCATAGCAGCCTTCAGATGAAGATGTAGAACTCTCAGCTCTGCCTGCACCATGCCTGCCTTGACGCTGCCATGTTCCCGCCATGATGATTATGGATTGAACCTCTGAACCTGTAGGCCAGCTCCAATTAAATGTTGTCCTTATAAGAGTTGCCTTGAGACGGGCGTGGTGGCGCATGCCTTTAATCCTAGCACTCGGGAGGCGGATTTCTGAGTTCGAGGCCAGCCTGGTCTACAAAGTGAGTTCCAGGATAGCCAAGGCTATACAGAGAAACCCTGTCTCGAACACCCCCCCCCAAAAAAAAAAAAAAAGAGTTGCCTTGGTTGAGCTGGAGAGATGGCTCATTGGTTGAGGGCTCTTCCAAAGGTCCTGAGTTCAAATCCCAGCAACCACATGGTGGCTCACAACCATCCGTAATGAGATCTGACGCCCTCTTCTGGTGCATCTGAAGACAGCTACAGTGTACTAAGATATAATAATAAATAAATCTAAAAAAAAAAAAAAAAATGAGTTGCCTTGGTCATGGTGTCTGTTCACAGCAGTAAAACCCTAAGATAACCTGGTTCTAGATAATGGAGAGCTATATGAAGCTGAGTGTAGTGGTGCATGCTTGTAACTTCAGCCCTTGTGAGGTTGAGGCAGGTGGATGAATACGAGTTCTCCACCAGTCTAGGTTATGTAGAGAGAAACAACCCTACCCTGCCTCTAAAAAACAAAACAAAGTCTAAACAAAAAGGGCTGAGCTGACGAGTTGGCTCAGGGTTTAAGAGCTCCTGCACAGGACCAGGTTCCATTCCCAGAACCTGCATAGCAGCTCATACTGTTTAATAAACTAGTTCCAGGGGATCCAACACCATTTTATGACCTCCTTGGGCACCAGAGATTCACATGGTGCAGGTACATACATGTAAACATAAACAAGTACTTAACAAAAGAAAGGAAGGGCTGGAGAGATGGCTCAGTGGTTAAGAGCACCGACTGTTCTTCTGAAGCTCCTGAGTTCAAATCCCAGCAACCACATGGTGGCTCACAACCATCCGTCGTAATGAGATCTGATGCCCTCTTCTGGTGTGTCTGAAGACAGCTACAGTGTACTTAGATATAATAATAAATAAATCTTAAAAAAAAAAAAAAAAAAAAAGAGAGAAAAGAAAGAAAAAAGAAAGGAAACTAATGTGCTGGTACATGCCTGCAGTTCCAGAACCTGCAAAATAGAGGAAGGATTTACCATTCAAGGCCACAACTGGTGGCCAGCCTGGATTGCACGGGGCCCTGTCTCAAAAAAACCCTCCACCTCTAACTCCCAAAGAAGAGTTTGATTGTGCAATTTCAGCAAACATCAACACCGTGTGTGTCTTTGGCTTTGATTCTCTGGCTTTTGTCCCTGCACTGGAGCAGTCAACTGGAGTGGGACCATTTTAGATGTAGATGCTGGATAACAATAACAATGAAGTAACTTGAAAGGAAGGTTTGTCATCCAAGGGTTTAGTTATCCAATAAGCCTTGTTCTGTTAGAACTTTTTGATAATAGAAAAAAGTGTACATTAGAGACCGACTGTATACTCAGTGCTACTCATTCTAGTGCTGAGAGAGGCCTAAGACACTTCCTTTTTTTCCCCTTCTTTATTTTATTAAAGATTTATTGATTCATCTTTTTGAGTACACCGTTGCTGTCTTCAGACACATCAGAAGAGGGCATCCGATCCTACTACAGAAGGTTGCGAGCCACCACGTGGTTGCTGGGAATTGAACTCAGGACCTCTGGAAGGCCAATCAGTGCTCTTAACCTCTGAGCGATCTCTTTAGCCTTTCTTCCTTTTTTAAAAAAAAATACCTTGTATACTTTTAAATTTTTTAAAAAAATACCTTGTATACTTTTAAAAAATTGTAAGTAGTAGGTATAAAATGATGATGATGATGATGATAGTGTACTTTGTGTTGTTTTGGGTTTTTACTTTCATGGTGCTCATGCATACTAAATAAACATACAACCCCTGAGCTCTGCCTTCAGTCCAAGGACGATGCACTCATCATTTAATATTTAGCAAAGGAATACCTTTAAATTCACAGTCCTCCCTTGCAATCTAAGGATAATTTGTGATGCTTTTTAAAACTTTGTTTAGCTGGGCGTGGTGGCGCATGCCTTTAATCCCAGCACTCGGGAGGCTGAGGCAGGCGGATTTCTGAGTTCGAGGCCAGTCTGGTCTACAGAGTGAGTTCCAGGACAGCCAGGGCTATACAGAGAAACCCTGTCTCAAAAAA
>NC_034591.1:131381777-131391643 GCF_900095145.1 Mus pahari | reverse complement strand
TCTCTGTGTATCCCTGGCTGTCCTAGAACTCACTTTGTAGACCAGGCTGGCCTTGAACTCAGAAATCCACCTGCCTCTGCCTCCCAAGTGCTGGAGTTAAAGGGGTGGGCCACTACTGCCTGGCTGCTTTTTCTTTTTTCTTTTTTTTTTAAAATGATTTATTTATTTTATTTATTAGTACAATGTAGCTGTTAGACATACCAGAAGAGGGCATTGGCTCCCATTACAAATGGTTGTCAGCCACCATGTGGTTGCTGGGAATTGAACTCAGGACCTCTAGAAGAGCAGTCAGTGCTCTTAACCTCTGAGCCATCTCTCCAGCCCCTGCTTTTTCTTTTAAAAGGATTTATTATTTATTTTATGTATATGAGTACACTGTCTTCAGACACACCAGAAGAAGGCATCTGATTCCCATTACAGATGGTTTGTGAGCCACCATGTGGTTGCTGGGAATCAAACTCAGGACCTCTGGAAGAGCACTGAGCCATCTCTCCAGTCCTTGATGCCTTTTTTTCCCCAAGATAATTAAAGGATTTCTTTGAAATTCTCCTCATATGTAGACTGACTCTATTTTTCAAAGATGGCTGCAGCCATAGTTCCTGCCCCATAGGAACTTAGCAACTTCACTGGAGAATTGGTGGAGAATTGGTATCTTTGTTTTCTCTTTTTGATACTGGGTATGCTTGTGAGCATTTTATCCAGTCCAGAGACAGTAGGCGACTACTTCACAAAGGACCAGTCTGCTTCTATGCTGTGTTCCAGAGCTCTGTTCTCCCAAGTGACTTCAAATTGACATCACCCATGCACTGTGGATGGTTGCACATGCTGGGCCTGATGGGAATGGGTGCTGGGCTGGATATCTGGCCCAAACTTCTGTGCTTTTTTTTTCATTCCCTATTCCGGGAGACAATCTTCCATGGGATGACGGGGTGCTGCTCCCCAGTACATCATCTAGCCAGCCACACTCTATGTTCTTCATTGTTCAGCTCGGCCTCCTGTCTTTCTGGAAAATTCCAATTCATCCTTTGATGAGCCCCACCCCTGTGGAGGCTTTTCTGAGCCACTGTAGCAGAGGCTGTTCCTCCCTTCCTCCTCTGGTGCCCTCCCACTCACCTGGTGGGGTAACTGTTTATTTACATGGCTGTCTCTCTCCCAGAACCCAGCCCAGGCAGGGCCCACACTCCAAATTCATCTGTGACTAAAATTAACCTTACTGGAGAGGCAAGATGGCAAGGAAGGGCCAGGGCGTGGGCGTCAGACTGGTTATGACTCTGCCTTCTGTCCTCACCTTGCCGGCCTTGTCTCCTCCTGGCTCTTTGCTGTCAACATGCTCACCTTTCTCCTGTCTCACATCATGGTCCTTGCATGTGGCCTTTTAGCTACTTACAATGGCCGGGCGCTCTTATCCTTAGCGCCTAGCTTAACCATCATCTAAGAGAGTCTATCCTGCCCTGAATCTCGGGGTGTACTCTCTTCCCAGCTTTCCATTCCCATCATCTTCACTAACTTTGGTCTCAGATGCATGGTTTGCTTGTTTGATGCTCATTTGTGTTAGTCCCTTTGAGGGACTTTGGCTTGCTCGGTGTTATGAGCTCCTGGCTAACACAGGGCCTGGCAGGGCATACATTTGGCACTACATACATATTTAAGATGGGGTTTTCTCTATGTAACCCAGTCTGGTCTCAACTTTTGGTCCTCCGACCTCAGCTTCCCAAGCATTGAGACTATCGGCATGCACCATCACAGCTGGACTTTCCTCAGATCTTTAATGAATGAAGAAAGGAGAAACAGTGGGTCCTACTCTCTGCTCCACCCTTTACCATCTTTGTGTCCTTGTGTTGTTTTTTATAGTCTCTGAAGGATCCTCAACTGAGGATAGGCCTTTCATTGGCTGTGTGTTGGAGAGTCTGGAAATGTGCATGAAAAATGAGAAGATTTCATGAATGACAGATATTTATTATTTATTATTATTATTTATTCTTTCATCTCAAAAGTAACTCTTTAGGTGCTGGAGAGAGACCTCAGCGGTTAAGAGAACTGACTGCTCTTCCAGAGGTCCTGAGTTCAATTCCCAGCAACCAAATGGTGGCTCACAACCATCTGTAATGGGATTGATGTTTTTAGATGTGAACATTGATAAGTATACCTTGCTCTTTTTTTATTTTAGCTCAATAAAATTTCTTTTTAGAAGACACTGCAAGCTTTAAGCCTTAGAAGTATTTTAAAGGTGCTGGATTTTAGGGATCTGAAGCCCTCTTCACCTGTGTCTGAAGACAGTGACAGTGTTCTCATATATTTTATCTGTATGGTGCCTGAAGAGGTCAGAAGAGGGTATTGGCTCCTCTAGAAGTGAAGTTATGGATGTTTCTGAGATACCATGTTGGTACAGGGAAAGGCCAGGTCCTCTACAAGAACAGAAAAAGCTCTTTACCTGAGAAGCAGGGTCCCCAGCACCTTAAAAATACTTCTAAGGCTTAAAGCTTGCAGTGTCTTCTAACAGAAATTTTATTAAGCTAAAATAAAGAGCGAGGTATACTTATCAATGTTCACATCTAAAAACCTCAACATTACTACTTCTGGAGAATCTTCTAATACCATCAAAGGTTTCCTTAGCCTTTCCTCGCCCCCGCTTCTTCTGAAACGTCTCCATTTTTCTCCTCCTGATCCAACACCACCTATTCATTTTTCAGACTATTTATCAGCCCCCGCCCCGACATTGCCCAGCTCCTCTTATAAGCTTTACCTAATTAACTCTAGCATGCCTACCAACAAACTAGGTCTCCAAGGTGGGGGACATGCAATCCAGCAGGATGTAAAATGTTTCCCTAAATTCTACTCTAGATATATACTCCAGAAGATGAAAAATGGAGATTTAGAGAGATGGTTCAGTGGCTAAGGGCATGTGTTTCTCTTGTGGAGGAACCAAGTTCTATTCCTAGCACCCACAGACACAGCTTAAATTGGGTAGCTCATACCACCTGTAAATCTGGCTCCAATGGATTCAACGTCCTCTTCTAGATCCATAGAAGCCTGCATTGATATGCACATGCCACCCCTCTTACCATATACACACAGTTAAAAATAAACCTTAAAGGGAACAAGCACTTAGCCAGGAGCACACTTTTAATTTCAGCACTCCATCAGCAGGGGCTGACAAATCTCTTGAGTTTCAGGCTGGCTTGGTTTTCATAGTGACTTTCAGGCCTGTCAGGACTACAGAGTGAGTGCTTGTCTCAAAAGTCAAGTCCAAACCAAACCAAACCAGAAGGACGCAAGCAAGGCAAGTACGTGTAACACTCAACTCTAGTCCCAGCATTCACAGTAATGGTGAATACTGACTGCCAATTTCACAAGCTCCAGGGGCTCTCAACCTGTGGGTCTTGGCCCCCTTCTCTTTCACAGGGGCAATCAGATATTTACACAGCCAATGATAACAGTAGTAAAATTACAGTTATGAGATAGCAACGAAACCAGTTTTATGATCGGGGTCACCACAACGTGAACTGTTTTAAAGGGTCACAGCATTTGGAAGGTTGAGAACCACTGCCGCAGCATCGCCTAGGAGACGCACTTCTGGGCGTGTCTTCGAGGGAGCTTCTAGATTGGGTTAACTGTTATCAGAAGAACCATTCTAAAAGTGACAGTAATCCATGGTTGGAGGGTCACAGGCAAGAAGAGGAAACACGAAGGAGCAGTGAGCTAAGACTTTGGGTCTGTGTCCTGACTGCAGGCAAACAACCATCAGCCTCCATCTCCTGTGTCTCTGTCCCAACGGTGGGTGGACAACCATCAGCCGCCATCTCCTGCCATCATGGCTTTCCCATCATGATGGACTGTATCCTTCAACTGTTAGCCAAAATAAGAAGCCCTTCTTTTCTTTTATTATTATGATTTAATCTATTTATGTGTATGAACTTTTGCCTGTATGTGTATCTGTGTACTATGTGTCTGGTACACAAAGAGATCAGGAAAGGGCATTTGATATCCTCTGCAACTGGAGTTATGGGTGGTTGTGACTACCATGTGGGTGTTGAGAATTGAACCTAAGTCCTCTGCAAGAGCAGCTGGTGCTCTAACCGCTGCCCAGTGGTTAACCACTGCCCTTTGGGCCTCCCTCCCTTTCCCCCCCTTTTTTAAAAAAGATTTATTTATTATTTGTAAGTACACTGTAGCTATCTTCAGACACCCCAGAAGAGGGAGTCAGATCTTGTTATGGATGGTTGTGAGCCACCATGTGGTTGCTGGGATTTGAACTCAAGACCTTTGGAAGAGCAGTTGGTGAGGTACTCTTAACTGCTGAGCCATCTCTCCAGCCCCTCCCCCCTTTTTTAACCCTGTATTTGTTCATTATCTTGTCACAGAAACCAGGAAAGTAACCAATACAAAAGCCAAAAGATGGAAAGAACCTAAATTTCCATGGTTATCCTAGACAGAAAATCTGGTGTAAACTTCTGATGAAATAGTCTAGCAGCTCTAAAGAGGAGTGAAGTATTAGCACATACATATTACAGATGAACCTGGAAACAGGCTAAGTGAGAAGACTTAAACCATAAAAGATATTCACGCACACAAGATCATCTAGAAGTCAAATCTGAAGTAGCAAAATGAGTATTGGTGGTTGCTGGGGGCGGGAAGCTAGCGAGAAACTGCTTAGTGGGTAATTTTATTTCAGAGTAATGGAAATGTTTTGGAACTAAAGTTGTGGTTACACAATATTGTGAATGTACTAAATGCCAAGAGATGTTTACTTATAAATGATGACTTAAAAAAAAAAATTGACTGTGTATTTGTAAATGCGGTTGCAGGTTGTGCACGTAGCACCGGGTTCGAATTGAGGTCAGAGGATAACTTTCAGGACCCTGTTCTCTCTTCCATCAGGGGACCATCATCTGCAAACTTTTTTACTCTGAGTCACCTTGCGGGTCCCCAAATGGCTACAGAGGTAGGAGAACCGGAGTCTGAGGCCAGCCTCAAATTAAGAGGGAATCTGGCACATGCCTTTAATCCCAGCACTCAAGAGGCAGAGGCAGACCGATCTCTTTGTTCGAGGCCAGCCTGGTTTACAAAGTGAGTTCCAGGACAGACAGGCCTGTTAGACAAAGAAACCCTGTCTTGAAAAACCACAATAAATAAATAAATAGATAGATAGAGAACCTATTTCAAAGAGGGGAGAAAAAGCACAATTGACAATACACATTGCCCTCCAGGTGTCTATTCCATTGGGGCTGTACGAAGACGCACAACACCCTTTACCATGGGCCAATTTTAATTTTCTATCCTTTTTTTTAATGATTATTTTTTGAGACAGGGGGTCATGCAGCTCATATGACCGTGAACTCCTGACCCTCCTGCCCTCACTTTCCAAGCGCTGGCATTACAGGTATGCAACACCATATTTTTAGTTTTTGGTCAACCTGGTGTTCTACAGCGAACCCTCGACCTACAAATGAGGAACCTGAGATTTCCCATAGTATGAGGGCTTTCCCACAAAACCCCTAGGCCGCCATTCTCCACGGATGTCAACTTCGGAGAGGAAGCACCAGAGCTGGGGTCCTGCGCCGTGTGTCACCAGGCGCGTCTGGCCCGCCGAGGGCCTCGCGGGTGGCCGGAGCGCGGCTGCGGCTCCATACCGCTGGCCTGCGACCAGAGACAGTCACACCGCCACCACCGAGTCAACCCCGAAATGGCGGCCGCAGGACCGAACCGCGAGGCCACGCCCCCGGAGGCGGGGCCACATTCCAGGCCGGAGCGATGGATCCCCGAGCCCAGTTTTAAGCGGCCAGCCGAGCCCGAGAGCTCGCGCAGAGGCAGTGAGCCCGCCGGCGCCGCAGGTCGTGGAGACGAGTGTCGAGCGCAGGGCTAGCTCGCCCCGGACAGCCCTGAGAGCGTCTTCATCGCGGGTGCTGGTGCCGCCATCTTGGATGGCGGGAGTTAGAGCCGAGCGGGCTTGAGGCGGGAAGGTTCCTCCGCTGTTCTCCGCAGCCCCTCGGACGGGCCAGCTGGCCGAGCTTTGGGGCGCGTGCCCTGAGGCGCGGGGCGCTAGTGCAGCGATGCGGGGCCTTCCCGGGGCCCCGTCCCCCGGGCTGGGGACACGCCGAATGTGACCGCCACCCGTTCTCTCAACCACCACTGACGCTGCACGACGGGACCCGGCACTGCCCGGCTCCCTCAGGTAGGCCACAGGGCTGACGGTGCGGCCGTGGGGCGCAGGGTCGGCCAGGCCGCTGTCATCCTGGTGGCGGGCCGGGCGCGGGCCGGGTGTCATGGCCGGCGAGCCAGTTTCCACACCCCTGCTCAGATTTCCCAGTGGTTCTCGGAAACGTGCCAGCGCCACTCCGGTGCCCAGCGAGCATTCCTCATATTTTGGCAATGGGGGAAAAAAATCCTCCCAGAGCTGCCCAGTGTCTGTGTTGTCACTGGGATGGGCTCGTTCTTTTTTCTCTCGGGCTGCAGAAGTGGGGGGAGCCCGGCCTTGCACCTCCTCTCGGGCTGCTTCGCTTAAGTGACACCCTTTTAGGGAAGACAAGAGGAATCAGGGAAGGCAGCTAGAGAAACCGGTCAGTGTCCCGCCTCAGAGGCGTGCGACCTCGCCTGGGGCTTCCAAATGGGTGGCCCGGGATGCTCGCGATCGGGAGCCAGGCTACCTTTTGTGTGAAACGACAACCTCCCAGGCTCTGCAGAGCCAGTGGATGGGTGCAGACTTGGGACACCACGGGAGGCGAGGTGACCGTGTTCATTCATTGTTCTCTCTCCAGGACCCAGGGTGTGCCTCTGGTTTTCATTCTTTGTTAGGAGGGACAGTCGAATCTCTTCTTTCCGGGTTGAGACGTAATCGGGTCCCGGGGAATGGGCCAGGTCTGTGTATAGAAGTGGGGAATGAATTCTGGGCACGTCTGGATGCCTGCATTGCGTCTTGTGGGGTCGGTGGAGACTCAGCTCCTGGAGCGTGAAAACAACGCGCGGTGATAAGGCTTGTTTTCCCAAGTGTTCTTGGTATTTAGAACAGTTAGGTGCAGAGTCGAGAAGCCCTGAGGTTCCTTGCTTGCTTCTACTCGGAGTTTGAAGGACTGTTCCGCCAGGTGAGGCAGAGGGGAGGACATTGTCAGCGGAGGGAACAGCTGGCACCAAGTCACAGAGAGAGGCATAGCCTGCGGGAGTTGGGATGATTTGGGGGAGCAGCTAGTAAAAGTGGGGTGCAGGAAGACAGTGAGACGTCAGGGTCCAAAAGGAAAATTGATCGCTTGTGAAGGGTCATTGTGATGGATAGTGATGAACTAGTTCATTTATTAATTAACTTTAGTTCTTGCCGGTTACTGCTTTGCTCCCCTCCCGCTATGGTCGTGAACAAAGTTTACCTTGTTAAGTCTTGCTAACCAGTTTTGGTAATGGATAGAAAATGTTTAGTGCTTGTTCACTGGTTCCTATTTGGAGATACTCTTGTAGCTATTTCTAAGGTTAACACATTCCCCAAACATACAGAAATTGGCAGATTATAGAAAGCGCCTGAAGAAGTGTAGCATGAAAGTATTTTTAATTAACCCAATTTATGTAGTAGACTCTTTTCTTTGGACTGAGTCCCCCCAGGTTGCAGCTTTGTTAAGAAGTCTCCAGCCCTGTGAACATTCTTCTTCTAAAATAGCTACTTCGATTAAGGCTTATGCTGAAGTGGCTCTTTAGAAGTGAAGAGACATCAGGGGCAGTTTCCAGATCTTTGGTGCTGTGAACCACTGGAAAACACTGAGGTCCTTTTGATTTGGTTTTACTCTTATCACTTCAAGGGCTAAGTAAGCTGTTTAAAATCCAGCAGTAACATTTGACCTAGCCAAGACTGGAGACTTGGAAAAATAAACCTGCTGATGTGTCTGTCCTGCAGGCTTGTCTTCAGGTCTGCAAGGCTGTGACTGTGCCCTGCAAGGCTGCTGATGTGTCTGTCCTGCAGGCTTATCTTCAGGTCTGCAAGGCTGTGACTGTGCCCTGAAGTGGGATCAGGCAGCTTTGTGAAGGTCTTGTCAATAGTGAAAAGACCTTGTGTGCCTGTGAAGTAGGGGGCTTGACTGAAAGGCTTTTGAATGCATTTTAAGGGATTTGGCCCAGTAATAAAAAGACCCATCTCCTTTGGCTTCAAGTCAATTTTGCTCTGATGATTAAACTACATGACAGTTTTTGGAAGTTAATTTGATATTTGCAGAAGGACTAAATATTTTTAATGGAAATACAACGACTAACTTCAAATTGCCTGATCTTGGGAGGAGCTTGTTAACTAAACAGCATGCCTTAAGGTTGACTTGCAGATCAGAATTTAAATATTGTCTCTGCAAGACAATGAACAAATATAACAGTGAGGGGGTTTATGAAACCATAAAAATCAAGCTTCAACTTAAAATTTTGTTATTATTTTTCTAAAGTTGTAAGTAGACCATAAAAAATCAGGGTCTTTCACTTTTGAAATATCAGAAATGTTTTTATTTTTCTTCTTTCTTTTTTTTTCTTCTGGATCTCACTGTGTTGTCCTTGGATGACCTGGAACTCACTACGTAGACCAGGTTAGCCTTGAACTCACAGAGATCCCCCTGCCTCTGCCTCCCAACTGTTGGGATTAAAAGTGTAGATTCTTTAGGAGGAGGTTGTTGAGTTTTTGTTTTTTTTTTAATACATGTACACATGGGTGGGTGAACTTGCTAATTGTTCATCCAGCGGGTTCAAAATATACACTAAATATTTATGTTAAGATTCTACTGTTATGGGTTAGGTCTAAACTCTTGTTTGCAATCCTAGGATAGTAATGTCAGATTGCTTTACTTTGACCTTCAAAGTTGTGAGTAAAAAGTCTTTAGTTACTTATTAAAATTGACACTTAAGTTTTGTAGTGTCTGAGTCATTTTGTTACTTCTTTGCTCCCAGGATTATTTGTGTAGGTCTTAGTGATTTTAGTTTTTAAAATTTTAATTATCCATGTATGGATATTTTGCCTGCGCATATGTCTGAGAACCACACGTGTGCCTGTTGCCTTGAAGGTTAGAAGCAGGCATCATCCTCTGGAACTGAGGTCACAGACAGTTGTGAGCTAGCATGAGGGTGGATACTGGAAACTGAACCCAGGTCTTTTAATGGCTGAGCCATCTCTCTAGACCCTTAGTGGGTTTTGTTGTGGTGATTGTTTTTATTTTATTTTATGTTATTTATTTATGTATTTATTTTACTTTTATTGTACATCGTGTGTATGTTTGTGTGCTTGAGTGTATATGCACCAATGTCTGCAGTGTTAGTGGAGGTCGGAAGAGGGCATCAGATCCTCTAGAGTTGGAATTACAGGTGGCTGTGAGCTGTGTGGGTTCTGGGAACTGAACCAGATTTTCTGCAAGAGCATTAAGTACTCTAATTGATGGGCCATTGTTCCAGTCCAATTGTTGTTTTTTAAGTACATAGTCTCAGGGCTGGAGAGATGGTTCAGTAGTTAAAGAGTACTTGTTGGTTTTGCAGAGGACCTGGGTGTGGGTGACTAAGCACCCACATGGGGGTTTACAACTGTCTGTAGATAGCTCCAGTTCTGGAAGATCTGGCACCCTCTTCTGTCCTCATGGAACACAAGGGACCACATGATACATAGACATTTATGCAGGCCAAACACCCTTATACATAAAATAAAAAAATGCATGCTTTATTAAATATATATATGTAGACAAGGCTAGCCTCAAATTTGTGATGCTTCTGTTTCAGTTATCCTGAGATTTGGGATCACAGGTGTGTGCTACAACACTTAAGTGATTTCAGATGCTCGAGTTCTCAAAGTGTTCTGAGAATCTCCGTTTAACTGAAGGGAATTTCAAGTGGATGGTATTTCTTTCTTTCTTTTTTTTTTTTTTTTT
>NC_034591.1:131357109-131381677 GCF_900095145.1 Mus pahari | reverse complement strand
TGGAACTCACTTTGTAGACCAGGTTGGCCTTGAACTCAGAAATCCGCCTGCCTCTGCCTCCCGAGTGCTGGGATTAAAGGCGTGCGCCACCACCACCTCCAGGCCGATGGTGTTTCTTTGTTATTTATTTAGCTTGGTGCAGGCTATTTGAATTTCTTTTTTTAATTGCTCAGTGTGTTAATTGGCATTTCATTTCAGTCAGTGTACATAGTATATTTGAAAAACACTTGACACAGTTTTATTTTTAGACCAGGTTCTAAAGGATTTAGTTGCGTGGTGATTAAGAATTCTAAAAGAACTATTTTAGAATTTGCAAACCCTCACGATTTAGCTGTATTTACATTTTTGGTTAAAGAATGGAAAGCAGCAGGCAGTGAGAGTGTTTTAAGTGAACTCTTGTATGGCACATTTCTTCAGTGAAGTGGTGTGGTCTGTGTTGTGCGGAGTTACTGTCCTCTGTCTATCTTTCTCTGTCTGAGACAGGGTCTCTTTGTGGCTGACCTAGAACTTTCATCCATTGTAAACCAGGCTGACCTGAATGTACAGAGATTTCACCTGCTTCTGCCTCCCAAGTGCTGGGATTAAAGTTATTGGCAACCATGCCCTGCTTCATCTTCCTTTGTCTAACTATTATTTCTAATTTATTGTCATCCAGGAGCAAGAGTAAGCACAGTGACTGCTTGAATCAAGTTCTCCCCTCTTTATTTCCTTCCATCCTACTATGAAGTAAAGGTTCTCTCTGATTTTTCCTTGACTCTGTAATGAGACATGATGTTTGGGCAAAACATCTCCCTTTTCTGTTTTTGTGGGTGCTGTCCCGGGGATTAAACCTAGGGCTTTAAGTGGACCAGGCAAACATTGCTATTATCACTGCCAGTCTGCCTTTCTTCAGCCCAGCACATCAGTGTTGAAGAGTCCGAGTAGGTTAATGGTTGTCTTGATGAGGTTTTGTTTCATGTTCATGGTTTTTTAGAGAAGCCCAGGCTAGCCTTATGGCAATCTTAGTGCTTCAGCCTTCTGAGTGCCGGGACTATAGGCACACATATCACAGCTGGCTTTTTATTAGTTCTTTGAGAATTTCATACGGTGTGTTTTGATTGTATTCACCCCTTTCTCCAACTCTTCTCAGAATCACCCCCCTCCTTCTCTACACATCCAACTTGTTGTCTTTTTTTTTTTTTTTTTCTTCAAATCTTTCAATACCAATTTACCAATTTGTGCTGCCCAAATATTCTTGGATGTGTGGTTGCCTACTGGAGAGTGGTTGACTTATCAGGGGGTTCTTAGAGAAAATGGTCTCTCCTTTTTCCAGCAGCTGACAGTGGCTAGGGCTGGGATTGTGTGCTCAACTCCCTCCTCCATGCTGCGATTTGGTCTGGCATGGTTTGCAAAGGTTTTGTACATATTGTTCCAGTTGCTGAGAGTTGGTGTGTGCAGCTGCTCTGTTGTGTCCAGAGGTTTCCTTGTAGTCACCACTGCCTCTGGCACCTAGATGTTCTCCTGCCTTCTGTTCCTCAGTGGATCCTGAGCCTTGTCTTTTCCCTTCAAGGCTGAACGTGCTGCAGTCTCTTATTTTCTGCCTCTTGGCCAGTTGTGGGCACAGCACAGTTATCTACTGCAAATAGAAGCTTCCCAGATGAGGGTAGAGAGATACACTGCACTATGTATCTCTATGTAACAAGAAGTCTTTTAAAGAGTCAGTTTAATATTGTGCTCTGTTAGCAGCCTAATAGTAAGTTTCCCCCTAGGGCCTATGACCTATCTAGTCATATGGTTTTTAGCATAATAATGGTACCAGGTATTGGGTTCTTACTGTGGAGTGGGACTTAAAATCCAATCAGAAATGATTGGTTTCTCACATGCTGTTTGTGCCAGCATTGCACCAGTGGGTATGTCCTGCCAGGCTAGTCATTATTGTAGCTTGCTTTTTTCCTTTAGCACTGTGCATATCACTCTTCAGCCCTTTGAAAGCTAGCCAATAAAGATGAATCTTCCAGGTCCATACCAGGTTAATTTCACCATGTCCTATGACTCAAGGATGTGGTGTCTTCAGCAATGGAGGCTATCCAAGAAGAACAGTGACAATATCCTGTAATGCTGGGAGGGTGGTGTCTGTGAGACCTCACTGGCTAATAGCTCCTTAAGTAGTAAGCCATTTCTGGCGTGGGACTTTTTATTAGTTAGCTTCTGGTGGCTACTACTTGTAACTCAGTTCCGGGGGTGCTTCTGCTCACATGCATGGACCCCTCCCATGCATGCACATAGCATTTTAAAGTGTGTGTGTGTGAGAGAGAGAGTGTGTGTAGATATAGATATTTTCCATGTATCTTTTTTGAAAGGTCTTTCTCACGCTCCCTCCTGTACCCTACTTTCTGTTCCCATCTCAGTTTAACCCTTCCTGTTCGAGTATTCTCCTTTAAACCTTGATTCCTATCCCAGCACTTGGGAGGCAGAGGCAGGTGGATTTCTGAGTTCCAGGCCAGCCTGGTCTACAAAGTGAGTTCCAGGACAGCCAGGGCTATACAGAGAAACCCTGCCTCGAAAAACCAAAAAAAAAAAACCAAAAAAAAAAAAAAACAAACAAAAACCCTTGATTCCTTTATGTAGTTGGTCTTGAACTTGTTATGCTTTCAAGAATGGCCTTGAACTTCTGATTTTCCTGCCTCTACTTCTCAGTTGCTGGGATTATAGACATGAGCCCTCACATCCAATTTATGTGGTGCTAAATATCAAACCCAGGACCTCCTGCCCCAGATTTAAAAGTGATTTTAATTTAATTTATTTACTTTGCATATATGAACGTTCTACCTGCATGCATGTATGTGCATCCTGGATTTGTCTGTTGGATTCCTTGGAACTAGAATTATGGATGGATGGTACATACTCATATAATTGTGGGTGCTACTGGCAATTGAGTCTGGGGCTTCTGTAAGAGCAAGAAATGGAACCATCTCTTCAGCTACTAAATTTCTAAATTTTTGAGATAGGGTTTCATGTAGTCTACACTGGCTTTGAATTCACTAGATAGCCAAGTCTAGCCTTGATCTAATCCTTTTTCAGTCTCCCACATGCTAGGATTACAGGTGTTTGTTATAGCCTACGAAACATTATTACTTTAAGATTATGTGCATGCATGTGCCTGTTGGGGTACATACATGTGAGTGTAGAAGCCTAAGGAATCTGAGAGGCACTAACTAGATCTCCCTGGAGCTGAGTTACAGGTAGTTGTTGGTCACCTGACACAGATGCTGGGACTGACTCAGGTCTTCTGCAAGAATAGTAAATACTCTTAATTACTTACCCATCTATCTGTCCAGTACACGAATGAAGGTTAGAGGAAGCACTCTATTCTTTCCTTCTATGCAAGTCCAGAGATTTGAATAGAGATCATCAGGCAAGCATTTAACCACTGAACCACTTGCCAGTCTTGTTTGTTTGTTTGTTTGTTTGTTTTCAAGACAGGGTTTCTCTGTGTATCCCTGGCTGTCCTGGAACTCACTCTGTAGACCAGGGTGTCCTCGAACTCAGAAATCCGCCTGCCTCTGCCTCCCGAGTGCTGAGATTAAAGGCGTGCGCCACCACGCCCGACTGAAAGACTAGTTTTTAAAACTACTTGTTGTGTATGTAAGGTTTGCCACAAAAATGTCTGATTTTAATGTGAAATGAGGTCACTAGTGTTTCTGTCTGGTGAGCCTGAGTGAGGTAGCATTGGCTTTTGCTGCTCCCTTCTCCTCAAACTGTCTCTTTAGCTTCTTATTGTGGGCATCAGACGTTGCACATTGTATATTTAGGTATTTGTGCTAATGTTTGACTTTGTAGATGATTGTTCACTTAAAAATTATTAGCTACTACCTAAATGAAGAAGCAGTTACTGATTTGGAGATGAAAAGAAAAGCTGAGTTTAAAACAGTTCAAAGAAAGTCACAGTTTTGGCTGTACCGTTGCCAATCAGTCTCAGCAGTCAGACTCTGAGATAGAAGGATCACAAGTTCAAGACCAGCCTGACCTACACAGTGAAACTCAAGATCAGTCAACTAACCAGCCAGCCAGCCAGCCAGCCACTGGCTATCCAAAACAGTTCAAAAGATTTAAAGAGGATAATGAAAAAACTCACTTTGTGGTGAGGTAAAAATGAAATTGGTCCCAGGCACCTCTTTCACTGTGGAATGATTGTTTTTGAACTGCCTCATCCTCAGTTTGCATTTTAGAATCAGTTACACTTCAGAACAACAAAACCTGCTTCTGATACTTGGGTAGCTAATGCTTGCTAACATTTAGAAGGGTAAACTGCTCCAGTTCTTTATGTAAGCCTTTGTTGGCCAGCCATCTGATGAAGTCACCAGTTTGTGGCCAGAAATTGAGAAAGAGTTGATGAGGAAACTCAAAATATTGACACATCCTGACCAGCTTGCAGTGCATGAGACTGCCCTTTTGGACTGGTTGAGAAACGGTAGCATAAGCCTTGTGCAAACGAGACCATTGCTGTTTTCTAGCTGGGATGAGAAGAGAATCAGAACAGCTCATGTTTGCTCAGCAGAAATTTTGTGAACCCCTCCCCCCAGAATGTATGCTCAATTGCAGTGGCATCTTCAAACTAATTACATGAGTTTTGGCTTCGTAGGTGTTCAGGTCCAGAACGTTTTATTTTTTTAAATGTGATTTTATTTAGTTAGGCTCCTTTAAACTATTTTTATTTTTATTTTTATTTTTATTTTTTGGTTTTTTGAGACAGGGTTTCTCTGTATAGCCGTGGCTGTCCTGGAACTCACTTTGTAGACCAGGGTGTCCTCGAACTCAGAAATCCGCCTGCCTCTGCCTCCCGAGTGCTGGGATTAAAGGCGTGCGCCACCACTGCCTGGCACTATTTTTATTTTTAACTGTGTTCATGTGGGTTCAGGTGCCTGCAGAGGCTAGAGGTGTTAGATCCTCTGGAGCTGGGGTTACAGGTGGCTATGAACTGTGGGTGTTGGGAATTGAGCTCAGATCCTTCAGAGCAGCAGTGTGTGCTCTTAGCCAGAGCCTTTTTCTCCAATCCCATTCAGGCCCTAGTTTTTGAGAGAGGTTCTGGCTATATAACATATGTAGATCTTAAATTCAAGATTTTCGTGCTTCAGCCTCCCAGTATTGACAGTTTAATTTGGGGCTAGAGTGGGAGGATTTATTTCCTATAGTATTCTTTTTAAATATTTAATTGTTGTGTTTTATGTGTATGAATGTTTGTGTGTGTATATGCCTGTGCATCACAAGTATGTCTGGTGCCCACAGAGGACAGAAGAGGGTGTCTGAACTGGAGTTACAGACAGCTTTGAGCTGCCATGTTGGTGCTGGGAGTTGAACCCAGGTCCTCTGGAAGAACAGCAATGCTCATAACCCTAAGATGTTTCTCCAATCCCTTGTGTTTCTCTGTGTCTCTGTGTCTGTCTCTGTCTCTGTCTCTCTCTCCGTCTCTCTGTCTCTGTCTCTCTGTCTCTGTCTGTGTTGCCCTGGCTGCCCTGGAAATCACTCTGTAGACCAGGCTGGCCTTGAAATAAGAGGTCTGCCTACCTCTGCCTCCTGAGTGCTGGGATTAAAGGCGTGTTCACTGCTCAACAGTGTTTGTTATTTTAAAATTATGTGTCTCTGTGTGGGTTGTTAGTGCAGGTGCTGGTGGGTGCCTTGAGGACATTTGATCTTCTGGAGCTAGAGTTACAAGTCGTGGTGAGCTACCTACCTAACAGGGGTGCTGGGGCTAAGCTCTAGTCCTTTGCAAGAGCAGCAACAAATGATCTTAACCACTGAACCAGCTCTTTAATTCCCAGAGCCTTTTAAAAATTTTGAGAAGCGGAGAGATGGCTCAACAGTTAAAGAACATTAACCGACCCTTCCATTGGATGAGGTTTGACTCTCAGCTCCCACCCGGTGTCTCACAATCATGGGAATCTAATGCTTTCTCTGGTTCCCATGGGTGTACAGACATACATTCAGGCAAAACACCATACACTTAAAAATAATTAAGAAAAGAATTTGGAGATAATCTACAAACAGGAATGGACATGATGGTGTATAATTGATACAGAGGAGATTCAGAATTCTCCAGGTAATGTGAGCCAGTGGTTTATAGGCTCACAGTTGGTCAGCCCTTATTTCATAACCTGGAGCTCTTTTGGAATGGGTAACATTGTTAGGTAGCTAACTCAGGAAATCCACTCAGGAGGACATTTCTGATCAATAGAGCCATCATTGCTTCTATAGCAAAGAACATCGGCAGTATCATTTGGTAGCTTATGCTAACAGTTTGCAATCCCTGTAATCTTAAAAGACATGTCAGGCTGCATAGATATTCATACTGTAATCCCAGCAGTGGACGTGAAGGAAGGCCGACCTGGGCTAGACAATCAGGCCCTGTGTTAACAGAGCAAGGGCTGGGGATGTAGCTCAGTAGTAGAGCACCCACCCTGAGCTTTATTTTCCAGCTCCTGGTTTGTGGGGCACAGCATGGTGACACTAGACATGTACATCCTGCCAGAAGTTCACTTAGCTCTTACAACCTTATTTTGTCTTCTGCTTTCAAGCCAAGGAGAAACTGGCTACAGCATGTAACATTGTAGCACAATTGTAACTTTAGGACGGTGCCCAGTTTTTTCCAAGTAGGAATTGCTTTGTCTTGACTAACCTTTAGAACTAGTGATGGTTTGTAGTTGAGCAGTCTTGTGATTACATGGGGATTTATTTTACACAACCTACATTTATTACCACCTATGGGGAAAGTTTTTTGGTAATAATGATAAAAAAGAATAACAGGCCGGGCGTGGTAGCACGCCTTTAATCCCAGCACTCGGGAGGCAGAGGCAGGCGGATTTCTGAGTTCGAGGCCAGCCTGGTCTGTAGAGTGAGCTCCAGGACAGCCAGGGCTACACAGGGAAACCCTGTCTCAAAAAAAAAAAAAAAAAAAAAAAGAATGATAACACAAAGTTTTCATGTATGCATGTACACAATGAGACATTTTTTTTTAAAGATTTATTTATTATTGTACATAAGTACACTGTAGCTGTCTTCAGATGCACTAGAAGAGGGTGTCAGATCTCATTATGGGTGGTTGTGAGCCACCATGTGGTTGCTGGGATTTGAACTCAGGACCTTTGGAAGAACAGTCAGTGCTCTTACCCGCTGAGCCATCTCTCCAGCCCACAATGAGACATTTTTGTCTCTACAGTATATTTGCAGATTGTTAGCTGAATAAACAGAAGTTCATAATTTTAATGTATCTTCTTTCATTTAATGGCTAAGAAGAAGGAAGGGCCAAGTTAGGAAAGCTTGGGAGGATGGCTGCTAAGAGAACTACAGATTGCTAATGACATCAGGGATAGTCTATATTTTCTGTTCTTTCACACATCCTATAAATTACTCCAAAGTAGTATAATACTAGCATCAATATGTAATAATTACCTCAAGTCCAGATTTATATAAAATTTATATAATTTAAGTCAGTATTACAGTAGATCAGTAATGTAAAGCCTGAGGATCTAATTATTATTATTATTTTTTTTCATCTATTCATTGTGCACAGTACTGAGTTTCACCAATTTGTTTAACTCTTAAGTTGTTCCCTGTTTTTCTTTTCTTTTCTTTTTTTCTTTTTTTATTTGTTTTTTTGAGACAGGGTTTCTCTGTATAGCCGTGGCTGTCCTGGAACTCACTTTGTAGACCAGGCTGGCCTTGAACTCAGAAATCCGCCTGCTTCTGCCTCCCAAGTGCTGGGATTAAAGGCGTGCGCCACCATGCCTGGCTGCTTCTGCTTCTTGATTGCTGGGTTTAAAGGTATGTACACCATGCCTGCCTTCGACTCTTTTCAGCAGAAAAATGTAAACTTTAGGTTCTTATAGATTTAATTCTGGAAAAACCTCTGGAATTGGTCAGGGCCATTAGCATTAGTTATGTTACTGCAGTGAGAAGGAGTTTGCTGTGACTTTAGGAGAGGAGCATTAGAAAGCATCCGTAAGAAAGGCTGTGAGCTTCAGGGAGGCTCTCCTGCAGATAGTGTAGGGTAGCCTTGCTGGACTGAAAGAATGCCTTCTTTCAGTCTCTGATATGAGCCATGGACCCTAAGATGTCAGGACTTGCCTGGCAGTGATGGCACACGCCTTCGTCCCAGCACTTGGGAGGCAGAGGCAGGGAGATTTCTGAGTTCGAGGCCAGCCTGGTCTACAGAGTGAGTCAGGACAGCCAGGGCTACACAGAGAAACCCTGTGGTCAGGACTCAAACTACTTAAAACAATATTAGGTATTTCTAATATATGCTTTTATTTGTCAATCTTGCACCATGGATATGGACTTGGTCTCTTATGTTTTCTAGTGTCATGTAATAAACTCAAAAGAAAACCAACAAGATTCTCCCAGGACCTTTAAAAGTTTGTTTTTTAAATTATTCCTTATTAATTTGATACTGCTTATTCTTATCCCCCCTCCCTTTTTTTTTGAGATACTCGTGTAGACCAAGGTGGCCTCCTTTCTCACTATGTGGGAAAGGATCAGCTCCTGATCCTCCTGCTTCCCTTTACTTCCCTGTATTGGGACTAACGACACTACCGTGCCCAACTTTACTTATTTTTACAAGAGGTTTGTTTACTATGTGTATGAGTGTGTGCTTGTGTGAGTCTTTTTGCACCACATGCAAGCAAGTGCCTGTGGAAGTCAGAAGTCATCAGATCCCCTGGCACCAGACTTACAGGTGGTTTTGAGTTGCCATTTAGGTGCTGGGAACCAAACCTAGGTCCTCTTCAACAGCAGGAAGTACCTAACCTCTGAACTCTCTCTCCAGCTCCTTACTCATTTTTCTAATGCTGTGGATTGAGCTGGGGGCATGCCTAACACATGGTCTACCATTGAGCTACACCCCATCCCTATTTACTCTGCTTTAGAAATGCCTCTAGGTGCAGAGATTCACTGAAACTCATTGTAGAGCAGAATGAATGGCTCAGTGGGCAAACTGCCTGTCACTGGAACCTCACAATTAATCTTAGATACATAGTGATACTCTGTCAAAAAAGAAAAGGGGTATGTGGGAGGGGAGGGGGTTCAGAAGCCACACCCATGTAGAACCCATGTAGGTAGAATATATAAAGCTATCCTATGCTTTATACAGATATGCAGTCCCTTCACCCCAGTGATAATAGATAAAATAAATTTATGAAAAAAGTTGACCTAAATGTTTCTATGTTGTTAGCCTTAGCGTCAGTGTGAAAAATCCCTGATGTAAGCAGCCTGCAGGAGGAATTATTTATTTTGGTTCAATTCAAACCATCATAACAGGGAAGGCATGCTTGAACAGAAGAGCTCACATCGTGATGGCTAGGTAGGAGAAAGAGGAGAGAGAGAGGGAGGGATGGGCTGAGGTGCTTTTGTCCTTTTTTCCCTGTATTCTACCCATGTCTCCCAGCATACGGGAACCGTGTGAACTCCACCAGCAGGGGCCCTCTTCCTGCGCTCCATCCTTTTTGTAGAACACTCAGCTAGAGGTGTGCTCTTCCAGGGGCGTCTCCCCCCAGTCACATTAATAGTCATCACCACTCTTACTTATCAGAACCTGGCATTTTCCTGGGTTTGGATGTCAGAATGAATTACACTGGTGTCCTTTGGAGAGTTGTTGTTCTTAGAATTTACTAGGAGTTGTACTCAGAAATAAATTTGCTTTCTTGAATTCATTCGATTACTTTATCTGTTTGTGTGTGTGTTTGTGTGTGTGTGTGTGTGTGTGTGTGTGTGTGTATGTATGTATGTATGTGTGTATAACTGAGTGCTGATGACAGAAGCCAGAGGCATCAAGCCTCTCAGGAACTGAAGTTATTTATAGGTGATCATGAGCCTCCTACCATGGGTGCTAGGAACTGAACTGGGTGGAGTTCTCTGTGATTAAATGAACATTGTTTCTCTTGCAGAATTTTTGGAAGGGTGTAGCTCAGTGATAGAGTATTTGCCTAACATACAGAGGCCCGATGCTTGAATTTGAAATTTCTTGTTGCCAACTGATTTATTTTTATTTATCTATTTTTATTTTTTAGTTTTTGGACTTTTGAGATAGCATTTCTCTGTGTAGCACTAGCTGTCCTAGAACTCACTCTGTAGACCAGGTTGGCCTCATATTCACAGAGATCCACCTGCCTCTGTTGGGAGGTACAGGAGTACTGGGATTAAAGGTGTGTACTATCACCACCAAGGTAGCCAGCTGATTTTTGACAAGTAAAACCTTCTTCCCTCCCTCCCTCCCTCCCTTTCTTCCTTCCTCCCTTTCTCCCTTCTCTCTCTCTCTCTCTCTCTCTCTCTGATAGTAGAGCAGTGCGAGGGGGGGGGTGGGGGGGATTGAATCCAGGTGCTTGGTTTTATTTGTAATTTGAGAACCTATGAAGGGATGTGTCAAGCATTTGTAGAAAATCAGACTTTGGAATTCTTTTGCACAGTAGAGCTTCCTAATGGCTTCAGTTGGATGGTGTGTGTGTGTGTGTGTGTGTGTGTTGGTGAACGTTTCCACCAGAGATTGCTGTCAGGTGTCTTGCTCAGTTACTAGTCACCTTATTTTTTGAGACCAAGTTTTTTGCTGATCTTAGAGCCCCATTGATTTGGCTATGTGAGTTTCAGGGGTCTGCATTTTGCTATCTCTCAAGTGGTAGGATTGTAGATAAATGCTACACCCAACCTTTTACTGGTGCTGAAAATCCAGACTGATGTCCTGATACGTGAGTGACAAGTGCTTTTATCAGCTGAGCCATCTCTCCAGCCTTTCAGCTGGGTACTGGCTAATAAAGTTCACAGAAGACCATTGTTTTGGACTGGCTTCTTGCACAAGACCACAGAAGATAGCTTGTGCCAGATGCTGCTCATCAGCTGAACTCCTTAATCGGGCCAGTTAAAAGACAAAGATATCAGCCAGTCAGAGAGGGCAGTTTATCTAAGCCAGCAAAAGGAAGACTCCTCTGTATTAATTATTTCCTATCCTCCCTCCCTCCCTCCCTCCCTCTAGTCCTGGCTGTCCTGGAACTCAGTATGTAGAGCAGGCTACTTGAATTCACAGATTTGCTTGTCTCTGCCTCCCAAGTACCTGTCTGTAATACTCATCTTATAAGGAGAATAAACTTAACACAGCTGTCCACTTTTCTATTTCTTTCTTCTTTAGGTTTCATTTTTCTGTGTATGTGTGTGCATGTAAGTGACGGCGTGGGATTGTATGTTGTTCTCAGTTGCTTTCTACTTTTAATTTTTTTGATTTTTGAGACAAGGTCTCACTGTGTATCCCTGGTCTTAAAGAGACCCTTTTGCCTCTGCCTTCTGAGTGTTGCCATTGAAGATATGGTCCAACATACCCAGTTCCACCTTAGTCAACTTGTAACAGTTCTTGTGCTACATGGGATCCAGAGATGGAACTCAGGTCATTAGGTTTGGTGGCATGTGCTTTTACTTAGCTGTGTTGCCACCCTCACTTTATTCTTTTAGACAGGTCTCTCATTGAACTGGAGCTTGCAAGGTTAGATTGGCTGGTCAGCTAGCCTCAGACATCTCCTGGATTAAAGGTGCATGCAAAAAGCACATGGGTGCTAAGAAGACTCAGATACTCAAGCATATGGCAGAGCCCCAGATTTCTTCTTATATTACCTGTTAATATCTTTTAAACTAATCTTTGCTTAGCTGATTAAAACATGTGTCCTGTCTTGTAGAGTGAGATGTTACCAAATTTTAGAACCATAGTTTAAAAGCCCATTAATTATTGGGTGTGGTAGTTTGAATGACCCATAGGCTTATATATTAGAATTTTTGGTTCCTAATTGATCTAGGAACTAGGTGGACTGTTTTAAGAAGAATTAGCTGGGCAGTGGTGGCACTTGCCTTTAATCCCAGCACTCCGGAGGCAGAGGCCAGTGATCTCTGTAAGTTCTGCAGAGCTAGTTCCAGGACAGACAGGGATACACAAAGAAACCATGTTTAAAAACAAAACCCCAGGCTGGAGAGATGGCTCAGTGGTTAAGAGCATTGACTGATCTTCCGAAGGTCCTGAGTTTGAATCCCAGCAACCACATGGTAAATAAATAAAAACCAAACCCCAAAGCCCAAGTAATGCAGTAACAACCTAAAACTCCAGAAGGATTAGGAGGCATGCCCTTGTAGAGGAGGTATGTCACTGGGGGGTGGGCTTTTAGGGTTTAAAGCAGGACACCAGGCCCATTCTCTCCCTGTCTACTGCCTGTGGACCAGGATGTTAAGTAAGCTCTTAGCTATTTCTCTAGAGCCATGCCTGCCTGCCTTCCACCATTCTTTCATGGTGGTTATCAACTGACCCTTTGAAGCTGAAAGCAGGTCCCCAATTAAGTGCTTTCTCTTTATAAGTATCCTTGGTCATGGTGTCTCATTATAGAAATAGAATAATAACCAAAACACTGGGTCTTGGCTGCAGTGCCACTTGGAGTTAGCACATCCTTGTAATCCCAGCACTTGGGAGGCTGAGGCCGAATGATTGCTCAAAGGTCAGGGCCAGTCTGGACTACATTGAACTCAAGACCAGGCAAGGGTACATAGACTCTCAAACAAAACAAAAACTCTAAAACTAAAATTACAACCTATAACAAACCAAAATGAAAGTTACTCGTGGGGGCTGGAGAGATGGCTCAGCAGGTAAGAGCACTGACTGTTCTTCCAAAGGTCCTGAGTTCAAATCCCAGCAACCACATGGTGGCTCACAACCATTCGTAATGAAATATGACGCCCTCTTCTGGGCTCACAACCATCTGTAATGAGATCTGATGCCCTCTTCTGGGGTTTCTGAAGACAGCTACAGTATACTTACATATAATAAATAAGTAAACAAACAAACAAAAAACAGTGAAAAAAATTAAAAAAAAAAAAAGAAAGTTACTCGTAATCCTCTGCATTGAAGTAGATTATATGGATACATGAAACTACCACCATGAAACCTATTATTTTGTCCAATTGCATTAACAAAAATAATAAAGCCAGTTAAGATTCTTAAACTAACTGTAATTCTGTCTTATTGCAGTATTAGCTGTTAATAGTGGCTTCAGTTTGCAGCTTGTTTGATAAACTGGTCTTGAGTTAACTGCCAGTCAACAGTTACTCTGCTGGTTCTGTAGTTTCTTCATAGTTGTTAGGGTTCCAGGTCTGAGCATAACTTCATTACACGTAAGGCACATCAAGGAATAGTGGCTCTGATGATTGCTGAATTGCCCAGATGGCCACATTTGTTATTCAGGAAATAGATCTTAGAGGCCTGTTATACGTTTAACACCCTTAAATACAGAGGGTAGACGGGTGACATGAAAAGCAATAGGGAGCTAGAGAGATGGCTCAGGGGTTAGAGCACTTGCTATGCTTTCAGAGGACCTGGGTTCATTTCCCAGCATCCACATCACAGCTCTAAACCACTCGTAACTCCAGTTCCAGGGCATCTGATGCCATTCTGGTCATTGTTGTGGTTCATAGGTGTCGCAGCTGGGTAGGACTGTTGGTTGCTTCCCACCTTTGAAAGCTTGCATGGTGCATTCTGGTACCATGCCTCAGGTAGGAAGCATTTAGGTCAGTTTAAGCTCAGAGGTCTTTGGGCCCTGTATCATGCATAGTGCCTTCAGCAGTAGCAACTTAATTTTCACCTCTGGGGTGGGAGTGTGTAACCAAGGGCAGTAGCTTCTAATATCTTGGGAGTCTATTGGACAGCCTTGACCAACAACTCAAAAGATGGCTTCTCACACCTGCCTTGGGGGTTTTTGTTTGATGGTCTTTGATTCTTGGAGGTAGTAGCATCAGTCCAGATGCTAAATTTTCATTTAAACCACATCACACACACACACACACACACACACACACACACACACACACACACACACGCACGCACACGCACTACAATAATTCACCACTGTTTTCTTGCTGAACTACAAACAACTGTCACTGGGAACCATGAAAATAAAAATAAAAAGTTCTGGGATTGGGAAAGCACTAGAGAAGGGGATAGTAGAGTACAGTGATTTGATCAGGGAAATGGGAAGAGGGGCGGTGTGTGTGTGTGTGTGTGTGTGACGTGTTCACTTGGCATGGTTTGCATGGCATGTTCAGGTACATGTACAGGTTTGTGGGTATATGTGATATCAAGACTTTCTTGATCATTCTTCACTTTATATATTGAAGCAAGAGTTTCTAACTCACCCTGGAGCTGGCACATTTGGCCAATCTGGCTAGCCAGCTTGTTCTCCTGGGGTCCTTTTGCTCTATCCTGAGTACTCAGATTACACATGTGCTGCCACACCCATCTGGCCTTAATATGGGTGCTGGGAATTCTAACTCAGGTTCTCATACATGTGTTAAAAACACTTGATCCACTGAACCTTTTCCTCAGCCTTCCAATGATGCCTGTCCCCTCCTTGTGTTTTAGAATACTACACTCTTCAAGGATCTTCTGAGAGTTCAGATTCAAGCCATAACCCCTTGTAATACTCATTTAAGATTATTGATACATAGGATTCCTTTATTTATTGAGACAGAGTTTTATGTGTCTGAGGCTGGCCTTGAATTTACTGTGTAGTCTTAGTATGACTTTGAGCTTCTGATTGTCCTGCTTCCACTGTTAGCTGGGATTAGAGGTATGTACCATTGTGCATAGTTTGTAATACATAGACTTTAGTATACCTATCACTTTAACAGAAAATTTAAAAGTACTTAAAAAGTGTGTGTATGTGCATGTTTCTGTCGTGTACAGTTGTCTTCTGAGCCAGAAGATGGAATAAGATCTCCTAGAACTGGCAGTTGTGAGCTGTCTGGCAAAGGCTGGAACTGACCTTGATTCTTCCGGAAGAGAAGAGATCTTAACCCTTAGCCATTGTTCAGCTCTCACTTAGTGAATTGTAAAATGTTTTTATCACCCCCCAAAATAAAACTGGCATTAGGGAACCACTAATCTGCCTTTTACTTATTCTTTGTTTCTTTTTCCCCTTTTCTTATAGTTCTCTTTCTTTCTCTTATCTTTATCTTGCTATATCTAGCTGGCCTCACACTTATAGCTTCCAGGTAGTCGTCTGTCCTTAGCTTTCTGAGAAGCAGGGACTTTGGGCACATTATCATATTATTTATATGAATTTGCCAATTTGGAGACTTCTGTATGAATAGAGTCAGTATTTGGACTGCCTTAGCCCTGTGTCTCACATTGCTGTTCCACATGTGCTGTGCTGTTAACCACACTGTGCTCTAGACATGCTTTGTCCCAACCAAGACTCAGGTCCAGAGGTAATTGTTGACTAGGAGTCATCTTTTGCTGGTCTGGGTTCATTACCATGAGAGTGACTTTTTAAAAATTACTTTTTAAAAATTTATATGTGTGTTTTGCCTGTATGTGTGTCTGTGCACCATGCTCATGCCTGGTGCCCATGGGAGCCAGAAGAAGGCACCAGATCCCCTAGAACTAGAGATACAGATGGTTGCTCACGGCCATTTGGGTGCTAAGAACCAAACCCAGGTCCTGTAGAAGAGCAACCTGAGGCTTGAGCCCTCTCTCCAGCCCCCCAAGAGTGACTGTTTAAAGCATGACGGTCCAGTGCTCTGTCTCTGTGGCATACACAGCTTCCCTTCTGCCTTTGGCTTCGAGCTGCAGCAGAGGCCCTGAGCAGAAGCCAAGCAGACACGGTGACATACTGTTGGCTTTCTAGCCTCCAGACCATGAGCCAAAATAACTTTACAAATGATGTCTCATGTTCTGTTGGAACAACTGAAAATGGACTGACACTCTTGTCCTCAGTTCTGCTTTTCCCAGTACTTTCCCATTATTTAAGAACATACCTGTGTTAGGTGAGTTCTTAAAATATCAGCTGGACAGTTAGAAATGAACAATTCTTGAGTTTTAAATTGTGTGCCATTTGGAGTAGCATGAGGAAATCTTACACCATCTTTTCTATCCTGCCTGGGACATGAGTCATCTTCTGGTTCAGCATACTTGGGCTAGATCTATATGCTTCCCTCCAGTCACATAGTTGCTGTCTTGTTATCAGATCCTCTGTGTGGTATTGCAGACTGGTACTCACCCCCCATTTTTTTCCCCCTTGATAATGGCTCATTTTGCAAGAGGATACGCCGAAGAGAAGCAATAAGGAAACTAAGAAAAGAAGTGTACAAGCTGTAGACATCTGTGCTGCAAAGGAATAAGAGATTTGTTCCAGCTTTGCTGTTGTGCCTCACAGTTGTGGCCATCCTGCATGACAAGCTGGGCATTGGGGACTTGACTAGAACTTATTAAGTACTAGCTGTGGACCCTGGCATTACTGAGGTCTTGAAATACACACCTGCAGGACGAGGGACTTCTTTCCTAGAATTTAATTCCTTTTGTTGTTGTTTCTTTTTTTTTTTTTTTGGCAGTATGATGCGTGCGTGTATATTTTGATCCTACCCTCCAACTCCTTATTACTTTTTATAATCAAGTACTACTAATCTTTTGCTTAGATAATTAATGTCTTCTTGTTACTTAATGGACTTTGGGTGTTCCCCCCCCCCCCGGCTATTTGGAATAATGCTGATATGGAATCTGATGTTTTAAGGTTATTAAAACCACTTGGGCTGGAGCCGTGGTGGCTCAGCCCTTCAGAAGGCTGCTTATTCTTGCAGAGCATCTGGTTCAGTTCCCAGCACCCACCGTAGTTGACTCCCAACCACTTGTAGCTCCAGCTTCAGGGCATCTACTGCTCTGGCCTCCATAGACACCTGTATTCACATGCAAATATTCTGCCCTCCATACACAAAATAATGATAACATTTTTAAAAATTACTTGGAAGTCCTATAATTTTAGTTGATTAAAAAATTGTTCTGAGCCGGGTGTGGTGGTGCACACCTTTAATCCCAGCACTCGGGAGGCAGAGGCAGGTGGATTTCTGAGTTTGGGGCCAGCCTGGTCTACAGAGTTCCAGAACAGCCAGGGCTGTACAGAGTAACCCTGTCTCAAAAAAACCAAAATAAAATAAAATAAAATAAATTGTTCTGGACAGGCTTTTGGAAGACAAAGGATAATTTTATTGTTTTATTTTGTACATTGAGATAGGATTTTTTTTTTAATTTTTAAATGGATGTCTCTAGATCTTGAGACTTCATGCTGGGAGTAGGACTTGATACAGTGTTACCCATCCTTGCTGTCACAAGGAAGAAGCCACTAAGGTACTGAGGGTTAGGTAGCTGTCCTAGGAACTTCAGATTTAGTAACTTTAGTAATGTTCCACTTTTAATGATCAGCATGCTTTTTTAAAATGACATAATAAATTCAGTTAACTGTAACTAAAGAAATGGCAAAATATATGTACAATAAAGATTTTTGGGTATAGTGGTGCATATCCTTAATCCCAGCACTTGGCAGGCGGGAGACAGGCAGCCCGCCTGGTCTCCTACATTTACATTGCAAGTTACAGGCCAGCCAGGGTTACATAGTGAGACCTTGTCTTAAAAAAAAGAGGTTATGGCTGTAGAGAGGGCTCAGCAATTAAGAACACTGGCTGTTCTTCTAGAGGACCTGGGTTTGTTTCCCAGTACACACACTGGCTGACTTACAGCCACCTGTAACTCCAGTTCCAGGAGATCTGATGTCCTCTTCTGGCTTCTTTCTGTAGGCACCAGGCATGCACATGATGTACAGACATAAGAGTATGTGTGTGTATTTCTGTGCCACATGAACACAAATGCTCTCAGGCCAGAAGAGGATTCTGGGTTCCTCTGGAGTTACAGGTGGTTCAAGGTTAGCTTGTGTTAATCTAAAAATTCCAGTCTAGTCTATAGTCTAGATCAGAGTCAAAACAACAACAAAAAAAACCCAAACCAAAAGTTGAGACTGTTTTGACTTTCCTGCGTCATTTGTGTTTCAATATGAGTTTTAGGATCAACTTGTCATCTTCTATAAAAATGTTTGATTTATTTATTTTTAAATTTTTGTCACCTTGATACAAGCTAAAATAATCTGAGAAGAGGGGGCCACAGTTGGAAAATGCTTCCATAACATTGGTCTATATCCTAACCTGTGGGTCATTTTCTTCATCAGTGACTGATTATGGGAGAGCCCAGTCCACTGTGGGTGGTCCTGAGAGTGTAAGAAAGCAAGCCCAAGCCGGGAGAGCAAGCCAGCAAATAGCACTCTTTTTATGGCCTCAGCTTTTGTTCCTGCCTCAAGTTCCTACCCTGACTTCTCTGGATGATGGAATACAAGCTGTAAAATGAAATAAACCCTTTTCTCCCCAAGTTGTTTTTGGACATGATATTGTATCACAGGATTGAAACCATAAATGAGCGTAATGGGGATTGATTGAAACCCCTAGATGAATGTGGAACTTATTGCCTCTCAGTAACCTGAGTATTGATATGCATGGCCCAACATGCTCGTGAGTTTGTTTTCAGTTTTATTTTATTTAAAAATTTTTTTTTTCTGTTTTCAGTTTTAAGAACCTCATGCCCAGTGTCTCCATTTAAGATCAAGTTCCAGCTTTGATTCTGTTGTAATTTGTCAAGGTTGGGGCTAGTGTGCTGGAGATGGCTGTTAAATGAACATAAGTGTTTCTTTAAAGAGGAGTGTAGGCATCTCACTTTACTGAAGGAGTACTCTGCAGACTGCCTGTGAACAGTCAGCAGTGGTGGTACACTTGTGTGATCCCTGAACTTGGGAGCTGGAGGCTAGAGAGGCTAGGCTGGGGGAAAAAGGGGGGGCAGAGGAAGCCACGGAGCTTTTGAAATGACCCTTGATGTCTGCTTTGAGGCAGGAGAGATGACAGAGGACAGACTTTGTATAGCAAGAGACTGCTGGAGGTGCAGGAGAGTGGAAGTGAATAGACTGGCTTTAGGTCAGGTCTAGAATTTTATGGTGATTAGGTTTGTTTAAAAGCCTGGGGTGGGGCTGGAGTTCTGGCTCAGAGGTTGAGAGGTTAAGAGTACTGGCTGGTCTTGCAAAGGACTGGGGTGTGGTCCCAGTCCTCATGTGGCAGCTCACAACTCAATTATCTGTAACTACAGTTCCAGGGGCTCCAGTGCCGTCTTTTAGCCTTCCTGGGCTCTAGGAACTGTTAAGTACAAGGTCGTATTATGTAAAGGACATCTTTTCTGCTAGCATAGTGTTCCACTAAAGGCCTTTGCCTTTCTCACCTAACAGAAGATCAGTGAGTTGCTGTACTTAAAATGTACTGCACTGCACCCAATAACAGCATTTACAATTTAATTTGTATGTTTATGTATTCCTTCATTTTGTGTGAGTTTGTGTGTGTGTGTGTTTGTGCCATGGGCACATGTGGAGATCAGAGGTCAGCTTGATGTTGGTTTTTATCATCCACCGTGTGAGTGGAGGTGATCAAACTCTGGACAGGCTTGATGTCACGCCTTCTACACGCTGAGCATCTCACTGGCCTTCCCTACCTTTTACATTTTTATTTATGATTATTGTGTGTTTATGACATGTGACTGCATATGTGCTTGCTATGGTTCAAATGTGGAGATCAGAGGACAACTTAATAAGAGTCATGTGTCACTTTGCACTATGCCTTCTGGATATTGAACTCAGGCTTGAATGACAAGTGCTTTTACCCACTGAGCCAATTTGTTGGCCCTCGTTCACTATCTTTTTTTTTTTTTTTTTTTGGTTTTCGAGACAGGGTTTTTCTGTGTAGCCTTGGCTGTCCTTAAACTAACTTTGTAGACCAGGCTAGCCTCGTACTCAGAAATCCACCTGTCTCTGCCTCCCAAGTGCTGGGATTAAAGGCGTGCGCCACCACCACCCGGCCCTGGTTCACTATTTATATTTATTATTTTACCTCAAATCAAGGAACAGCAGTGTTATAAGAACTTGTAAGAATGTGGAGATTAAGCAGAGCTTCTAGAGAGTTGCATATAATATTAAACTTTCTATACTATTTTGGTAAAAGGAAGTCAGCAGTGTTACTTTAGTTAGCTCTCTGGTTTCTCCAGGGCTTTGAGCTAGATAGAAATTAGGAAGTATTAGAGAAAGGCAAACAAAGCCCTTCTCCACCAGCTGAGGCTTTCTCACCCTCAAACCTCTGTTAGGGTCGCTGGTTGTAGTCAGTGCCATGCCCCATATTCCTTAAAGTCATCCAGGAGGGATGTATGTCCTGTGTTTTGTGAAGTGCTGCCCCGTTGGATTATGTCAGTCATGTTCAGCCACCAGGAAGTTCTCAGAACCCAGCACAGGCCTTACTGCTTCCTCCATGGGGAAGATAATAAGCTTAAGGGGCTAAGTTCCCAGAAAACAAAAGTAAAACAAAAAGCATATCTGTGTGGAAGATTCTAGAAGACTGAATTAGAACTTCTTTAATTGTGGAGAGTTAGAATGTTCTGAGTGATTTATCTTGGGCTACCTTTAGTCCTCTTAATAGTCATTCATTGTCCAAGCATCTATTTGGCCAAGCACTTGGATATCAAGCAAAACCTCTGAACTGTCCTCTGAACAGACCTTTAAGTTCCACCGTCCCCAGTCTAACTGTGGCTTGGGTGGATCTGGAGCCTATAGTAGAACTCCCTGCTCCTCTTGCATCCTCTTGCTCTGTTCCTGCTGGTGAGCTCAGTCAGTGCTTTGACATATGACTTCTTTCCCCAGCAGCCACTTCTATGATGAGGCTTGTCATTTGAGGCCACAGAAGTTCTTGTTCCTGGGCTGCTGCCACTCATTTTTGGCTTAGAATAAATTCTCTATCATTCCTTTGAGGTGAGCTGTGCAGTGCTTGTGTCAGCAGGACCATAGGTGCATGGGAACTTAAGTGTGGGCTATCTGCTGTTTCCTCTTTCCTTAGAAGAAAAGAAAAGAAAAACATTTGTGTATATAAACATTGCTAGTGGTAGTTTGATGTTTCTAGACTCAGGTCATTAGGGGTTCCTGTTTTTGGCACATGTATGCCATCCAGGAATTCCCCTCTCCTAGCCTGCTGGCAGTTTCCTTTGCTTCTTTCCTATATTCAGTGTCCTATTGCTTCCTGTGTCTTAAGTTCTTCTCTCTCTTGACTTATGTGAATAATGAGGCCCTTCAGAAAGTGACCATGGATAGTAAAAGTAAAGCTCATGAATCGTGAGTGTTAAAAAGCTCTCTCTTTTACCCTTCCTTAGAGTTTTCTTTCATATTGTACTGACATTTCTTTCAATGTTGAGATCTGAAGCCATTCTGATTCCTGATCCTTTGACTAAAACTAATGAAGTTTTGTTTTCTTGTTATTATAAAATAAGTGTGATACATTCTTAATCTGATATAGTTCAGGTCCCCATCCATGTGGTTTGGTCTCTGTCCTTTATTTTATATTGGAAGTTCTCTGCTAATCTCTTTTGTTAACAGGACAGATTAAGAACTGACTGTGGTCTTAGAGCACAGGTGAGCTGTGGTATGATGGGGAAGCTGGTTGCTGAGCTGGGGGGGGGGGGGAAGGCTGCCAGTTTTTGCAGTCAGATGTTGAGTTATTTTAGACTCAAGTGTTGGGCCTGTTGAAACAGCATTTGGTCTGTCTTTACAGTCCACGCTGGTCTATAATCAGAGCTCTATGTGCCTCCACCTATGGCCTGGGTCTTTTGTTTTGTTTTGAGATAGGGTCTTGCTTTGTAGATCAGGCTGGTCTTGAACTCTCCATCTTCCTGCTCTGTGTTGGGAGTGCTGGGTATATACAGAGTTGTACCTGTACTACCTTGCCTCTGTCTCGCTTTCTTTGCTGAGCCATCTCTCCAGTTCTGTTTTTAAAAGGCATATATAAACGTAGTCTAAAATTTTTGATTTAATACTAGAAAGTAGACCTAATCATGCGATTCTTAGGCATGTTACAGGACTGGGGGTGTGGCTTGGTGGTAGAGTGCTTTCCTATCTGGAGTGTGCTGTGTGGGTGGAAGGAAGGAAAGAAAGTTACACCCGCTAGTGTTGGCTTCTTTCATCTGTCTGTGTCTTTATCCTCTGTGAATTTGAAAAGTGTTTGGTACTTCTGAGAGATGAAGAAGCAGTAGTACATCCCATCCTTGCTTTCTGCATTTACCCTGCCCCCGCCCGCCCGCCCGCCCCCCAGAAGGGGATGACAAAAAGTAGATGCCTATTGACTAGTCAGTAAAACAAACTGAAAGGCCTTTCTTAACATAAAAATCATCCAAAATCTAATTTTAAAATGTAAGGAAAGACAGTATAATTTTTCATTCACTCAGTTTTAGTGAGAATTGTATATGAGATTACTCTTTTCAACATCTCATTTGTCTGTTCCCTAGGTGTTTGTCTTTCTGTTCCAGACTCTTCTCCCCCCTCCCCCCGCCCCCAGCCTTTGTTCGACTTTAGCCTGTGCTAATCACTTTTCTGGGGTGACTGCCCACATGGCAGTGTACCACAGTCTTTCCCCACTGCACATATACAGAGTAGATGGTGTCATTTATTTTTTTTTTACTGTAAACCTGAACTACTTTACCGTCTGCTGACTTCTGTCCTTGTACACCCTGAGTGTCATTGTCTTTTAGGGTGGGTGTATAACTAATGCTAGGCTTCTTCTGTCTCTGCTCTTTGGAAAAAGGAAAAGATATAATGTTCTTTGGAGTGTGGGAAGGTGCAGTCTGTGGTTCTGCTTTGGTCAGAAGTTACAGAGAATTAAACTCCAGCAATGACTGAAAAAAGGAAAAGCTGTTTATAATTGTATTGATGTAATGATCCCTTCCGCAGACGTCAGCAGACTGCTATGCACTTCGTGGAGTGGGGTTCTCTCCAAGGGCAGTGCTTACCCTGGCTCCCAACTGCTGAGCCATCTCGTCCACCCAATAGTTCTGTTTTGCTTTTAAATGGAACCTGCTTGTGACTATAATTTTATGTTGTATCTTATAGCAGTTTTCTTAGTACATTTTAATATTTAGTGTTATAGACTTAGAACCCCTGCTGTTTAGTTTCTCCTTTCCTTTTTTCTTTTCCTTTCCTCTTGCTTCTGCTCCTCCTCCTGTTTCTCCTCCGCTTTTCTTCTTCCTTTTTTCTTCTGCTTTTTTGAGTCAGGGTCTCTGTACAGAGCCTGACTGTCCTGGAACTTCTATGTAGATCAGGCTGGCTTACTTATAGAAATCTGCCTGCCTCTGCCTCCTTGTGTTTGGATTAATGCTTGATTTGATTAGTTTTTTAAATTTCAGTTGATAGCTAACTTTGGTTGATTCAAAATAATCATAGGAATTATAGTTATCATGATTGGTGAGTAGACTTCTTCCACTTTAAAATCAAACCACAATGATAAATAAGGTCATACAATAACTAATAGTTACTGTGAAAAGAATGAAAATTTAGTGTAATGGAATGCCTGAAAACTCACAGAATTACACAAAGCTTTGGGTTAGGTGCTATTGTTGTAGGTACTGGTCCAAGTATTAAGAATATACCAGTGAGCTCTGCTCACAGAGCAGACATTTATAAACAGTCTCGGTAATAATAAATGTCGCACTGAGAATTAATCAGGTTTGTTTGCTGGGGGAAGGGGAATAGACTGTTTTGGCTGGAGTGTCAGGTAAGGACTCTTTAAAAGGCTGTCTTGGTTGAGACAGATAGTGAAAAGGCCATTTGATTGTTTCTGGGGTTTTCATCCTTTTGGGCGAAGGGAATAAGAAATTCTGAGGTATGAATATTGGCATGTTTTGGTGGGTTTGTCTGTTTTCTTTTTGTTTTGTTTTTTTTTTTTTTGTTTTTTGTTTTTGTTTTTTGTTTTTTTGAGATAGGGTTTCTCTGTATAGCCCTGGCTGTCCTCACTTTGTAGACTAGGCTGGCCTCGAACTCAGAAATCCGCCTGCCTCTGCCTTCTGAGTGCTGGGATTCAAGGCATGTGTGCGCTGCCACCGCCGCCACCTCTACCACCACCACCGCCCAGCTGTCTGTTTTCTTTTTAAGACAAGGTTTCACGCTGGGCAGTGGTGGCGCTTTTAATCCCAGCACTTGGGAGGCAGAGACGTCTACAGAGTGAATTCCAGGACAGCCAGGGCTACACAGAGAAACCCTGTCTCAAAAAACAAAAACAAAAAGACAAGATTTCACTATGTAGCCCTGGCTGTTTAGGAAGTGAGTATTTAGACCAGGATGGCCTCACATAGAGATCTACCTGTTTCTGCCTTCCAAGTGTTAGGATTAAAAGTGTGTCCACCGTTCCTGGTATGATGGGTATGTTCTGAAAGCAGTCTTAGAGGCCTGGTTGAGGAGTTTAGATTTTATTCTGAGTTTTCAGCAAGAGAGTGACATGATGAGCTGCTGTTTGGAGATGTTTTGGTGATAAAAACTCATCCCCTACCATATCAGAATTTTAGTAGGTAGTACATTCTGATTCTTCTCCAGAAGGTTGACCGAAATTTAAAATACCACTTAGTGATCTTGAGTAACTCTCCAAACCAACTCTGCTTTCCTGACTTTAAATTAAGGTTACAGATGTTCTGTTGTGTGTGTGCTGGGCTTTGTTCCTGCACCCCTATAGCACAGTCAGCATTTGCTCAGGCCCCTCATGTAGAGGACATAGTATTTACATGGGCCCTGCATATGTCTCTGATGTAAGTCCACTTCACCCAGAGAACTCAGGATTGTTAATCTCCCTCCCTCCCTCCCTCCCTCCC
>NC_034591.1:131349446-131357045 GCF_900095145.1 Mus pahari | reverse complement strand
CCCCCCACTTTTTGATTTACAGTTAGTTGAGTCTATGGCTGTGGACCCACAGGTGTGGCACAGGAGTATGGTTGCAGTTAATCCTTAATTTCTTTTCCTGGGCTGAGAGCACATAGTGGGTAGTCAGTTAGAAAGTTCTGGTTGAAGACAGGGTATAGGTTACATTTTCTTTAATTCTAGGCCATTTCATCCCTGACTAAGTGATTTGTGTGTCAGGACTATATGCGAGACAGTAGGAGCTGTAGAGTCAGAGCTCTTCAAGTGTGTAGCTTGGCCTGGACACTCAGAAGTATGTTGGAAGAGTTTTCTCTGCTTTACATGGGGTATCACTTCTACTTAATGTCTAACGTATTAAGGTGGGTAATAGGAATGAGGCATATGCATATACGTAAATTTGCATATGTGCTATGTATGCACTCATGCATGCATATATGTATGCGTGCATACATGCTCTGTATCCCATCCCACAATAGAGGCTCCTGGTGAATTTTAGCTCCTGGTGAATTTTAAGACAAAAGAAGTGTCTGACAGAAGGCTCAAAGGGAGATTCTCATAGTTTTCTAAAGGAGGAGAACCATCACTTTGTCTCCTTGCTGCCTTGTAAGTGTCTGGGCATTCTTTTTTTTTTTTTAAAGATTTATTTATTTATTATATGTGTGTACACTGTTGCTGACTTCAGACACTCCGGAAGAGGGCATCAGATTTCATTACGGATGGTTGTGAGCCACCATGTGGTTGCTGGGATTTGAACTCAGGACCTTTGGAAGAGCAGTCGGTGCTCTTAACCGCTGAGCCATCTCACCAGCCCGTGTCTGTGCATTCTTAGTCCTTATGCCTGAGGCATGTTATATAGTTAAAACATCAGGTTATGATGGGTTAAATGACCAGTCTGCCGCTTTGGTTCTGCACCCAAACTGAACCCTGAATATTACAATGGAAAATTCATAGACTTTGTAAGTAGATATGGAATCTGGGAGTTTTGGGGCAGCTAGGATGATTTCTTACAAAGAGTAGAAGGAAGAAATAAATCACTCAATTTCTTTCCTGACTAACTTGCTCACAGATTACAGAAAGCCATAAAGCACTGTTTTCACAACTTTGCCAGTTGTGTTCTTGGGTTAAGTACTTTTCTTCTAGAATTATAATTATTTGTCTTTCAGGTATAAGTATTGTTTAAACTGCATCAATGGAGCACATACAGGGTGCTTGGAAGACGATCAGCAATGGCTTTGGACTCAAAGATGCAGTGTTTGATGGCTCCAGCTGCATCTCCCCTACCATTGTTCAGCAGTTTGGCTATCAGCGCCGGGCCTCAGATGATGGCAAACTCACGGATTCTTCTAAGACAAGCAATACTATCCGGGTTTTCTTGCCAAATAAGCAAAGGACTGTGGTATGTGACCCTAGAAAATATAGTTCTCTTGCCCTTAGAGATTGTGCTATGCTGTCCAGTTTATAGATGGGAGAATCTCCTTGTCACTTGGGGTCTCTGTTAATTTTTTTTTTAAAACCCCCCCAAGTGAAGATTTGTTTTTATTTTTAAAAAGACTTATTTGGGGTTGGTGAGATGGCTCAGTGGTTAAGAGAACTGACTGCTCTTCCGGAGGTTACAAGGTCAAATCCCAGCAACCAACCACAATGGTGGCTCACAACCATCCATAATGAGAAACAAATAATAAAATCCTATGGGCTGGAGTGAGCTGGGGTGGGGGGGGGGGGGGGGGGGGGGGGGGGGGGGAGGAGGTGGAGGTGGAAAGAGCTGGGCTGGAGCAAGGGGGAGAAGGAAAGGGGGGAAAAAGAAAAAAAAAGGACCTATTTGTTTTATCTCTCTCTATATATATAAGTGTTCTGTCTTCATGCACACCAGAAGAGGGAATCAAATCCTATTACAGATGGTTGGGAGCCACCATCGGTGCTGGAAATCAAACTCAGGACCTATGGTAGAATAGTCAGTGCTCTTAGCTAAGGAGCTCCTCAGCTGCTCAGATTTATTTTATTAAATCACTGTTCTGCTCACACTCCCTACTGTGTTCATCAAACGTTGCCCACAAAAGCCTTTTTTTCTGCATCTTTATTTTTTGGGTGAGGAGGAGAGGATATTTCTGATACTTTTTTTATTCTTTTGAAACATTTTAAAATTTGTATTTATTAATTTTGTGTGTTCATGTGTATGTGGTGATCGCATGTGTGTACTGCTACAGTGTGACCTGGAGGCTAGAGCACAGCGTATGTATGACAAGATTCTCCTCTTCAGTTACCACATTGGCCCTGGAACTGAACTCAGATGGTCAGGCTTGGCAGTAGCTGTTTGCCTCCAGAGCCATCTTGCCAGTTGTTAGCCATTTTTTTTTTTTTCTGAGAAGTTTTTTTTCTTCTTCTTTTAGTTTCCAAGCTAATTAGAACTAATTAAAGGGGGGAAAAAGACATTTATTCTTCTGTGAATGCAAAGTATTGACTTAATTTTTGAGATTGCAATTAAATATGAGGAAAATACAATTTTCTGGGTTACTTTACTTTAGAAAAAAAGGTCTAGATTTTTAATTTTGAAAAAAAATTTAGTTTTTGTTTTATGTGAATGGGTGTTTGCTGCCTGTCATGTATGTCTGTGTGCCAGTGTGTTCAGTGCCCATAGAGGCTGGGAGAGGACACTGGATTCCCTGGAACTGGAGTTACAGACTGTTATGAGCTGCCACATGGTGCTGACAGTTGAATGTGGCTGCTCTGCAAGAAAAGCCAGTGCTTTTAACTATTAGGCCATGTCTCCATCTCCTAGGAAAAGATATTTTATTATTTTATAGGCCCAAGATAGATTTTTAGGTTGCTTAAGAAGAAACTCCTGCCTTGTCTCTTCTCAGGGCACAAAATATTTCTGCATTTTTCCATGGAATCAGTGACAGGTTCATGTTGGAACCAGATGTTGTCAACAGGATTTTCTGACAGGAAACCTCATTATTTTCTAAGGACCCACTGCTCAAAACACTTTACTGTTCTGAACTTTAAAAGCAAAAAACCAGTTTGACTGAAACAGAAAAGTGAAGTTATATTGGTTTTTGTTTGTCAGGTCTTGTTTAATCTAAATTTAAAACTTGTCCATCCTTGTGGAGCACCTTGAAGAGGGTTTCTCTGTGTAGCCCTGGCTGTCCTGGAACTCAGTCTGTAGACCAGACTGGCCTCGAACTCAGAAATTCNCCTGCCTCTGCCTCCCAAGTGCTGGGATTAAAGGAATGCACCACCACTGCCTGGCCCCCTCTGGTTTTTCTAGTTGATTCCTTCATCCTTATTTATTTTGTTTGTGTGGTTTGTACCTGAGTATATATCAGTGTCCCATGTATATACAGCCCATAGAAACCAGAAGAGGACGTTAAATTCTCTAGATCTGAAGTTTGAGGCTTATCTGGGCTACCCAGTGCTTTCAGGGTTCATAGGCAGCTTAGTATGAGATTCAAAATAAATTAAAATTTTATTTTATTTTATTTTTTAAAGATGAAGGTTGCTGAGCAGCTGCCTTAAGATGAGGGACACAGTGTTTGTTAGTTGTGCTGCCTGCTTCTCCTTTCACACTGAGTAGGAGACCATGTCGCCACTTACTTTTCTTTTTTTTTTTTTAGATTTATTTATTATATGTAAGTACACTGTAGCTGTCTTCAGACACTCCAGAAGAGGGCATTAGGTCTTGATACGGGTGGTTGTGAGCCACCATGTGGTTGCTGGGATTTGAACTCTGGACCTTCGGAAGAGCAGTCGGGTGCTCTTACCCACTGAGCCATCTCACCAGCCCTCCACTTACTTTTCCACTCTGGAGTCCGGATTTACAGATGAGGTGTTTCAAAAACAAATCTATAGTGCCAGCATTAGATCATAGACCTTCTAGCTTCTGCTCCCTTCCCTGGATTCAGATCTTTGAGTTGTAGGTTGTCTAGGGCATTCCTCCAAGACAGGACCATGTTGGCTAGGTCATATGGAACCTCCCACTTCCCCTAAGCCTGTAAGAACCTGAGAACCTGGCCTTTGTTCTTCTTGACTGAAGATACCCTTTCTGTCCCCCTTGTTGCACTTCTGTAGTACAATATTCCAACTCTCTTAATACCGTAATCCCTCTTTAGGGCTACAATGGCTGGTTATGCCTGTGAGCTCATAACTGGTGGATGAAATTCTTTCAAATGTGTCATGTCTCCACCAACCTGCAGTAATTTCAAATAGCCAGCAGATCTTTTTAGCTTATTTCTCCAGGGGTAAAAAAGAAAATCTTCACTTGTTAGTATTGCTTTATACAAGCAAGGCTATTTTAATACTAAAAGAGTAAAAAGGGTTATTTCAAGATGAGAATGGATTCTGTTCGAAGGTGTATCACATGACAAGATAATTCAGCATTTCATAAATGAAGTTATACTTCATGGTGCTGAACACTGCAATTTAGAACCAGATTTAATACTTGTTTCGGGTCCATTTGTAGATGTTAAAAACTAAGAGCCATTTAGGCTGCAGAGATGGCTCTATAGTTAAGAGGGTCCTGGAATTCAAATAGCATCCCAGTTAAGCAGCCCACACTCTCCTGCTCCAAGGGAATATTACATGTGTAGCCTCTGTTACGGTGCACATGCATTTATGTACATGCCCCCCCCACTACCACAGTTAGAAATAATAAAATCCCTCTAACAACAAAAAGAGAAGCCAATAGTAGTGACTGCTAATAGTATTTCTGAGTTTTTTATTCATCTGTGTAATCCTTGACAGCCTTTGTTGGAACATAGCAGGTGGTTGGGAGTTTGACCTCTCCTGAAGTCTATAGCAAATGTTAGTTTCTTCTATTTCTTTGGCAAAAGATGGACCACCTTTCTCTGGGAAAACCAGTGGTGGAAAGTGTCTTCTGGCAGCCAGTGCCCTCAGGCAGCCAACACTCCCCATCCTAGAGTGGCTTCCCAGGATTTCTCTTACAGCTCAGTGACACACCATTGACCTAATCACAGTGTGCATCATGGCGGCAGGAGAGACAGACTGAGGATGTGTCTAACCGAAATGATTTTAGAAGAATAATTGTCTTTAGAAGAATGTTTTAATGTTTCTTGACATTTTGTTTTCTAAACATGCATGTCTCTGTGGCTGCTGCTTCTCATTGCTACTGGACAAGTGAGCTACTAGAGTTGAGAACTGCTGCCCTACAACCAACCACCTGGCAGGCAGGAATAGACACGGGTTCTTGGAAGCAGACTCCTTGGAGACTAGGGAGACTCTTTCATAAACCACTTGGCTGCTTCCTGTACTGTCTACATCTGGGGACATCAGTGGAGTAGAGAATAGAATAAGAGCTGTCCAGCTCTCAGAATCTGTGACTTCTATTGGAAATAATAAAATAACCACATATCACTTTACAGTTTTGAGAGCTGTGCTCTGCAGTATAGGTGCATGAGTCTGTCTGTGTGAGTTTAGCACTCTTTGCTGTTTTCTTTTCTCATGTCTTTATAGCTCAGATCTCTAGTGCAGGCATGTCTGCCTCATTTTGCTACACACTAGTAAGATGTTATAAGGGTAAATACCTATGAAAGTAAAGAGCTTACAGTAACAGTTCTGGTATGTTTATCACCTGACTTACCCTTGGCTGATCATAGCAGTTCTTTTTGTCTGTTTCCACCCACACCTTTTCATTTGTTTTGATACAAATCCCAGATAACGTTTGCCTGAACTAGTTTGGTATGTCCAAGGAACTTTTTTCTTTAGGCAGAGTCTAACTCTGTAGTCTATGCTGGACTTAAACTCAAAGCAGCCATCTGTTTGAGACTCATTTTTAAATGTTGGGAATAGATACAAACCACCATGAAGCAATTAGAAACTTAAAGAATGTTAATTGTTTAAGTAGGCAATATGATTTACAAGTATGGGTGACTCCTGCCCCTGTCTAGTTCCCCAGTTCTTTTCCTTAGTATTCCTGTGATAAAAAAGGTTTATTAACTTGAAGAATCAGGTGGCCTCATCCACACCAAAGGAGAAGCTTTTAAAGCTTAGAACCCCTTTTTCTTTTCTCTGTCACTAAAGTCAAGCAGGGACTCTGACCCTCTGCTTCCTACCCACATCACTGCTTTGACATTTGTCAGGAAGATCAGCTCTCCATGTTGTTGACAGTAGGCTCATCTCATGCATGTTACTTTCTGTCCATGCTTCTGTGCACTATGTGTACTCTTGCAAGTCCAGGTAACTAGAATGTACCAACTATCCCTCCATACCACTTAAAATTATTTAAAAAATTTATTTATTTATTTATTTATTTGTGTGTGTGTGTGTGTGTGTGTGTGTGTGTGTGTGTGCGCGCACGCATGCATGTGTGCTCCATGGTGCATTTGTGGAGATCAGAGAATAGATAACTTCTGGGAGTTAGTGTCTGCTTCCACCATATTTGTCTCAGGGATTGAACTTAGGTTTCAGGCTTGGTGGGAAGCACCTTCCCTCTAATTTTAATAGCAAGGTATATGTCTTTCTAACCCATACAACATACATAAACACATATTGGTTTCCCCCCTTTAAAATAGTCTTACTCTTTGTATTGTTCTAATGAAAGTATTTTCTCTAGTAAATGTGCCATAGACTACTGTCCCCTCAGATAACTAATTAAGGGTAGTTAGCACAGGAGATGCATAATGTTCCAATGCTGACTCAGGCCTATGTACACCTGCTTATACTGAATTCTGGATATTGAGGTGTTTTTCTCTGTGTGTTCACTATTGCAAACAGTATGCCATCAGTCTATACCATTTTATATGTCAGCGTGTATTTCAGTGTTTATCTTGGCGAGGGGTGCTGTAGCCTACACTAGTACTAAAGGTGATTATGTGTTTGCAGGTCAATGTGCGGAATGGAATGAGCTTGCACGACTGCCTTATGAAGGCTCTGAAGGTGAGAGGCCTGCAGCCAGAGTGCTGTGCAGTGTTCAGACTCCTCCAGGAACACAAAGGGTAAGAGCAAAGCCAGCCAGCACCTTTTAGGATTTGAAGCGTTTCCTAGCCACAATAACTTGGTATATTACAAATGCTTTGTATTGGCCTCCTAGGGATTAGTGCATGTGGATATACTTTGTTCTCAGAGTATCAATTCAGCTGCCTCCGAGAACTTGAAATTATTGCCTGGACATTGTCTTAAAAACTACAATAAATAGAAGTTGCTAATAGCATTGTCCAGGGTGGAGGCAGCATTGTTAGAAGGCATGCTTTTGAGTGCAAAGACTCTTCCTGGTGTTTGCCATGCAGAGTTTGTGTGTACTCTGAACATGACTGCACTGTTTTTTATGGTTAAGAATGCTAGGGGCTAAAAAAAAAAAATAAATAAATAAAAAAGAAAAAAGAAAAGAATGCTAGGGGCTGAAGAGATGGCTCATTAACGGCATTTGCTGCTCTCTCAGAGAACTCAAGTTCAGTTCCCAGCACTCAACATCAGGTGGATCACAGCTAATGGTAGCTCCCGCTCCAGGAGATTGTATGCCGTCTTCTGGCGTCCAAGGGGACTTTTACACACATACCACACATACCACTTAGAGACATTCAGATATACAGAAAAACCTTTCTTCCCCTCCCCTCCCCTCTTTTTTTTTTTTTTTTTAATAATTTTTTTAAA
>NC_034591.1:131337861-131348687 GCF_900095145.1 Mus pahari | reverse complement strand
ATAGATAGATGACATCTGAAGAATAACACCTCATGTTGTCTTGCTACATGTACACATTTATTGCAGTCCTAAAGCGAGATTCTTGTCATTCATTCATTCTTTCCTCACCCATCTTGTTGTTGTTGTTGCTGTTGATGTTGTTGTAGTACTGGAGGCAGAACCTAGGATCTGGAATATGCTAAGTATTCAGTCCTATGAGTATTAAATCTTGGCTTTCTGATAGCCACAGGGCTGAAAGAGACAGGCAATTTCTACTTCCAGGAAAATCCACTGTATTTCCAGTGGTGGTAGCAAGATAGAGATGGTTTTCCCATCTTCAAAGACTGAAGTCATGGCCCATAGCCACAGAGCACCGTTTACGTACTGTTATTTACTATGGCAGCCAAGCCTTTCATTTGCCCTCTTTGGGAGGCAGTGCTTCTGCTACTAACCTCTCGCTTGTTCTGTGGTTGAGTTCCCTGGCTGGAGATAACATCTCAGGAGAGTTGTCCCCTCAAAGAGCTTACCCTCCTCTGCATGTCTGTTCCCTGTTTATTTAGCTAGTTTGCTGATCATCAACATGTCACCACTTCTGGCCACATTGATTTTTGTGTCTGTCCCCACGCTGATACATAGATTTCCTTCAGGACTAGGGAGATTCTGATGTCATATGTGTGTTACATTTCTTAATCAGAAATATTCATCCTCAGCAAATGGGGCAGGTGAACTGAACCAGTTCATTTTCTTAAATTACTATGGTTTCCTGTCTTCCTTGTTCTGGGCACAGAAAGAGTGGAGTCAGTCAGTTTTAAAAACTGTTGTGTTCCTATAGACTTGTTTATTTTTATAACTTCTACGAACAGCTTTAAGTATATAACTAATGTACAACACATTTGTGTTTATATTATATGTATTCTTTTAGATTGAAGTAGCTGTTGAACACTAACCTGTAGTGAATTGGTAGGATTTTAATATTATGCAGTCCCCTTAAAGACAGTTACTCTCATCATGAGATTTTTTTGTGTTACTTTTTTCTTTTTTTTTTTGGTTTTTCGAGACAGGGTTTCGCTGTGTAGCCCTGGCTGTCCTGGAACTCACTCTGTAGACCAGGCTGGCCTCGAACTCAGAAATCTGCCTGCCTCTGCCTTCCCGGTGCTGGGTGTGCGCCACCACTCCCGGCTGTTGTATTACATTTTTAAAGGACACTTTGTTCTAGGAGCGAGCATACACTTTGGAGTCGAGCAGGCTTGGATTTCAACAGGGCACACAGTGAGCAGTGTTAGCTTATCTTTATGGTGGGACCAGCACACCTGTGAGGTGTGATTAGGCAGCATGCAGTGGACGGTAGAACTGCTCTATGTCTTGAGCCTTGTCCAATGTTCCCTCATGTTATGCTTTGAATAATTTTTAGTAAGAAAGCACGCTTAGATTGGAACACCGATGCCGCCTCTCTGATTGGAGAAGAACTGCAAGTGGATTTTTTGGATCATGTTCCACTCACAACTCACAACTTTGTAAGTTTCAGCTCCTCCCTTTCTTTGCCATTTTGGGCTCTCTACAGTGGATCATTGACCTTTCTGAGAAGCTCTGGGTGTACATTGTTAGTTGCTTTCAGCTCTTCCTATGCTGTCATGCATAGTGGGCAGTTTAGAGTCCATTACCAGAGGTCCCTCTACCCTGTCCCTGAATCTGACAATCTTGCAACTGTGATTCTTCTCTGTGGGGACTCTGGTAAGGACGGTGAGGACAGTACTGTGTTTGCTTGTCATTCGAGTTCTCATAATCCTGCTTTCTTGTCACAGGCTCGGAAAACGTTCCTGAAGCTTGCATTCTGTGACATCTGTCAGAAGTTCCTGCTAAATGGATTTCGATGTCAGACTTGTGGCTACAAGTTTCATGAGCACTGTAGCACCAAAGTACCTACTATGTGTGTGGACTGGAGTAATATCAGACAGCTCTTGTAAGGCACTGTGTTTTTTCCTTGTAAAAAATGCCAGGGTCAGGTCCAGAAGCACTTTTGAGAATGCTCATTATACATTTTCAATGTAAAGTCTGAGCTTTAACATAAATTTATTAGTCTTTGCTAAATAAATGATTGATACGAGTTGACTTTAGAAGCACAATAGTTCTGAGATTAGTTAGTTTTAGTGTGGTGGTCATCTAGCTGTAAAATAAACAGGTAGGGAGCTGGGGGATCACTCAGTTGGTAAAGTGCTAATTGTGCAAACATGAGAGCTGACATAAAAGCTGGGCTCACAGTGTGTAATCTCAGAGTTGGGGACATGGAGACAGGGCTGTCCTTGGGTTTGCTGGTCAGCTACTCTAACTGAGTCATTGAGCTCTAGTTTCAGTGAGAGATCTTGTCTCAAAAAGTAAGGTGGAGAGTGACTGAGGAAGACTCCTAGCATTGACCTCTGGTATTCACTCCAGGCATATGAACTCAGACACATGCACAAACAATACCAAAAGCAGGCAGGACCCACTGTCTGTCAAGTTGTTAGTGACACTAATTTGTCAAGTAAAAGACAGGGACATGGAAATCGAAGGGTTAGGCTTTCTCTTTTCACCTGGCCAGTGCTGTGGGTTGTCCCAAGAAAGCAGAAAACAGAGCTTGTACTGTTTCCTTCCTCTCACACCAGGGAGCAATGTGTTTGGGCTTCAGACAGTTTGGATATAAAAGATTGAAGCTCTCTGTTAGGAGATAAGCCAGATACAAAAATATATTTCACAGAGAAAAAAATAATTTAAATAATTGCATATTTTAAATTACACTTCTTAGAGTCTTTTAAAAACTTGTATTTAGGGCTGGTGAGATGGCTCAGTGGGTAAGAGCACCCGACTGCTCTTCCAAAGGTCTGGAGTTCAAATCCCAGCAACCACATGGTGGCTCATAACCATCCGTGACAAGATCTGACACCCTCTTCTGGAGTATCTGAAGACAGCTACAGTGTACTTACATATAATAAATAAATCTTAAAAAAAAATGATTTAAAAAAAACAAAAAAACCTTGTATTTAGATTATGAAAAGTCAGCTTTACCCTTATTGAAACATATTAGGAAAATGGGAGGGAACCTTGTAGCTCCCACAGAAGTTACTTGTTGGTTCTCAGAGCACTTGAGTAGCAGAAAGGCATGTTTGTGGCCAGTGAACACCTCACACCCTCAGGACTGTCACTAGTACCTCCAGGTCTCAGCTCCTTCATTTCAGAAGGCTTGGCTGGATAACGTAAGATTGCTCAGCAGTAGGGCTCTGCAGGCGAGTTAAAGTGCCTACTTAATAGTAATCCCAGTTCGCTTCTGTCTTACTGTTGGTACTGACTATGATGAATGTAATTGATTCTGTGCGTGCGTGCGTGCGTGCGTGTGTGTGTGTGTGTGTGTGTGTGTGTTTCAAAGAACAATTCCAGAAAAGTCTTGGGTAGTATACGTTATGAAATGTTGTACTATCACATAAGAAACATGTAGTGTAGCTGGACAGGACCACTTTTCTAGTGATGTATCCTGGCAGGATATGAATTTATCAGCAGGTTGCTGTTACTCCCAGCCCTTTAGATGGATGGTCTCTTCATAGCAGGTGACTAAAGCACTTGAGAATGAATCAAGGGCAGTTGGGTTTTAGCTTTGGGTTTAGAGGCAAGGTGGGATGGTTTCTCTGTGAGAGGACTGAATCCATAAACTAGTCTTTCCATGTTCATTTAGGCTGTTTCCAAATTCCACTGTTGGTGACAGTGGAGTCCCAGCACCACCTTCTTTCCCAATGCGTCGGATGCGAGAATCTGTTTCCCGGATGCCTGCTAGGTAATGTTGTACTTTGAACTCTTTTAGATTAGAAAGTTAGAGTGGGTTGGGTGGGTTGGTAGCCTAAATACAAAGAAATCCCTCTTCATGTCCTGTTTTGTGGAACGCCAAGTGGGGTCTTTCTCTCTGTGGTCCCAGTGTACTTACATTCTGGAAAGTGATTTTGACTGCAGGCCCTTCTGTTACAATGCAACTCTCAGTCTCAACGTTACATTTATAAAAAGCAGTTCTGCCTTCTTCCAGGTGTGGTGAATTAGGTGTCTGTGGAAAGGGTCCCCCAAGTGACTATAGCAACTAAGAAGAAAATCAGACCTTGTAAATGTTTATCCCAGCCTTAAAATCCAGGTAGCTGGAGATAGATCTATTATGCTCTGAGTTTCCCTTTAACTTGTCTGTGCTGTTTTCTGGTTTTAAAACTCGAGTTTACATCTTGGTCAGTGACACACAAGTATTTAGAACCCAAGATAAAAAAAATCTACATTTTTGTCTAAAATGTCTGATAGCTAATCAACTACCACTTAATGACCCCTATAGAATTAGTTAAAGGCAGCATTTTAGAACAAGGAATTTGTACTGAAATCTGTGTTTATGCCTGACTTGAATAAATCCTTTTTGGTAATTTAAAAACCACATTTGAGCAAAAAACAACTTGCCTTGAGGATAAGAAACTAGACTCTGAAAACCTAAATGTAAAATTCCTAGTACAAGGTGGCATTTCAGTGAGGGAACAGCCAGGCCTGTTCAGGGTGGTATGGGAATAGACAGAACAGTATCCCTTAGAAAAGCTTGTCTTTATCCCTTGAATGCATACAAGTGTGACCCAAACAAACCTTAATTTTCATCTACAGAACAAATACGCTCTCTGTTGGTTTTTGGAGTTGGGGTGGAACTTAGGGCCTCACCTAGGCTAGGCTGGTGACATGCCATGGAACCATACCTTTAGTCACAGGAGTTATTGGTTTCAAGATGTTGGGGCTCAGACCCAGGACCTTATACAGACTAGGTAAACCTCCTGTCACTGAGCTGCAGCTGCCTCATTCTGTACTTGTTAATGTATATCCCTAGCCTGAAACAGTCTTTTCATAGGTTGGTGTCCCAGATGTTCTAATAGTAGAACACATACTTTGCTGTGTGCTGGCTACAGGGAGAGATTTTTGGTTTTTCTTCAAATTAAACTGGGCAGATTCCAGTTAGGTGGTACTTATAGCAAATACTGATCTGTTCTTAAAAATGTTGTAAAACTCTGAAGTATTCTGAAAGTGATTTATTACCAAGGGGAAACTGTGTAATGGACTCTCCTCTTCACAGGAGATGGCAAGCACATTTGTTTTCCATTTTCAAAACCTTGCATGAAGAACACAGAAGAGTTTTTAAATAGTGCATATTGAGAGAGTGAAATATTGTGTCAAGGGTTGTATGGGTCAGGTTTTTCCCTTAAGTGTCTTAATGAGCTAAGCAGTTGAAAAGACTTTGCCAATGTGGAGGTCTGAGTGCCAATCGTGGGACTTTTTTTCTCCTCCGTGTCCAGTTCCCAGCACAGATACTCCACACCCCATGCCTTCACTTTCAACACCTCCAGCCCTTCCTCGGAAGGTTCCCTGTCCCAGAGGCAGAGGTCAACGTCCACTCCCAATGTCCACATGGTCAGCACCACCCTGCATGTGGACAGCAGGATGATTGAGGTAATAGGGCCCCGTGGGGGTGGTGATGAGCAGCAGTAGTTAACATTGGGAAGCAGAGAATGTGGATTTCAAAGCTGCTCAGGAGTGTTGCAGTACTTTCTCAGGCCCTTGGACTTTGAAATGTTCTTTTTAAATCTCTTAACATGTATAGACTGGCTTAATAACTAGGCCAGTGTGTCATTCCAGCAGGAAACAGAACTCCTCTCTAGCCACTGTGCTCTGTGTCCCAGCTTTGGATGTGATGTTTTTGCGCTGGCACAGATGCGGCAGAGTAGTGAGGGATGTAGTGTGAAGACCTCAGAGGCTCCAGAGGCTTGTAAAGGCGGAGCTCTGGGATCTGCTGTGCATTGAGGCAAATGTGTCAGTGCCAGTCAGTGTTTGCAAACTGCCTTTCTTTTCTTGTATGTTCTTTCCCTTTGGTTTGCTTTCTAGCTCATCTTTAAAGTCAACTGAATACACTTCAAATGCTTCCTTTGTTCTTTATTCTTCTTTATTTCTCATTGCTTTGGACTAGAGTAACAGCCTGAATGCTTCTCCCAGGGCGTGCTCCAGACGATTTTGTCTGAGGGGAAGAGTAGGTATTTTCTTCATGCCTTTGCTTTCTTGTGTTTAACAGGAGAGACTTTCAGATGGTAGACTATTGAGACAACTATTCATTCATTTATACTTCTAGCCACACTTGTTGCCATAATTTTTTTTTTCCTTTTCTAGAGTTGTGAGTAAAACACTGGGTTACCACTGATAGGTGAATTTCTCAAGGTACATTCTTGAAGACAAGGAGATTGGAATAATTTTTAAAAACTCGGTTCTCTCAAAAAGTGGACTGATATAGTAATACAGCATCCGTACTGAATTCAGACATTAGAAACCAAAAGATTTAATCCATCTAGTTAATATGACTTAGAAAAGTTTATCAAAAAGTCTCACATACTAGCACATGACTAGAATCCCAGCACTCTGGAGGACCTTATTCAAGACCAGCCTGGGATACATGGTGTGATCCTATTTCAAAATCAAATAAAAAAGACTCAAGAGACATGACCAAATAACTATGCTTTCTCTACACCATGAATTGATCTTTGTAAAACCTTGTTCCTTGACACCTGTTATCTCAGATGCAGTTTCTCTCTAGCAGTACATCACTTTTAACCACTTGGCCTACCCTGTGTAAGCTATGGGCTTATTAGTCCTAGTAATATAATCATAAAGGAGCTATTTTCTTCCCATGTCCAACTTGTTCCTGTTTAAACTGTTAGTACATTCAAAGTGAAAATTCTTCAGTTTCTAACATAAGTGGCACAACATTAATCCTGTTTGTGCCTCAAAAGAAAATTTTGTTTGTGGGTCCCCCCCTTTTTGGGGGGTGGTATTGTGCTTTTTGAGACAGGGTCTCTCTAGTTGTAACTGCCCTGGGGCTCACTCTGTAGACCAAGGTAGCCTCTAACTCCCAGAGACCCACCCACCTCTGCCTCTGCCTCCACCTCCGCCTCTGCCTCTGCCTCAAGTGCTGGGGTTAAAGGTGTGCACTTTGTTTTTTCTTTTTCTTTTTAATAACACATGATTCACTCAGCATTTTGGACTGTATGTTGTTGTTTGCCTTAACACCAGTCATGTTCTTCTAAACTAGTACCTAAGAGTATTTACATTTTTTTCCTGGGATAATGTGATCCAATTATAGTAATTACTACCAAATAAAATAATGGGCAGAGTAAGGAAAAAGTAGGAGACATTAAAACCTATCCTGCTGTACTGTGGACCAGAATTCTAATCAATGAAAATACAGAAAAGATTGGGTGAGTCACCAGCATTTCTCCCACTTGGCTGCCATGATGTTCTACTTAAAACTATACAGGCACCAGTTTTCTACCTTTCCCACACAGACATACATCATCAGGCCTAGTTTGAGTTGTAGAGTGAAGATCTATATTTCATGTGTGTGCAGGCATGTGGAGGCTAGAGATTGAGGTCACGTGTCTTCCTCGATTGCCCTTCCATCTGTGTTTTGAAATAGGGTCTCATTGAACCTGGAGTTTGAGGCTAGGCTAGGCTGGGCCTTCTGTCACCATCTATCCGGTATATGGGTCATAGGCATGTGCCACCACAGGGGGATTAAACTCTGGGCTTCTTGCTTACATGGCAAGCCCTTCAGCAACCAAATCTTCTCCCCGGTCCTACGGATCTGGATTCTTAAGTATCTCTGTGGATGTTTAACAGATGGGCTTGGGACTCAGGCTTTACTCTATGCTGTTAAGATACTTGGACAGGGTGGCTGAGAGTGTGTGTGTGTGTGTGTGTGTCTGTGAGAGAGGGGGGGAGGGAGCGAGGGAGAGTGCAGAGCATGGTTTGTGGTTCTTTTCCTTTTGTAAAGATATCTTTGAAAGCTAATCATGGTGGCACATATCTATAATCATAGCACTAACAAGGCTGTGGCAGGAAAATGGCAAGTTCAAAGCATGCCTGGGCCCCACAGTGAGACCCTACAGCCAGCCAACCAACCAAAATCATGGCTGGAGTGATGGCCCAGCAGTTAAGAGCACTTTTTTTGTAGAGGACCCTAGTTCAGGTCCCAGCATCTACATACAAGCTAACTACTGTTTATAACTTAAGTTCTTGAGAATGTAGTATCCTCTTCTGGCCTCCAGGGCACGACACAAATGTGGTGCACACACATATATACAGGCAAAACACCCTTACATATAAAATGAAAAATAACCCTTAAAATATTGAGTGGGAACATCCTAATAATATCATTGTAGAGCAAATATCTTGTTTGCTGTGGTTATACAAAGAAAAGTAACAGATGACTTTCTAGAAAGACATTTTCTGAAGTTATGAGGGTAAAGTGGCTTTATATTATTGCCTATAAATTCCACCCTCAAGGAAGAATTTTAAAATGTAGAGTTTAGAACTGTCTCATGGAGGTGGAGGGCTGTACAGATAGCTGAGCAGGTAAGAGTGCTGCTGCTCTTGTAGGGCATGAGTTCAGGCCCACATACCCATGTGAGGAGGCATGTGCCTCCAGCTTCAGAGGTCTCAGTGTCTTTTGACTTCTTTGGGCACCTTCATTTTCCTGAGTGCGGTGCACCACACACAAATCAAAAATAAAATCTTGAAAAAATGTCTGTTGTGGTAGGTCTCTATGATTTGAATTATTCTTTGAAACAGTGTCTAGTAGAGTTGGCTTGTCACATAAGAAAATGTAGCCTGCTTGAGAACATCACTTAGGTTTAAAGTAGTGTCTCAGTGCTAATGGAGCTGAGGCTGAGATCAATATGTGAGATCTATATGTTTCTACCACCTACTATTCTATGAACCTGACTGAGTGTCCCCTTCTGTCTATGTGAATTTAAAAAATGTAAACACAGGATTCAGGCTCTGGGATTCGGCATCTTTCCATTTCCCTGTGACTTAGGCCTCAAGTAGTGCTTACCCGTGTCAAACCCAACTTTAGGTCTATATTTGTCCTTATTCCTAATGAAGTAAAAATGGGGCTGTCACTGGATCTCTGTCTCCGGTTAAGTCTCAGTAGAGCAGGATCCTGAGTCTTTGGAGATACCCACTGATAATAACTTTGCTAGCCTTTACTGAAGGCTTGTTTCTGTTGCTTTTTTTCTGAGAAATATTGTGGTTGCCATGAAAAGTTATACTCACTTAATGTAATATTTAATAGAAATCAATCTTGGAAAAATTTGCTTTTGACATTAGGTAAACTAGGAATTTAGAGTATGGAAGTATATTTTCTATTTTAGAGAGTTAATAAGTGTTTTGTTCCTACATCCCTTCCTCTGCAAGAGAAAGCCTTTTCTAGCTTGTCTGATCAACTTTTGTTCTTTATTTCAGGATGCAATTCGAAGTCACAGTGAATCAGGTACTTGACCCCAGTCATTTAGTGATCAGTAATGGGCTTTTTTCTCTCTATGCTGTGATCTTCTGTTGGCTTATCTACGTGCGGATTCTGTTTGTCTTGTCTATTAAGCCTCACCTTCAGCCCTGTCCAGCAGCCCAAACAACCTGAGTCCAACAGGCTGGTCACAGCCCAAAACCCCTGTGCCAGCACAAAGAGAGCGGGCACCAGGATCTGGGACCCAGGAAAAAAACAAAATTGTGAGTATGGCCAGTAATACCTCCTGTCACTCAGGGCTCAATAAAGATAAACTCTTGAAAATTAGATATTTGGGGGTGGGAACCTAGTAAAATATATTAGAGGGAAATGAATGCCAGTGCTCCCTGGCACCTTCATATCCTATGTTGCCATTCGGCTACAACTCAGTAAACTGGCACCTCAAAGACAGAAATTGTAGCTGCAGTGACAGTGTCCATCTTTAAAGGCAGTAGGAACAGATGGGGTTAGGATGATCCTTTCTTTGATAGCATGGGCTATGAATGATCTCCACTTGTTTCAGAGGCCTCGTGGGCAAAGAGATTCAAGTTATTACTGGGAAATAGAAGCCAGTGAGGTGATGCTGTCTACTCGGATCGGGTCAGGCTCCTTTGGCACTGTGTACAAGGGCAAGTGGCATGGTGAGTTTGGGGCCTGTTTCCAGCTGCAGGGCTCTGGTGGTTAGGTTCCAGCAGAGAGGGCTTCTTGGTTCATGGTGGCCTTCTCGATGAGTTCTTGATCATATTGGGCAATCAAATCAATTTTGAAATTTCACAGCATTTTAACCTTACGTTATTTTAATTGATATAATAAAATCCTCATGGTGCTTAGAAACCAGTGAACAAGTATTAGCACCGGAGTGAAATATTAGTAGTGCTCATGGAACATGCTTCTTCATGAGCAGGTGTCTGCTGCTTTGGGTGGAGTGGACCCTTGACACCAACAGCTGGAAGGGATCTTATAACAGGTACAAGGAGGAGCTGTCTGCTCCTGATCATCTTAGTGCACGAAAACTGGACACTTCCTGACCAGTGTCTCTCTTTGGGCCCCAGATTTAATTGTAGCTACCTCTTCCTGTGCCATGGGAAATACTTGATCACTCAGAAGGAAGATTTTAGTTTAAACTCTGTAGCTGTAGCTTGAATAATTTGGCAACATACTTAACCATTTCCATACCAGGTTTTTAACACCTAGATTTAGGATATTAGCAATAAAAGTAGGGATTTCTTGTATGTGCTTATAAAGTTTCTTGATGTTGCACCCCCCCAGTTCAGACATGGTGCTGATAACCTTTATAGATAATGGGACAGAGATGGACACAAGTTCTGAGCATAAAGTGTGCAGACATCCAAATTCCTCTGGAAACAGCAGCATCTACTTCTCTCGGTGCACATCATTATATGGGTTTTTACTTTGCCCGAGTCATTGTATGAACAGTTGATTTCATTTCTTTTTTCTTTTCTTTTCTCTTTTCTTTTCTTTTCTT
>NC_034591.1:131270780-131337691 GCF_900095145.1 Mus pahari | reverse complement strand
TTCGAGACAGGGTTTCTCTGTGTAGCCCTGGCTGTCCTGGAACTTACTCTGTAGACCAGGCTGGCCTCGAACTCAGAAATCCACCTGCCTCTGCCTCTCGAGTGCTGGGATTAAAACAGTTGATTTCTTAAGAGCATAGATCAGAGAGTTGGTTAGTGACTGAGAACTGTTACGTAATGCCCTGCTGGCCTGTCTCTTGGTCTGCAGAGGCATGCTGTCACTGCAGTAGGCCATGAACTAAGCAGAACCTATTCTTGAAGGGCTGCTCAGTATCACCTCCAGCCTCCCTCTTGCTCGCATAGCTTGCCTGTCCTTTTAAGTTTTGCCTTTGCAGGCACCTGGCCACCAACCATCTTGCTGGCCTCACCACTTAAGCTGACCTGACCCCTCACCCATCTCTCACCTCCACTCCAAGCCCTCCCAGTTTGTTTGCCACTGTAACTCCAAGCCTGCCCTCACCTGTGCTACTGCACCAAATTCTTCTCTAGCTCTCCTGTTCTACAGGTACTTGGTTACATGTCCCCACAAGATTCCTTACTTTTGTTTCTGATGCAGTCTAGAATATCCTTTCTAATATTCTTCCTAATGCTTACAGTCCACTCCCTCCGGGAAGCATCTCCATATACTCTTCACTTCTCAGTAGTCTTTGAGCCCAGCTACCATCTTGTCTCAGACTCCACAGCCATGCAACAATCTTCCTTCCTCTGCCAGTGCTGCCTCTGGGGCACACATGGTTTCCGGTCGCTGTGCTGGACTGGTGACTTCAGCACTGCTTCTCCTCCACTCAGATGAGCTGCATCCTCTCCAGCAGCCTGTGCCTTCCTTCAGTGCTGGGACATGTCAGCTGTCAGGTCAGGTGCAGATGATCAACTGGAGCTCACAGGGAGTCAAGACAGGGACCTCATGGGAACCCTGTCTTTACCATTGTTACTCCCCAGAATAGACTGGCACAGGTTGAGGGACCAGCCACCTCCAGGGTGCTTCACAACTGACTCAGATTTTGATCATTGGTGCCATGGGTAACTTGACTGGTTTTTTAGACAAGGTTTTGCTATGTAGCCTAGGCTGGCCTCCTGCCTCCGTTTTTAGACAGCCTTATGAAAATTTAAAGTTCTAGCAGGGCAGTGTTGGCATACTTGGGAGGCAGAGATGAGTTCTCTGTGAGTTCAAGGTTAGCCTGGTTTAGTGTTCTAGGACTACAGGGTGAAACACTGTCTCAACGCCCTTCCCTAACCTTGTCCCCAAACTGAGGTCTTAACATGGTTCCAAGTAATTTATTATTGTTAATATTTCTATATAAAACATACTTGAATGAGACTTCTAACTATCTCTGAGAGCAAGCCGACTCCTGGGTGCTCTGAAGCTATAGAGGTTGCTTGGATTGCTGCCACTACTCAAAGACAGGATTGTGGATCCACTTAACTCCCTGTTCTATTTCTCTATTTCTACTTCCTCTGCAGAATGAGTTTAATAGTTGTGCATACATGCTGCAACGCAGCAAGGTTCAGTATCCCTATTGCACCCACTGGTAAAGAACCCTTTCAACTTGCTGAAGGGCCTGCTCCCTCATCAGTTTGTATTTGGTGGGCTACTCATGGCCTTGGCCCTACTTTCACCCTCACAGGGTAATGCTGTGGAGCTAGCTCATATGACCTACCTTGATGCTCAGGATACGCCCTTGTTGAAGGTCTCCATGGGTATGAGTAGCATTGAAGCGTCTCACCCACTTGATGTACATTAGTAGGCATATTTGTTCTACCTGCATATATGTTCTTTGAAAAGTGACTCCCTGTCTTCCTTAGAATTAGGGTTTTTTGAAAAGCTGGGAGGTGGCTTAGTTGGTAAAAAGAGCTTTCCATCCAAACATGAGGACCTGAGTTTAAGCCCCATCATTTACATAAACATTCAGCTATGGTTGTACTAACTTGCATTCTCAGTACTGGGGAGGTAGAAAGGGGCTCACTGGTTGACCCTAGTCAGTGAGTCTTGGGTCCCAGTGAGAACCTGTCTCAAACAAAACAAAACAAGGTAAGATGCACATAAATCCTAAAGTATTTGAGAAACAAAGACTATATAACGACTGTGACTACAAAATTAATTTGCAGGAGATGTTGCAGTAAAGATCCTAAAGGTGGTTGACCCAACTCCAGAGCAACTTCAGGCCTTCAGGAACGAGGTGGCTGTTTTGCGGTGAGCCCAGTCCCTGGACAGTGGGGTTAGCTAGGGCCAGGCTGTGCAGGTCAGCACCTGCTGTGGGTTTTAAGGGACATTCCTCCTCCAGTGTATATATGTGCTGGAAGCCAGAAGAGCCCTTTTCATGGACACACCCCTTCTCTGTACTCAAAACTCAATAGCTCTATGGGGTTTGGTTTGTGGTAGTGGGATTGTTTTTAACCTTTATTCTTTTTTTATAGCTAATCTGCTTTGCTCTGGAGCTCAAACCCTCAGTGTAGTCACTGAATCACCCTTAGATTAGGTGAATTGGACAGTGGTGGATCCCACAGACAAGGGGTCCTGTGCAAAGTGCATTCTCTGTAAGCAAGGCTAGCTAGCATGGAGGTGTACAAAGGGTGGTCTCACAGCTGTGCCCCTCTCCTTCCCTTAGCAAAACACGGCACGTCAACATCCTGCTGTTCATGGGGTACATGACAAAGGACAACCTGGCCATTGTGACCCAGTGGTGTGAGGGCAGCAGTCTCTACAAACACCTACATGTCCAGGAGACCAAATTCCAGATGTTCCAGCTAATTGACATTGCCCGACAGACAGCTCAGGGAATGGAGTAAGTAGACAGTTTGGTGAGTCCTTGGGGCTTGAACCCTGAGCTGCTTTTGTGGGACTGGATTGAGTGACTCTTGGGTGGGCTCTTTGATAGCAGATATTCATGTATGGGAAGTCCAGAGTTCCCATTTCTCATCAGCCTGACTGCCCATCCAGTCATGGTGCTGAGTGACCATGTGACCACCAGGCAGTGCTCTTGAGCTTTATTTCCCAAGTGCCCTTATGGTGAGGGTGCAGCGTTCCTTAGTGCTTACAGCCAGATGACTGTAGTTAGTTTAAGTGCTACAAAAAATAAGTGCTATTTTGTTCTGTCTTAAAGTCATGCAGAAGCCAGATAAGTGGTACATATCTTTAATCCCAGCATTCAAGAGGCAACTTGCATCTCTGTGAGTTTGAGGCCAGAATGGTCTATAGAGCAAGTTCTAGGACAGGCAGGACTAAATAGAAACTTTGTCTCGAAAAACTAAACTAAACTAAAGAACAACAACAAAAAAAATCATAGAGCTCTCAATCATAAGCAGCACAGGTATAATTCAAATGCCATACAAATTATTCTGGAAGTGTATGGCTTGGGGGCTTTCTGTATCCTATTAATACATTCTGTGTTAAAAATATCCAGCTCACAGCCGTCCCTGGCCTCTGACAATCTGTCTTCCCACTTGTGGGTTTGTCTTGGATAGGCAGAGTGTGAAGTGAAATATAGCATCCATATGCAGGGCACAGTGCTACCCACCAGTTAGCTGAATGGGCAGTGAGGTGGTTAACGGATTGATTTTTCTCCTTCACAGCTATTTGCATGCAAAGAACATCATTCACAGAGACATGAAATCCAACAGTATCCTTTGGTATTGAGTTCTCAGCTTAACCCCAAAGGGGCCTTTTTTCACACATGGTTCATGGTGCCGGAATGGGGAGAAGGGGGCTTTTAAAGGAATACAGAATATATATAGTTGAGAAGCCAAACATGGTGATCATGAGAGTTCCTTAAGGCTTTTTAACCGTGATCTGGAAATAATTCCTTCTGAGCGGATACACACTTGAACTCAGCTTGGTTAGATTATCCAAAATATAGCTTGAGAAGGTTATTGCATTTATTATTTATATTGAGCCGATGGAGGTGTGAGCCTACATACAGATGGGAAAGTAACTGTAATCTTCTGATGCATATATCAAAAGTGATTGCTGCCTCCTGCTCACTTGGTCAGACCAGCATAATGTATGTCATCCATATAGTAGACCAATGTGATATTTTGTGGAAGAGACATGAATAAGATCCCTTCAAACTAAGTTATGACACAGGGCTGGAGAGTTAAAGGTATACTGCTGATCTTGTCAGTCAAAAGCAATTGCTTCTGGTGGTCCTTATGGACAGGTACCAAAGAAAAAGGCATTTGCTAAGTCAGTAGCTACACGTATGTTAATTGCTCAAGTAAGGACACCACATCTGGTATAGCCTGTCATTCTTTACGGTCCATCTGTCTTCTGTACTGGCCATGAATCACCACCCCTGCATCTTTCAAGTCTTTGACGGTAGCACTGATTGCTGCAATTCTGCCAGGGATGTGACACTTGGTTCCCATCCCTGGCAGAGACCCCACTAAAGGCTTCCATTCAGCCTTTCCCACCATAACAGCCCTCACTGCACAGCCCAGGGGAAACAGTTTGAGAATTCTGCCTGGAGAAATATCCACAGGATGATGAGTTTGGAGACCCACTGTAACTATTTTGAGTCAGACTTCAACCAAAATTCTGTTAAAATAGGTCAGGTGATTAATGGAATTTTGGTTAATTAATTAATTAATTAATTAATTTTGGTTAATTAATCACCTGACCTATTTTAACAGAATTTTGGTTGATCACCTGACCTCCTATTTTAACTGAAAGGACACAATATTTCTTAAGGTCTCCTGGAATTAGCATCTTAGAACCAGAATCCCATAATTCCAGAAATTTCAAAATGGCTACTTTCTGTTAAATGTACAGAAGTCAGCCTAGAGGCCACTGTTAGAATAGCATCTCCTTACCATTTGCACCTCTCCTGTAAGACGGCACATGGCAGGGTGGTTAAGCTCAGCTGTTCTGCATGGCCAATGAGCTGTGCTTATTCAGTGGCCATGACCTCCTTTCCTGGGGTAATTTTTCGGCAGCTAAGCACTGGGCCAAGATATTAGCATAGATTTAAGTCTTGAATTCCAATAAATCAGGAGGTCACCAATCAGACCAAAACTGCCTGTTACCTAGTAGTAAGCTGACAGAAGTCACAAAGGAGACCAGTTCTATCAAGAGATTTTTAAAGAAATCATTATGTGGTAAACCTCCGTTGCTTTGTTGCTCTGAGTACCAAATGTAGGCAGAGGGAATAAGCAGTGTAGGCCCTATAATTGAGTGTACGTATGCCATCGTTTCCTGTCTCCTGGAAGATTTAGTAGTGAAGGAGGCCAGAAGCACTGTTATGAACAGTATAAACCGTCAGTCTCCTTAACAAGCATCGAGACATATTTCTCCATGAAGGCCTCACGGTGAAAATTGGAGATTTTGGTTTGGCAACAGTGAAGTCACGCTGGAGTGGTTCTCAGCAGGTTGAACAGCCCACTGGCTCTGTGCTGTGGATGGTGAGGAAGCTGGCCCTACACACATGATGGAATTACTGGCCCAGAGCAGGGTGCAAAATTTGACAGCATTTCTGCACAACTATGGGAGTCTGGTTGATCTGTGGTGTCCGTCAGCTTAAGGCAAAACCACATATCCTGGCAAGGCAACAGAGGCCAGAGCTTGTGGGATTTTGTGGGTTGAGTCTGTGGGAGGAGCTACCCTGGGCTAAGGACTTGAACTCCCTTCCTAACTAGTTAAATTAGCCTGGTTCCTCAATGTGTCTGGAGGTCATTACCCAGGGATTAACACACTTCATCCTTATAGGCCCCAGAAGTAATCCGGATGCAGGATAACAACCCGTTCAGCTTCCAGTCTGACGTCTACTCCTATGGCATTGTGCTGTACGAGCTGATGACCGGGGAGCTTCCCTATGCCCACATCAACAACAGAGACCAGGTGATCTGCATGGGGCTGGGCAAAACAGTGAGGGGCTAGGTTAGTCCCGGTACTCTTGTTCACAAACTCCTTTGCTCAACTATTTCTTCTTTAGATCATCTTCATGGTAGGCCGTGGGTATGCCTCCCCAGATCTCAGCAGGCTCTACAAGAACTGCCCAAAGGCAATGAAGAGGTTGGTGGCTGACTGTGTGAAGAAAGTCAAAGAAGAGAGACCTTTGTTTCCCCAGGTTAGACAGAGCTCAGTTGAAATATGATTCTAACATTCTAAGGATGTAAATGTGGGCCAGGATTGGGTTGGTGGAGAGAGGACCTCCACAAGCTCTTTGTATGTATAAAAACCAGCCTTGTGTGTTTGGTATGGCTGGGGAGATACCAAGTTTCCAACTAATGAGACCACATGGGGCCTTGTTTCAGATCCTATCTTCCATCGAGCTGCTTCAGCACTCTCTGCCGAAAATCAACAGGAGCGCCTCTGAGCCGTCCCTGCATCGGGCAGCTCACACTGAGGACATCAATGCGTGCACGCTGACTACATCCCCAAGGCTACCAGTCTTCTAGCTGATGATGTAGCTGTTCTTAGGCACCAGGGGACGAAGAAGAGTCAGCAGGCACCACTTTCTGTTTCCTTGGGGGCAGAATGCATGTTTTTGGAAAAGCTGCTGCTGCTAAGGACCTAGACTACTCACAGGGCCTTAACTTCATATTGCCTTCTTTTCTACCCCTCCTGCCCTGGAAACAGAAGCTGTCCACCAAGCCAGCCTGCTCTGCTCCAGAGGTACACAAGTCAGCTGAGTATTTGTAGGACAAATGGCGTTGGAGAAGGCAGGGCACTCTGGCTGCTGCAGGGACATGCAATTGGGAACTTGGCTCCTTGAGCCTATATGGACAGTGGTGCAGTGCCAGTTTTGCACATGGAGTCCTGGCCACCTGGGGGAGCCTGCTTTGGTACTACAGAACTTTGTGGACACACCTTCCTCTGTGTCTAAGGTGTCCTGTGCTGATGGCTTTCCAAGCGCGGTGCTCCACCTTTGGCAGCCTCCCACACGCTGAATCTGTCTTCCAGGAGCTGCCCCTATGGGGTGGGCCGCAGCCCAACCCTCTCTAGTCACATCCTTGTCTGTAAGAAAGCCAGGAATACAGGTTTTCTTAATGATTTTGGGTTTTAATTTTGTTTTTATTGAGCCAATACAGTTGGTTCCTTATGTTATTTTAATAAAATAAATTAAATTTAGGTTTAATGGCTACTGACTCCTTCAAAAGTAAATATCAAACTTGCTGTGCAGTTTCTTGTGTAGACAGAACTCAAGGAGCCTCCTCTGCAGTTACATGAACAACCAAGCAAGAAAGCACACAGGTAATAACAAGGTTCTACAAAAATAAATTCAGGTTTAGGACAAACTTGCTCTTTCTTGGCCCCAGTTCTTAGACAGAGGAGTGACTGCTCCTGTCTACCACAAAAACAAGTGTGGAGCCTACTTTATAGGCGAGGACAAGCAGTCTGCCTGTGAGTCCTGCGCCGTGTGCTCTCAGTGCAAGGGGAGGGAGATCTTGACAGCTGTTGATTTGAGACACTGGAAGGAACTCTATAGCCACCCTCACAGCTGTAAAAGTCTACACTATGGTACAGCACCAATATGACCAAATGTGTTCTCACCACACAGCTGCATAAATTCCAAGGCTCAACAACTTATTAGAGATGGTCACTGCAGAGGAGCCTTCTACAGGGCTGGCGATGTCTTGGCAAGAAAAATCCCCCCAGATCTGCTGCTTTATGAGCAGCTGCAAGTTTACTGTTGCTTAAGGAAGAAAGTCACAAAAGAGAGATGGCAGTCAGGTTTCATTTAAAAGCAATCAATTAAAACAGTTGGACCACATAGCTGGTCCCTGATAAAGGGCCTGGAGGTACAACTAAGAGTTCAACTCTAAATGTAGTGATTCCATGGACTTGGTGATCTCCCCTTCACCAGGGGGACTCACTACTGCATTCACATCCCCGTACCATGTCACCTCGGGTCGGTGACAGATGCGTCCGCTCCATGCCTTGGGAAGTTGACTGCAGAGCTAAATGAAGGCATCAGCACTGACTAGGGTTCTGATGATTCTACTCCAGAAAGGTGCATGAAGAGGTCTCCCAGCTCTGTCACATCCACATCTTCAGTGCTGGGGACTTGCCGGGTTTCTCGATTCTCGATAAAATCCCAAAGTCGAACTGAGTTAAAGAACTGCAAAAAAGCCAACAAGCACCCCTGGGTCAGTGGAGATAGCAGCAGACGCTGCGTGCTAGCTTGTGTTTTGCTTATGCTTGACTCCTGATCTGCTGCCAAAGCTACTAGGAGCCTGGGCAGTAAGCACCCAGGAATTCCCATAGCTTACCCTCACAGTGCCTTCAGAGCTTAGCTGCTTCCGAGGTTTCTCTGGCTCTGCCAGCCGCCCATCAGGGTAAGCATGGCGGTAAAGGCACTTGCTTCCAAAGGGGCAGGTCCCCTTGCCTTGTTCAAAGTATTTGCATGCCTTTTTCCTGAAAAACACACACAAAATCAGAAGCTGATGGAAAAATGGAGTTAAGTGTGACTACTGTGTTCTGGCTACATTACCTCTTCTTCCACTGTGGAAGCCTGTGCTGGAAGAAGTGAGGTGGCCTGTTGCCCTCACAGTTGGTATTCTGATTCTCAAGCTAGGCAAAGCTGCTGGGATGCACTGTGTGGAGGCCACAGTGCTCAGAAGCAGGGCGCCCCACCCCCACCCCGTCCCTGAGCCCCAGTGCTGCACGAGGACTGAGTGAGGCTTGGATAACTCCAGCGTGCCGTGCCGAGGTCTGAAGCTGGTTCACTTGCTCTGCTCAGGTCTCAAAAGCAAGTGAGTTAGTTTCCTTTCTTTTTGGTCAGGAATCCTGTCAAGGTCAGAGGGCAGCCTGGGAAAGCAGGTCTTAGCAGATGCCTAAAGCAAGACACCTTCTACTGTTAGAACCTAGCTTAACTCTTCACTCTGCCCCTGGCTCTTCTCTGCTGTTGTGGAATCTTTTTTCTTATGGTCTGGACAGTAAACTCTCAGCTCTCCAAGGGGCCCTTCACAAGCTTCAGAACTGCCTTCTCATTGGGCATGGTGGCATAGACCTTGGAAAGCAGAGACAGGAAGGTCCCCAAGTTTGAGGCTAGTCTAGTCTACAGATACTCCAGCCGGGGCTATAAATATAAAGCAAGATCCTGTATCAAAAACAAACCTTGTCTTCCCTCCTTTTTCTCCTCCAGTCTTACGTATCTACCCACCAAAGTCACAAGCTCCAGTTTGGCTATCTTACTTGGTGTTCTCAGCTCTTATGTTCATCTAATCTACAGACAAAACAAACGCCAAACCCACCTGACCCTCCAGCGCCCACTGTCCCCCGTTAGCAGGGTAGTATGCATGGCTGCTTGTCTGCCAGTCATGCCTTCCTTGACATCCTCCCATCCCACTAATAAGTCTCCAACCTCTTCAAAGGACCACAGTGGAACTGCTGCTGTCTAGTCCACAAGGACAGGTACAGAGCTCCACACAACTTCCTTCTTGCATCCAAGGTGGACTCAAGTGCTTTGTCAGTTCTGGTTTGGGTTACTGACGAAATCTGCCACTATACTGTCCCCTTACCCTTTGATGGGAGATGATCTCACTCATTTCTCCTTTCCCTGGTGGTGCCTGGCACAAACCCTGTGTCTGGAGACTGCCCAAGACCATCCACAAGAGGGATGCACAGCCAGGCAACATCAGCAGCCCTGAAGCAATGTCAAACTTCAGCACAGCACCTTTCTAAGCCCAACCAGCTCTGTCTGGCAGCATCTGCCCTCTTGTGGGTGGACATAATCACATGTCAGTAGGAAAAAAATGTGTAAATATCAAGTCACAGAATCTAGATGAATATAAGAACTTCCAAAATAAATAATTGGGGGGAGGGGTGCACTTTAAAAAAAGTGTATTTTGGCCAGGCATGGTCACTCAGGCCTTTTACTCCAGTACCTGGGTGACAGACAGGTGGGTCTTTTCACTTGAAGGCCAGCCTAGTCTATGCAGCAAGTTCCAGGCCAGCCAGCACTACACAGTGAGATCTTGTCTCGATAAAACAGTGACATAAAAGGAAAAATTTTGAATGGCAAATCAGATGTTGCCTTATGGGTTTTGTAATAATGTAAATACAACACATGTATTATTCCCAATTCAAATGATGGTGATGACAGAGGGCACATAGAAGGCAGTGGGATAGTCTGTGGAAAATTCTAACAAATATAGTTCTTTTGAAAAGATGCCAGGTGTGGTTGTGCGTGCCTGTAATCCCAGCATGAGGGTGTCTGGGCAGCAAGTTGAGGCCAGACAAGGCAACAGAGTGTCCTGACAAACGCCTGGGTGTCGCTTCTCCTCTTCCACCTCATTTGAAGCAGGCTCTTTGCCTTATTCACCTTGCTGGTCGTTACTTTCCTAAGTGTGAGCTGTACTGAGGCTGGCACTGTCAGCTTCTTTGGGCCTTGCAATGGACAGGTTGTGAGATGGCAGCTCCTCAGTAGTACTTGTTAAATGCATGGGCAATCAGAGATGGCAAGACAACCTTGGCACAGAGGCATAGGGCTCATCTTAGAACTCATCTGCTTCCTCAAGGCTCACTGAGCTCTTTAGCCCAAAGCCCAGGAAAAATGCCTGACGGTAGCAAGAAGCTCTGAGATCCATTTACCAGGCCCACATTCTTGGGAAACCTGACGATGACAGAGGCTCAAACCATACCTAGCCAGGTAGGTATGATGTCATAAGGTATTTCCCCTTATGAAATCAAGACACTTACCCCATTCCCTGTTTGAAAGCTTCAATTAATTCATTCTTTTTATTTTGATCTTCTACCCAATACACACTTGGAATTACAAACTCTGATATCACACGGCACTCTGGACAAGACCTGAAAAGACAACAAAACCAATAGGTTAGTAAAGGAGAAACACATCATGAATCCTCTGCACATACCACTTGTTCAAACACATGGCCAAGGACACAATTACCATAATCTAAGAGCAGCTTCTGCTGCTCAACAGGTTCAGCTCAATAAGAAACAGAGACCTGAGCATTCATCTAGGACAGTCAATAAGCACACAAAACGATGCTCATCTTCAGTGACTACAGAAGGCACAAGGATAGTTCAGATTAGAAATATAAGAAGTACAAGAGCCTGGGTCTGTAGGTAAAAGTGGGATATGGCATAACCACTTTGGGGGAACAATGTGTTGATGTTCTGTTAGAGGCCAAGCAACTGTGACCATTGCTGAGGTCTAGTCTTGTGTATGAGTGCCCACTAGCTGTTGAACAGGTACAAGCTGTTCTCAGAGAACAAAGGTAGTAACTGCTGAGCATGCTCATTGGGGGTGGCCCTGGAACATTTGCTGAGGGAAAGGGTATGCATGAGGACAAGCAGAGTAAGGCTTCTGTAGAGAAAGAACTTGGCTGGAGACTGCATGACAGAAGACAAGGGTGGGTGGGTGGCAGTGCAGGCTTAGGGGACTAGACTGCACGTCAGCTGAGCAACTCTGCAAAGCGCTGGACGCCACAGAACTGTACGCTTTTCTCTATGAAACTGCTACACATAGGCAAGTTCCCCAACAATATGCACCAGGGAGTGGGACGTGCATGGAGCCTTTCTCCAAGGGAGCCTTAGCCCCTTTATTAAGGTGAAGGCACCTGGAGAGCTAAAGGTTACAAGGCAGCTAGCTAAGGTAGCCATGACAACTGTCCATGAGGGCTGCCAAACAACCCAGCACCACCACCTGACAGTCTGCAAGTCCCAGTATGGAGAGATCAGAGGCTGGTCACTACAGGCAGATGGGCTCAGGAACGATCATCTGCACAAGCTCACACAGCTGGGGGTCTAGGCCCGAGAGGGTAGCAGAGAAGCCCAGCTGCACTCACTTTATGATTGGGTTTTCAAACTGCTTGGCACATCTCCACTGACGGATGCAGGACAGGCAGTAGGTGTGGCTGCAGTTGGAGAGGATGCCAAACCTCCTTTCAGAGGCAGATGCTTTCTCCAGGATCACCTCCATACAGATGCTGCACACTTTGTCCTGGCTCGCCTGGAAGGCAAAAGCCTTTTCCATCTCATGTTCAAATGTCGACATACACATCTGAGAACAACAGGAAAGGAAGTCTTAGATTCACTTTGGCCAAGATCCCAGGAGTTGCTCAGCCACACAGTCACAGAAGCTACTAGAAGCTGTGTGTACAGTGCCTGGATTCAGGACACACAGATCTGACCACAAAGTGGTCCTCAAGCCACCCTGTCCTTGTTCTAAATTCCCTAGTAAGATATGGTCACTTCCAGCTTACCAGCTATGGATTTCTAGACACTGAGATAACTGTGGAGGTTGCAGCATTCATACACACCGGGTCACAGGGCTCTGGCTCTTCTGAATGTCATACCTATCCCATGCCACATCAATACAGGAAACACTGAGCTTAGTGAACTCAAATAAAAGCAGGCAGAGGAGGAGATCCAGGCCCTGCTGAGTGGAGCGCACAGCACAGCGCTCTGCGTGGAACAGAGTGGACCCAGAGACCAGGGATATTCATCACCTTCCAGGACTTGGCACTTAAAGAGTTCATGATAGGGCTGGTGAGATGGCTCAGCAGGTAAGTGCACTGACTGCTCTTCCAAAGGTCCTGAGTTCAAATCCCAGCAACCACATGGTGGTTCACAACCATCTGTAATGGGATTGGATGCCCTCTTCTGGTGTGTCTACAGACAGCTACAGTGTACTTACATATAACAATAAATAAATCTTTGGGCCTGAGTGAGTGGGGCTGACGGGAGTGAACAGAGGTCCTAAAATTCAATTCTCAACAACCACATGAAGGCTTACAACCATCTGTACAGCTACAGTGTACTCATATACGTAAAATAAATAAATCTTTAAAAAAAATTAAAAAGAGTTCATTATAAAAGGGCTAGAGGAATGGTGGACAGTTAAGAGCTCTTGTTGCTCTTCTAAAGGACCTGAGTTTTGGTCCCAGCACCCTCATCATCTGCCTGTAATGCTAGCCCACGGTTTCTACATTCTCTTCTCACCTCTACAGGTACTCACCTGCACAGACACAGACACACACACACATTTAGTTATAATTAGATAGACTGATAGATAATAATATTAAGGAAAGTCCATAATAAAGGGTTTTCAAAGTTTCCAAAACATTGACTGCCTGTATCCCAACTACAGAGACATGTAAACCTAGGGAAAAAAGATATGTGTGTAAAAGGTGTGTGTGTGTGTGTATGTGTGTGTGTATTGTGTGTTCACACATAAATGAGGTTCTTATAGAGGTAGGAAGAGGATGCTGGACTCTCTGGGGCTGGAGTTATAGGACTAACAGCAATTTTTTTGTTATTTCTTTGGGTTTTTGTTTTGTTTTTGTTTTTTGGTTTGAGACAGGGCTTCTCTGTATAGCCCTGGCTGTCCTGGAACTCACTCTGTAGACCAGGCTGGCCTTGAACTCAGATATCCACCTACTCCTGAGTGCTGGGATCAAAAGTGTATGCCACCACTGCCAGACTCAGCAAGTGCTCTTAACTGGTGAGCCATCTTTCCAGCCCTGAACTTTGCATTTCTAATACTTGTTATTCTTCTTGGTTCTCAATAATCAAAAATGGCAACAGGAAAAGAATTTGAAAACAGAATAAAAACAAGCCAGAAACACAACACAGGAATTTCTGGCAGAAAGATGTCTTTGAAACTCCTGAATAACTCTGTCCTGTGGTTCATTCAGGCTTCTTAAAATGATTTCATGCCAAGGTTTTCAAGTTACCTTCTCATGAGCTTTCCTTTGTTCTGGGTCAAAAGGGTGGAGGACGTGAAGCCTGCAGATCTCACACATGTCCCCATGCAGGTAGACACAGGCATCTCCAAAGCGGCACTCCCCAGCGGCAGCATAGGGGCACAACTGTGGCTCATTGCTGTAGGAGCTGCTGGCCTCCAAGTCATCTAGGCCAGTCCTGATGGCATCTAGGTAGGAATGGGGCTTCATCTCTGGACTGGTCTGAGGGTCACTGTAGCCACCTGGATTATTCACTTTGCTTGGAGGAGTCTTATCTTCAGCCAGACCAGTAAGATCTCAACACAAAACACACATACAAGTGAGATCTCAAAACACACACACATGAACATGCTCGACCTGTCCTATCAGCTAACAGCCCAAACTAGGAATAGCTAGTGAAAAGCAGGCCCAAGAGTAACAACAGTGCAGAGGCTGGAGGATGGCCCAGGCAGCAGAACATGCGTGAATAGCAAGAGAATGCAATCTTTTATACAGAATACAAGATGGCAACATACAGGCCATTTAATGCTAATACCACCTCAGAACATGAAGGAACTGACAAGGTCAACATAACACAGGGGCTCATTTGTAAAAGCAACACTCCTGAGACCTGAAGTCAGTGGCATTTTGCCCTGTCACACACTGCTGACACTGTCAGAGATGACCCACTGCATCAAGCTAACGATGTGTTTGGTAGGAGTAGAATGTGCCTATCCTGAGGGGAATAACCCCAAGAACTAGGAAACTTCCCAGTGAGGCCCAGCAGCTCAAAAAGCCTTTACCATTTGATGCCTTTTTTCTCTCAAACCTGTTATGGGCCCAGACCTCTTCCTTATGCTATGTCTGAAGATGCTCTTGAAACCCCCAAAGTAGTCTCTACCACGACATGGCACCAAACAAGAAAGTGACACATGCCCACCCATTAAAACACCCAGCTAGAAATGACTAGTCGGTGACTCCTATGAAGAGGCAACTTCATGGTGACAAAAGACTTCTCAGATGCTTTGCTGGGCTCCAAGTGGAGCTCAGCCGAGCTGTGGAGATGCACCTTTGAAGCTCTGCAGCCTGTTTTCAGATCGACCCTAAGGCTCCTGGAGTGTCAGCAGTGTTGTGAGAAGGAGGCCTAAGAGCAGCACAGCACTAAGCTCCGCATGCTTTTCTCCCAGGGGCAGCAAAGGCTGCAGTCCACTCACTGCGGTCTCTGAGCACCAGCGTCTTCTTCTCCCTCTTTCCAGGTTCATTCGATTGTGTCCTCATAACAGATGTGGCAATGTCGGGAGAAGGGTGAGGACTATGCAGGCCTGAGGAGGGCGAAGGGTTGGGTGCAGGGCCCACAGCTCCACCTGCTGCAGCTGGGGGCTTTGTATGATCATATCTGAACAAAACATAACAACGTGTCATGGCCATGCAGGACCTAACACCTGCACCCTCCCCTCCCCTGTACTCCCAGACACCAGCAGCTGACCTCACTGAGGTGGGCCAGGGCCTGTTTCTATACTCTCAACTGAAAGAGGCTATTGGGGCCTCTACCTATACCACACCTGTGTCCCAGTAGGACTGACAGAAACCCATCTACTGCTAAAGAAAGCCCTTGACACCTGTGCTACCAAGACAGGCCCCTTGGTAGGAATCTTCAAGATACACTGATTGGGGTGGGTGGATGAACAGGTGGCCAACTCAAACTCTAGAACTCTGCCAGACAGTGAGGACCAGATGGGCTCTGCTCACCAAAGCATGGAGCATCTCACACTGTTGTCTAGCCTGGAGCAACAGGGCTCTGTGTGCATGAATGTCATAGCATCCACTCCAGAAGTCAACTGAGCATGAACCAGAAATGGCTTTCAAACCAATGGCATATCACTGTGTGACACACAAAACCACAGTGAGGGTATGGTCTGGTAGCAGTGGGAAAGTCTAGGGTGTGCTATATAGGGTTTAAAGGTCAGACACAAATTATTAATATTCTAAATACAATTGTAAGTTAAAATCTCCCCACATCAAGGTCCATGATCAGGTAGGCATATGGCATACAGCTATATCCCTACCATTGGAGATGGGGGCAGGAGACCACAATTTAAAGCCAGCCTTGGCTACATAGGAAGTTTGAGGTCAGCCTGGGCGGCATAAAACCCTCTCAACAAAACCAAACAGCTCCAGTAACCACAGCCGTGGCAGCCTTACCTGCAGCGTGCACCATAGGCGCAGTAGCCCTTCTGGTAGTATTTGCAGATGGTGGACGGCTTGCTGTTCGCCAAGTCATGTGAGAATAGGCACTGGCTGCCTTCTCGACATACACCATGCATAAAATACCTGAGAAGCCAAGTACAGGAGAGCTGAGTTATGCCTTGGAGGACACTCGAGCACTACACACCAAGTGCCCACAGTGCACTCATTTTCCATGATTTTATAAGACCCAAGACCAGCTTTGTAGAAAAATTACCTCAAAAGTTTCTACCTTGAGGGGTTAAGAGCACTTGCTGCTTTTGCAGAGGACCCAGTCTCTATACCACAGCTAACCACCATCTTCAACTCCAGTCTCAGGGGATCTGATTGCCCTCTTCTGGCCTCTTTAATCACTGCATGCATGTGGTGCAAAGACATACATGCAAGTATACATTCATACACATAAAATGTTTTTCAAAACCCTTCTATGGAGAAGCTCTTGATTTATGTTAAATATGTAAGATAATCAGTTTTATAACTGGAAAAACATGTCAGGTAAGAACACCCGCCTCCCCATTCTCCTGGAGCTGTTAAAAGAGGTGGCTGAGGAAGTCCCAGGCTCAGCCGAGCCTACAAAGCCTCTTCCCCATCCTTGCCATTCCACCTGTCCATGAAGACAACACACACTGCCTCACAAGGCTGCTGCCCTGATCCCCAAAGAAGACAGTGGCATTGGAAGTCACGAGTGATGCTGGGCATAGCGGCATCGGCCTGAAATCCTAGCATTCTTAGGAGGCTGGGGATTTAGCTCTATTGGTAGGGTGCTTGCCTAGCAGGTGCTAAGCCATGAGTCCTACTCCTAGCACAAAATAAAGCAGGTGTGGTAATGCATGCCTATAATCCGAGCACTAGGATAAGAGCCAGAAGGATCAGAAATTCAAGGTCATCTTTAGACGCAAAACAAATTTGAAGCTAGCTTGCACATGACACCTAGACTTAAAAAACAAACAAACAAAAAACCAAGGCCAGCCAGGGATACACAGTGAGTCTTTGTCTCAAAAAACAAAACAAAAGGAAAAAAAAAAAGAAAAAGAAAAGGAAAAAAATGCACAAACCTCATAAAATGTATGTATCATGGGATATTATTCAGCCTTAAAAAGGAAAACATTTCCAACTCATGACATGAATGAGCCTTAAGGACATTGTGCCAACAGATTCACGTAAGGTACTATGAACAGTTAAATTCACAGAAGCAGAAAGCAGAGGGAACTGTTGGCAGTTAAAGGGGAAGACTGTGGGGTTCCGCATATTTTTTTGTCTAACAGGTAGAGCTCCAGGGACTGCTTACCTGACCGTGAACGGGATTGTGGGTGTGACTGTGAATGAACCGTAACATAGGTGCCCTGGTAAACCTACGCTATGAGAGTCACATTGCCCAGTATCCTCCAGGGTTTCTACTCTTATGATGAACACCATGACCACAGCACTACGAGTTAGAAAGGGTCTACTTCAGCTTTCAGTCCCCAGGTCGCAGTCCATTACTGAGGGAACTCAGGCAGAGACAGACGCTGCTGACTGGTTTGCTCAGCCCAGTGAGCTGGACTCTCCCTCCCACACCAATTACTAATCAAGAAAAAGCACTAACAGGCTTACCTACAGGACAAGCTGGTGGGAGCATTCTCAACACTTCTCTTCCTATACAACAATTTGCTTGTATTGACAACAAACCAGGACACACAACATTCTTTTTAAAGTCATATACAGAATCTCATTTTGGTTAAAAATATCACAAATATAAACTAGTGAGCTAAGAGTGATGATCCACCTGAGTATTTAACTGTCTAGGATAAGGGACAATGGGAGAGGTAGAAGAAGAGGGTGGGAGGTAGACGGGGATAAGCTCAATAAATATGCAAAGGGCAAAAGCTCTCAAAGCTGATGATGTTGACCGTAGGCTGCCGGAACCCAGGGATTTGACATTTTTCTTTTTTTTTTTTAAAGCGTATTTTTGTGTGTCTTTTACACCTGCAACTGTATTTTTTTAAAGATTTATTTATTTATTATATGTAAGTACACTGTAGCTGTCTTCAGACACTCCAGAAGAGGGTGTCAGATCTTGTTAAGGATGGTTGTGGTTGGGCTGGTGAGATGGCTCAGTGGGTAAGAGCACCCGACTGCTCTTCCGAAGGTCCGGAGTTCAAATCCCAGCAACCACATGGTGGTTCACAACCATCCGTAATGAGATCTGACTCCCTCTTCTGGAGTGTCTGAAGACAGCTACAGTGTACTTACATATAATAAATAAATAAATCTTTAAAAAAAAAAAAAAAAAGGATGGTTGTGGTTGCTGAGATTTGAACTCTGCACCTTTGGAAGAGCAGTCGGGTGCTCTTATCCGCTGAGCCATCTCACCAGCCCTGACATTTTTCTTTTTACAGCAGCTGCCCTTTCCAGTGTTCCTACTGTGAACATTATATAACTGCCTTTGTAGTAACAGAAGGCTGACATCACTTTTAAATGAGTGGGTGCAGTGTGAACTGCTCGGCTCCCCAGAGCGCAGCTCTTACTAAGGCTATAAAGGACAGGACAAGTGGCATTAGTCACACTGATGGAATCTTCCAAGTGAAGGCTGAATGCTGGGGAAGCAGAGACAGGAGACACAGACACAGCTGAGGGAGGGCAGCGTTCCCAAGCTCATGTTAAGTGGAGACTGGAAGGTAGCTCTGTGTGGGGTGAGGCGGGGGCAGGCCTGCTGGGAGCCTAGACTGGAATCACACTCCCAGTGCTCACCGGGTCACCTGGGTGTCAGCAGCTGTAACACTGTTGATGTGCTCAAAATGAAAGACACATGCTTAGGCCAGGATTTCTGGAGACTCCAGAACACTCCCTCCTGTGGTACAGGCAGCCTGCAGGTGGACACACTGCAGGGAGGAGGGGGCCTTCAGGAGAAGGTAAAACTGTCCCTTTACAAAGGCTCAGACAGAAATGCTTTTCTATTACAACTTTATTGGAATGAATATTTTTAAACTTATTTAAGAACACAGCAGGCACTTGAGATGCTGAAGCCGGAGGATTGCCACAAGCTAAATGCCAGACTAGCTACATACAACAACTTGTAGAAAAAAGGAACACACACACACACACACACACACACACACACACACACACACAGAGAGAGAAAGAGAGAGAGAGAGAGAGAGAAAGGAATAAAATTTCCCTCATCAGGCCAAGTGGACCAGCAGACTGGACCCGGAGCCAGCCAACTGTGCTGCTACTGGCCGGCCTAGTTTACCGTGCCCGCTCCCTTTTGGTAACGAACCCTGTGAAAGTAGGCTTTTGGGTAGAGCCTCCTCACATTCCATTGGACAAATACAATCTGAGGCACACATGAAATGAGAAACACATAAAGGGTAACAGTGGCCATGAATGAGGTTAGCCTCTGACTCTCGAGCTGAGTTCAGAGAGGCATGACCTACAGCTTGCCCTGTCCAAGCTATACAAGATGACTCCTTAGAGCCCACCTGCCTCTTCTTCCTCTCAGCCCAAAGCTCAAAGACTAGAGCACTGAGCACACCCACACTGACAGTGCTGGCAAAAGCAAGGCCCTGCTCCTTGGAGAGCTGGCACTGTGGTTAAGCCAGACAGGCAAAAGCAAAGCAGACAGTCCAGCACCTGGCCTTTTCCACAACAGCAAGCAGACCAGAGTACAGTGCCCATGATATTCACGACAGGGTGGGCTGCTGAAGATGCCCGCCTCCTGCTTAGCTTACGGAGCAAGCCTGCATTTTCACCTGGCACACCCATGAAAGTGGAAGAGCTGGCCAGGCCCACCTATCAACTTCTTTCCCCTGAGTCTCACTGTCAAGATGGGAAATGGAAAGTTCTGAACTTCCTGAGGAGTCACCCATGCTTACCAGGAGACACTTTCCAAGCCTGACATGGTTCGTAGCTTGCTAGGAGGCTAGAGGGAGGGGTGATGACGAACCTCAGGGAGCGTTCAGAGGCCTTGGGCTTGCTTCTCAGCAGATAGGGATGGGGTGGAGAGAGCAAGTAAGACCATGGGAAGAAGTCACCACAGCAAGTGCAAGACCTCTGAGCTGTCCTCTGGCTTCTAGAAGCTGATGGTATAGTCAGAGTTTCTCTAATGGTAAAAACAGCTCACAGTGCCTCAGCGGCACCATTGTGGTTCATACAAAAGCCATTTCCTCTTGAGTCTGGAAGGTGGGACACAGGCAGAAGCTGCACTGGCCCCATACTGTATCCACCTGATTCCTCAGGTGAGGAAAGTGCTGTGTGCTTCTCCACAGAAGGGACAGAAGTGACCGCCCTCTGGACTCCTGCTCTCTCTTACCTGGCTGTGTTCTGCTGCTAAGCTAGTGTAACAGCGTGGCCTGGAGTCTAGCTGTATGCTAAACACCAGGAATCTATCTAGCCATTCTCCAGGTGTGAATGTAGTTGGTCCTGGGACTCCTCCAGACAAGAAGATATTCCATATCTAAAAAACTGGGCAATTCTTTTTATTTTCTGACTCAAAGTTTTTTCATATATTGTCTCAGCTGACCCTGAACTCCTGGACTTGATTGATTCTATTGACTCCCCTGCCTCAGATTCGCGTGGCTGAATCTGAGCACAGGCACGCCGCCACACCAGGCTGGGTAAGTCTTTGAAAAATGTCCCTCAAGACTCAAGGGTTTCTCCATGCAGCCTTGGATTCTGGAACTCGATCTATAGACCAGCCTGGCCTTTAACTCAGAGTTCCACCTGCTTCTACCTCCTGAGTGCTGGAATCAAAGGTGTATACCACCACCTGGCCATAAATATTATGTTTTAAAGAAATCTTTTATCACCTCAAAATATTTTTTTTGGGGGGGGGGGATTGAGACAGGGTTTCTCTGTGTAGCCCTGGTTGTCGTGGAACTCACTTTGTAGATCAGGCTGGCCTTGAACTCAGAAATCCACCTGCCTTCCGAGTGCTGGGATTAAAGGTGTGCACCACCACGCCCAGTCACCTCAAAATATTTTGTGATCTCAACATACATGGAATTAAGACTCACAGTTTAAGAAACTGGGCCCTAAATCCACAAACTAATCAGTCCTTGAGCATTTTCTATAAGTTTTCACTGTCAGGGACAAGGCTTTTGTGAATGAAATGAGAAATCATACTCTCACCACAAACACAAACCTACTGATATTGCAATTTTCCCACTGAAATACTTTTTATTTAGCAGGGTCTGACTCCTTCACAGCCTTAAAAAAAAAAACAAAAAAACAAAAACAAAAAACTTTAAAAAACAAAAATGTGTGTGTGTGTGTGTGTGTGTTACCTATGGTTATGTCTGCGCACTCTGCGCACTGTGTACACGTGTGATGCCTGAAGAGGCAGAACAGCGTCAGACCTCCTAGAACTGGAGTTACACATGGCTATGGGCCACGATACCAACGCTAGAATTGAACCTGGTTTCTCTGCAGGAGCAGTCAGCATCCTTAACTCTCCGGTCCCATCCTGCATCCCCTTTATAAAGGAGCTTCTGCTTCATACGTTTCTGTGAGAACGGAACATGTGAAAACTCGGAAACGTCCTTCAGTTGAGCACGGGGTCTGAGACTCAATGCTAGCTTCACACCTGTGTCACTGACGCTAACCTTAGGGAAACCTAACAATACCACAGTCGTTTCACTGTGGAAGATGTTAGGGTTGACAGATCTCAGGGCTGTGAGGGATGCTACTGACTCCGGTCACTGAGACAAACCTGTCACGACTGTGAGGGATTATCTAGATCAGGTCAACTGAGGTGGGAAGGCCCATCCTGAGTGTGGAGGTGTTGATCCTTCGGCTGGGGCCCAAGACTGAGTAAAAGGAAGAGTGACCTCGGCACTAGCACTCTTCGCTGTCTGAGCGTATGAGGTCAGCTATGGAAGCCCCTGCCACCATGCCTACCCCTCTGTCATGGGTTGTAACTGCAAACCGAGAGTTAAAATACAGCCTTCCTTCATTATACGCTTCATCCAGGTACAGCAGTATACAGCACCACACATTCTATGACTTGACAGGGTAGCAGAAAGAAGACCACAAACACTAGCCAACCCATCCAGTCCCAGCATTCCAACTCTTACCTGCACCATGTCTTAGGGCTCTCTTATTTGTGAGTCAGAGCTAAATCTATCCCCAGGTACAAAGAGGGAGAAAAGAATCAAAATGACCAGACTTAAGCATTATATGAAGGTTTTGTAGACACATGTCTTAGGAAAGCCTTTAAGTAGTAGAATTAAACTAAAAAGCAGCTAGGTGTGGTGGCACTTAATTCTAGCATGGGAGGGAGAGGTAGGTAGATCTGAGTTCAAGGCCAGCCTGATGCACATAGAGTTTCAGGATAGCCAGGACTACACAGAGAGACCCTGTCTCAAACAACAAAACTGTAAACAAGCAGAGTTTTAGAGGTTACTTTCTAAGTAGCTTGAGTCTGCTTTAAAGGACACTGTGATAGGAACACTTCCTCCTGCAGAGGGAAGGGAGGAAATACCCACACACTCATCCTCAACCAAGACGTTCTAGTAAGTACCTCAAGTACTGTTACAGGACTGTCCAAAGGTTCCCACTGCTGTGATAAATCACCAGACCCTAAAGCGACTTTGGGAGGAGAGCTTATACTCTAGGTATCTTCTACTTAAGTGTCTCACTCCATCACTAAGGGAGGAGCTAATGCAGAGGCAAGGAGAGTGCTGGTGACTGGCTTGACCCTCTTGGCTTGCTCAGCTCAGCCTTTCTTACTGCACCCAGGACCACTAGCCCAGAGGAGTCACCATCCACAGTGAGCTGGGTCCTCCCACATCAGTTATCAACCAAGAGGTTCCCTCTTCCCAAATGACTCTGGCTCATGTCAACTTTGTCAAGTTAACACAAAACTAGCACACGCATACACATACATACAGATACACACACACACACACACACACACACAAACACACACAAACTGCAGTTTTCTGATTACTACTTAATATAAACCACCTGGGACCTTGGTACATGGTTCAACCCTTAATATCTTAATTCGAACAGAACTCTTCATAAAGGCATTAGTTCTAGGAGTCTGCACTAATGAGAAATAACAAAGTAATGCTTACCACATAACCAAACTACATCTCAATTTCTGAATTTACTGAAACCAACTAAAATTTGTATAAGCCGAGGCTCCTAATTAATCCAAAAAGCTTGGGCTCAGGAGAGTAAATTTTATTTTTTGTATTTTAGAGTATTTTCATGTACATAATGTCTTGGGGATAGTACAAGAGTCTAAACACAGAATTCATCATTTCATATATGCTTATACACATATCCTGAAAAAGTTCTGTGTAGCCTTTGCTGTCCTGGACTCCCTCTGTAGACCAGACTCGCTTCAACTCACAGAGATTCACCTGCCTCTGCCTCCCAGTGTGGGGATTAAAGGCGTGTGCCTCCACCAGCCCGCCTTCTATTTAGGTGTCTTAAGAGTATTGGATTTCGGAGCCTTTCGAAATTTGGGTATCCACAGTCGAGATTCTCACAAGCCGTACTTCCCAAACTGCACTTCCTAAGCATGCAAACTCACAGGACTAGACCCCAATGTCAGCCACAAGCTCGTCACCAAGTTAGGACGTTGCTACTCAACCCAACTATTTTTGTTTCAAAATAGTAGTCACAGAGTAGTTTTCTGCTTTTCCACTTCGTCTAACAAGCCGCCTTTCTGCTCCTAAATGGGTGTCGCTTTTACCTCTCTACGTGGCCTCGGTTTCCTGCATGGCGAAATGGGACTCTCCGCTCAGTGGTGATGCTGGCTAAGAACTGCGACCTGCCCGTGTGTCCTCGCCCTCGCCCTCGCTCACTCTCTGCAAGCCGCCGCTGCAGCAGCTCTTGCCGCGCCAGCCTCTCCGCGGCCTTCCGGCGCGTTATCCCCGCTATCGGCGACCCGCCACCGCCCGCCTCGGCCCCTCGCCTCCCTCCCTGGCCGCCCCGCAGCGCCCAAGGCCCCGCGGGGCCGCGCACTCACCTGCAGGTGACCTGCTTGGTGCTCATGGCAGCGGGGCCACGGGCAGGAGTCGCACTAAAACCTCGGAGCCGCCAGCGCCGTGGCCCGGCCCGGCCCCGCCCCGCCCCGCGCGCGCGGAGCCGCGTCACTCCTGCGCGCACCGCCCTCCCTCGTGCGCTACTGCTAAGGTGCCGGCCGGAAACCTAACCACCTTCACAATGGGTTCCTCCAGGGCGTGGAGCCGGAAGGTCCCTACTCCTTAGTAGTCCGGGTCCCCACTTCCTGAGACTAAGGGGTTGAGCATGTCTAGCATACTAAATTTACCAGTCATCTGCGGGGCCATTACTTCTAGCGTTCGGCCCCCATCTCCCAAGGCAGTCTTTTAAAATGATGATGATTGATGATGTTAATGATAATGATAAAAGTAATTTTACTAGTTATCTTTTTTTTATGACATGAGTGTTTTTGCCTGCATGTGTGGCTGTACACCAAGTGGCATGCAGTGCTGGTGCAAGCCAGAAGAGGGAGTTAGATCACCTGAAACTGGAGTTGCAGACGATTGTATGTTACCAGGTCGGTGCTGGGAACTGAACTCTGGTCCCCAACAAAACAGTCAGTGCTCCTGACCACCCTCTAGTAAGAATATTTTTATTTATTTATGTTGGATAACTCCATACATGTGTACAATGTATTTGATTATATCCACACAAATATCCTCTCCCCTCTATTGATCTTTTTATGTACATGCATATATACATAACTCAAGGCAGGAACCTGGAGGAAGAAACTGAAGCTATATATGTATTATTATATAATATGATAATATATATAATATAATATATATAATATATTATTATATAATATATTTTATATATTATATATATATAATTTGGATTTTTGCAAACCACAGTTGTGTTATCAGCTTTGAAAAAGTGTCTCCTGCTTTATTGTGTTGAGTTGGCATTGTATAGAAATGAACAGTTCACTGCTCTGGAAACATTAGGGTATTCTTGCCATTTTATAGAAGTAGTACACTGTAAAAACAGGTAAGGACTTCTGAGTGCCCAGCTCTAAATAGGACATGCGTGCCAATCCCCTGACCCTGCAAGCAAGGCTCTGAGAATATCATGGAATGGGGAGAAAGAATGTAAAAGCTGGAGGGTAAGGAGGAGTGCCATGGGATGCTGTCTCCCGACATGACATAGCTTTAGACTTAGGAACACTCAGTAGCTGGGGCTACCTACAAAAGATCTGCACAAGACTGTGCACCAAGTGTGGTGGTGCATACCTGTGATGGTTTGTATGTGCTTGGCCCAGGGAATGGCACTATTTGAAGGTGTGGCCCTGTTGGAGTAGGTGTGTTACTGTGAGTGTGGCCATTAAGTTCCTCATCCTAGCTGCCTGAAAGTGAGTCTTCCACTAGCAGCCTTAAGACAAGATTTAGAACTCTCAGCTCTGCCTGCACCATGCCTGCCTGGACACTGCCATGTTCCTGCCTTGATGATAATGGACTGAACCTCTGAACCTGTAAGCCAGCCCCAATAAAATGTTGTCCTTAATAAGATTTGTATTGGTCACAGCAGTAAAACCCTGTGATAGGCCTGACCATGCTTTTGTTTGGAAGAATGTAGATTTGGGGACTTTGGATTCGGAAAGCAGTGGGATGCTTTAAATAGGGATAATGGGCCATCCTAGCAGGAATACGGAAGACTGTTACTGAGAGTGATTTGAATTGTGCTGACCTGGCACAAGAGGTTTCAGGGGAGAATTCCAGTGTGTGACCTAGAGATTATTTTGTAGGACCCCCAAAATGGGGAGATCCTTGCTCTAGTCTCGGGATGGCATAGACCCCCAAGAACTCACAAGAGTCCATTCTTGATGCAAAACACACACGAGGCTTTATTCCAGAGCTCTGGGGCAAAACACACACGAGGCTTTATTCCAGAGCTCTGGGGACTTTGTATTCCACACAGGGGATAGAGTCAACCCCGAAAGGGAGAGGGACCCTTCTTTTTATGGACCCTCAAGGGGGAAAAAAGGAGGAGGGAATAGGGGATTTCCAAATCACATGGCCTTGGGCCATCAATCTGACAAGTTTTAGCTTCCTGATTTGAGATGATTTACAAAGAATGGGTACAGGAGGGGTGAGGGGTTGGAGTCCTGTGCAGGAGCAAGTTACCCAAGCAGGTTTGTTTTGTCAAAGTCTTACAGTTTCTGTGGTATTTTGGTGAAGAATGTACTCTAGTCTGAAGAGTCTGCCTGAGGCTACAGTGAAGAGACACAGGTTGATTGCATTGACAAAGGAAGCCTCAGAAAAGCCCATCATAGACTTTGTTCTCTGGTTAAGTCTCATGAAGAGCATTTAAACAAGCATAGCAAGCTGATAACAGAAAAAATATAAAATATATGGTTTGAGTATTAAAGGGACACCAGGAAGGATATTAAGGAGCTGAAGGATATTAAATTGAATTTAGGGAGTGGTGACCTTGTGGCAAGTCCCCCCCCCCACACCAGCTAAATTTAGATTCAGTAGCACAAGCCTTTAATCCCAGGAGGCAAAGACAAGCAGATCTTTGAGTTCAAGGCCAGCCTAGAACAGAGCAAGTTTTAGGTTAAAAAAAAACTTTCCCTTTTGGGGGGAGTTTTTCGAGACAGGGTTTCTCTGTATAGCCCTGGCTGTCCTGGAACTCACTCTGTAGACCAGGCTGTGCCTTTAACTTGGAAATTCACCTGCCTCTGCCTCCCAAGTGCTGGGATTAAAGGCGTGTGCCACCACCGCCCGGCAGGTGAAGACAAACTTAAATCCTGGTTTGGTGGCCCACACCTTTAATCCCAGTGCTTAGGAGACAGGCATGCAGATCTCTGAGTTCAAAGTCAGTCTACAGAGCAAGTTCCAGGATAGCCAAGATTAGGCAGTGAAGGAGTTAGAAAACAGAAAGTTAGTGATAATGTAATAGAACATGGGGCCATGCTCCAGCCCCAGAAAGCACCAGAACTTGGCAGCTTTGGCCATGTGGCTCTGGCTTTAGAGTCCAGAATAAAAGGGACTACTGGGAAAAACTGATGCTGGTTCTCTGGAGCTAAGAAATTAGTGGTGATTTAGAAGAGGCCAGCATCACGAGGTAACATCCTCTGGGATGGTTTTTTTCTGCGAGCATAAAGAAGCTATGTTCCAGAGATAGCCAGGGTTTGACTTGGTAATGTGTAAGAGTCACCCTGGGGGTACTGGTTTTGAAGGTATGAAGGGGTCATGAACAGCTGATGCTTGGCACTGTGAGAGGTCATGGAAGGCCATTGGTGAAAGTGAGGGTGGCTATAGAGTTCCTTCCAGTGTCTCAAATCAAAAGCTGTGTACAATTGTCAAGATCTCCAGGGAGACTCTGTCTTACCCTCCCCTTGTACTGAGAGCACACGGCGCAGGACTCTCAGGCAGACTGCTTGTTCTCGCCTATAAAGTAGGCTCCACACTTGTTTTTGTGGTAGACAGGAGCAGTCACTCCTCTGTCTAAGAACTGGGGCCAAGAAAGCCTTCAGGGGCTGGTGAGATGGCTCAGTGGGTAAGAGCACCCAACTGCTCTTCCTAAGGTCCTGAGTTCAAATCCCAGCAACCACATGGTGGCTCATAACCATCCTTAACGAGATCTGACTCCCTCTTCTGGAGTGTCTGAAGACAGCTACAGTGTACTTATATATGATAAATAAAAAAAAAAAAAAAAAAGAAAGCCTTCAGATGAAGGTGTAGAACTCTCAGCTCCGACTGCACCATGTCTGACTGGACATTGCCATGTTCCTGCCTTGATGATAATGGACTGAATCTCTGAACCTGTAAGCCTGCTACAATTAAATGTTGTCCTTATAAGAGTTGCCTTGGTCATGGTGTCTGTTCACAGCAGTAAAACCCTAAGCAGTAAACCCTAAGCAGTAAAACCCTAAGACATGGGGTTAACAATATTTCTCTTTTTCTGGTTCAGTGCTAGGGATGGACAATGGCCTCAAACAACATGAGGGCCTTACCACTGAGCTACTGTCTCTGACCCTGACCTAAAAGTAATAAACTTTGTGTGTGTGTGTTGTTTTTTTTTTGTTTGTTTGTTTTTTCAAGACAGGGTTCTCTGTATAGCCCTGGCTGTCCTGGAACTCACTTTGTAGACCAGGCTGGCCTTGAACTCAGAAATCCATCTGCCTCTACCTCCCGAGTGCTGGGATTAAAGGCATGTGCCACCACTGCCTGGCTCATTTTTTTTCTGGATGAAATAAAAATAGAAAATGTCTGCCCCCAAGCCCAAGAGCCTCTCTGTGAGAAAACACAAAACTCAATATGAATAATTGATTAGAGAGTTCTGTAATGTGAGTCTGAATGAGCTATTCAAGTAGGAAGAAGAATGGCTCTGCCTACACTCATCTCCTTCATCCTGAACCCCAGTGGTTTAGATAGTGGCCCTCTCCTTCCACCACAGAAGCAAGCTGTGCCAACCTCAGCCAGCCCGGTGGACTCTGAGAAGTGTCTAAGAAGTCGTGTGGCCTCTGCACCTGCTGTGAGTGGCCCTCACCTGGCTGGCAGTGCCCAAAGACATTTGGTCCTGTCCTGTGTGAAGACTACCCCTTCCCTTAGCATCCGATGTGGAGACTCCAGCCCCTGCCAGAAGAGAAGCTGTCCAGAAGGTGGAGATGAGTAGAGGCTACATCACTACACAACGGAAGAGAAAAGACTACAAGGGATCTAAAGATGAAGGCTCTAGGGATAAAACAAAACAAAACAAAATGCAACAACCCAAAACTGGGCCTCCTGGAGAAAGCTGAGAGAGCAGGGGCAAGAAGACTTGGGCACACTTGCCTAGGGAGGTGTCTGTCACAGACTCTCCAGATTTTCTGTGTGGGTGTCAGCTGAGAGGACCGAGCTTTGCACAGTGGCCTCAAGTATCAACAGTGGACTTCACCCCACCTAACTTCTTTTAAGACAATCCTGCCTTCCTCATGTGTCTCTGGCCCTCTCCTGAGGACATATGACGGGGCTGCTCCACAGCCAGTGGTCAGGCAGATGCGCCCTGCCAGTGACAGTAAGACACTGGCACTTTGTAGCCAGCACATCTCAATAGTTTGATGAGAACGCAGTACTCTATGACCTTGGTACACAACCAGGAACACAACTGCTGGTGCCCACCCCAGGGAGGATGCCTGACTCTGAAATAAGCTCCCTTCTTTCTGCTGGAAGGCGTGGCTACTCCTGTTACCCATGACTGCCTTGTGTGGAGCCACGCCTCCCTGTGGTTTCCTACCGCATCCCTCCTGCGGCTCACAGCTCTGCCTGCCACAGGACAGTCCTGGTTATTCATTCTAGATTCATTTATTTAATGTATATGAGTACACTGTAGCTGTACAGATGGTTGTGAGCCATCATGTGATTGCTAGGAATTGAACTCAGGACCTCTGCTTGCTCCTGCCCAAAGATTTATTATTATATGCAAGTATACTGTAGCTGTCTTCAGACACACCAGAAGAGGGCGTCAGATCTCATTATGGATGGTTGTGAGCCACCATGTGATTGCTGGAATTTGAACTCAGGACCTTTGGAAGAGCAGTTAGTGCTCTTGACTGCTGAGCCATCTTACCAGCCCGTTCCTGGCTATTCTAAATGCTAAGAGGAAAAAGAAAGAAAGAAAAACAAGAGCAAAACCCCTTTGAACTATTTCAGGTACTTGAGATTGATGAGAGCAAGCAGCCATTCTCAAGTTGTCCTGTCACAGAGGCCTAAGACCATCTGCATATCAGGTATGTATATTATGATTCATAACAGTAGCAAAACTACAGCTAAGAAGTAGCAATGGAAATAATTTTATGCTTGGGGGTCCCCACAACATGAGAAACTGCATTAAAGGGTCACAGCATTAGTAAGGTTGAGAACCTCTGGTCTAGAGACTTGAGGCTGCCTGGTACAGCTGTACTCAAAGAGCCTACTTCCAATGTGGTGTGTTATTTATGTATTTATTCGTATCCAATGTACACTGGTTTGGCTTTTGTTTTTAGTTACAACCTAAGATGTAAAAAAGAGAAAAAAAGAGGAAGGAAGGCAGTGTGGGAAATACGATAAATGATTCAAAAGACCCATGAAAACAAAGCAGTCTTTAATGCAGAACCATTCTGCAGATGGGACAACAGGATAGAGGCGAAACAGCCTCCTGCTGATTTAACACAGCACACAACCACAGGGTTGTGGTTTTTCTTTTTCTTTTGTTGTTGTTTGTTTGTTTATTTGAGATAGGGTTTTTCTGTGTAGCTCTGGCTGTCCTGGAACTAGCTCTGTAGAGCAGAGCTGGCCTTGAACTCACAGACATCTGCCTGCCTCTGCCTCCTGAGTGCAAGGGTTAAAAACCACAAGACAGTGGTTTTTAAAGTCTCTTCATCACCAGAAATCCCTGCCCCCTTTACCTATAAGCTGGGACTTACCTCCTTTCCAAATTCCCCATCCAAGTGGCACGGGACACAGAGTCTTACCTCGTGAATAACTGGAGGCTTTAGACTGCCCCCCTTCCCACTATGAAGGAGGACCGTGTCCTGCAGCAGGCTGTTTGTAACTTTCCAACTGTCAGAGTTCTGTGACCCGGCACCCAGCACCCGCTGCTCTGCTGGCTAGGGGAGAGAGGGGCCAAACCCCTCCTGTTTGACTCATGACCTTATGATGAACTCTGAGCCCACCCCGGACTGAAAACAGACTATAAAACATATCTGTTCCAGCAGGAAGGCAGTCACAACGAATTATTGTTAATATTATAAGGAAAGGCTGAAGGAAGGGGAGCCGGGCTGCATGGGAAAGCAGGTCTTTAGAGGGTAAGCAGGAGTGGGCTGTCACCAGCTGCAGATGTGCAGCGTCTACGAAGAAACTTGGTAAGCCAGCTCAAATGAGAACTAGCACTTTAAGAGTCCAGCAGGGGCAGCCTGGTTACTGGTTAATCTATCTAGCTTGGTGTCTAAAGCCTCCACCCATAATGATGTCACTGTAGATCAGGTTACTCGGGTGGTGTGAGTTAGCCAGCTGTATAATGAGGAAAAGGAAGTCTCTTGAAACCTGTCTTGGTGGCCCAGCAATCATTCGGAATGCACTTCGCAGGAGCTGGGAAGCCTCTAATTAAATTCAGGCACTGCGAGAGGTCCATCTACACGTTCAGTGTGCCCCAATGCTGCCCTCTCTGCCAGGGGGACGTGGGCTCCACCAGGATAGAGGACGCACCCATCAGCATCTCAGATCCATTCTCCAATGGTCATCAAGAGAAGTGCGCCTTCCTCCTCAAACCCACGAGAGGGACGTTTCTTAGGTACAGTGACTTGGGTTATGATACCCGGTGCATGCGTTTTTGCTGTGTGCCAGTCATCAAACCTTCTCTGAAGGATGTGTGCTGTGTAGTGTGTTTGGACTTGCTTTGGGTATGTCTTCATTTGCAGGCCTGTTTGTCCATCAGAGTGGGTGGTGTGTGACCAGGGTGTGGGACTTGCCTTCCTAGGGTAAGGCCCTGGGTTTTGTGCACACGTTTGAGTAGTATGTGAAAGGCTGTGAGTTGCATGAAGACACCTGCTCGGTGATTTTAGGAGAAAAGGATGTGCTGAGCGGCAGGCTGGGAATAACCAGGCAGTGAATGCTATCGGCGTGAGATGTATAAGTGACAGCTCATAGCTTATGTGACAAGCAGGTACAATGTGCAGAGCAAAGAACATTCCACAAGAGATGGTTCTTGATGGAGGTGAATTAAGTTATCGAGGACGTCTGAGGGTCCTCCCCTTTTCTTCTTTTTCGCCTCCTCTTCCTTTTACAGTGCTAGAGGTGGAGTTCAAAGCCTCCCCAGGCTGCACGCTGAACGCGTGCTCAGAGATAAGCTGCATCCCCAATCCTGGTACCGCTCTCTTTTTGCTGGATAAATAACCCAGACTGGCTTGGAACTTGCTAGGCTGACCAGAGTGGTCTTGACCACGTGATCCCCCTGCTTCAGCCTCTTGAGTGCTAAGATCACAGACATGAGCCATCTTCCAGTCTTAAAACATGCAAGTTAATAAAATTCCAATAAAAGTCATTAATTTTTTTTCCTGAAAGTGCAAAGTTAACTTAATGTTAAATGTGAAAACTCAACAAAAAGAGCCCAGTGCTAGGGCTGGAGGGAGAGCTCGGCTATTTGCTCTCCCAGAAGACAGAGGTTTAGTTCCCAGAACCTACACGGTGTCTTATGACTATCCGGCACTCCAGTTCTAGGGAAGCCAACTCTTTCCTCTGGGCTCTGTGGATAGTGCACACACACACACACACACACACACACACAGAGGCAAAACACCTGTACTCATAAATTTAAAAAATGTACAAAATTAAGAATGTGGAAAATATGCATATAAGTGAGTTATCATTAATTTTAGATTCATACAATTATCTTTCAATAAAACATATATTTGACATTACTTAAATATTCATCTTTTCTGGAACTTCTCCTTTGGGTAGATCCAAATTCTTATCTTTCATTGTCTCTCTTTTGCTGAAACTTTTTGTTGTAGTTCACTTAGCCCAGGCTGTCCTTGAACTCCTGATTGTCCCAGCACTTGTTTCCTTAGCTTGCTAATGACAGGATCCCCTCTTAACTAATATTCTCAGGAAAGAGTATGCCATCAGTGATGGAGTTGCTTCCTGAGAAAGGGGAAGGCTGGCCCTCCAGTCCCTTTCCTTCCCTTGTAGTGGGCATCTGTGTATTCTCTGGTGAACACTGACTCTGATGGGCACAGTCCTTACTGACATGGGCAGAGTGAGCAAAGAGGTGTGCGGCAGGTTGGATGCTGTGGTGGCTGCAGACAACCAAGGCCGTGCTAACCCTCAGGACTCCAAACAATTCCTTCCCTTTCTTCCATATATCCAAGACTGCCTTGAGTTCCATGAAACTTGTGACAGAAGGTGAATGAGCAGTGACCCAGGGGCTCGCCAGGCTCTGCTTGAATGAGGTTGTGTTGGCCAACCCTGCTGCTTATGGCTGTACAGCACACAGACTGCACAGAGGAGCCTGGTCAGTGGGAGACACTGCTATTCAGGCTGAACTCCTCAGCCAGCCAAGGGCACGGTCCTTGCAGACCTGCAGAGGAGGCCTGTCCACGACCTGTGTGAAGGGATCCAGGAGAACGGGTGGCCAGGCCTGTCTCCACACTTTGTATTTTCCTCCTCACACCCGTCAGTGGATTATGATTTGTTGAACTTCTGTCTCTGGTATCCTGAACTAAAGAAAACGTAGACTTGCCAAATTAAAACTGAAATGATCCTTCTGGAAGCAAGCCACAAGGGCAGAACCTCATGCTTTCCTGTGTCACCAGCCTGACTTGACAGGCCCAGAGTCAACACTCAGCAAGCTGTCAAAATGACTGAAAATTTATGGGAGGGATGGTGGTCTGGCTAAGATGGAGCCAGGGAATGAGGAGTGTGGAACACCCAGAGAGGGGGAGCGCCAGCCCTCAGTACAGACTCTTGCTCACTCAAGTCTAGCCTCGGCGCTCATGGGGTTTCCGTAAGCTCAGAGCAGTCCCTGGGGCTGACTGAGAAGCAGCAGTATGATGAGAAAGCTGGGGTTGCTTGCTTTACTGAAGAATCAGTTACCCAGCTGAGAGCTGACACCAGGACTGTGCCCTCCTAGGAGTGACCTGCCAAGCAAGGTGCACAGATCGTATCAAAGCACGTAATAGACAGAAAGTTATAACGTCAGAAGTGTCATAATGAAGCCTATTATTTTGTTAATGTACAATAAAAAAAAAGTGATGTTGGCTTATAGGCTTAAGGCCAGTTTGGGCTACATGGTGAGCCTCTGCCTTAAGCAAAACCAAACAAAAACAAAAGAATATTTTTAAGGGTGTGTGGGGGATAGAAAGCTTGTGCTGAGCGTGTGTGAGACTCTGGGTTTGATCCAAGAACTAACCAATCCAAATCAGAAAAACCTCAAGCCAACAGAGAATGGTAAGAAACAGCAATGCAGGGAGTGCAGTGGCCACAGGTTATACTGAGCTGTGGTTAAGAAGGCTGAGAAGCAAGCAGGGTTGCCACACACCTTTTATTCTAGTATGTGGGAGGCAGAGGCAGGAGACTCCCTGAGTTCAAGGCCAACCTAGTCTACAGAGTGAGTTCCAGGAGAGCCAAGGCCTCACAGAGAAACCACATCTCAAAACAAAACAACCCCCACCCAGCAAAACAATCAGACGAATGAAAAAGAAGGCGGAGGACCTCTAGGACCTTCACCCACATTAGCTGGTGGGTTGGTGAATGGACTCCCAGAGGTGTGGGAGTTCTGTTTTGCTGGACCCTTTAGCCAGCCTACAGCTGATGGCAAGGCCTGGTACAGGCTACGGTGGAGGCCTATGCCCTCCTCATTTAAACACCCATGCTTCATGAAGTGCTTGTTGGTGGGCGAGCTGGCACACCTGCAGCTGCAGCTGTCTTGGGGCTTGAGGCAGGAGGATCCTGAGTTGCAGGACAGCCTGGGCTATGCAGCAAGGCTTCTTACCAAAACAACCCCCAATGTAAACAATACCCCTCTGTTTCAGGGAGTACGACGGGAAGTCCGATCTGCACGTTGGAATCACTAACACACGCGGTGAGCATTTCCTCCATCTCCATTGGTCACAGGACCATTACGGGGAGAGTGGGGTTTCCAGCCAGGATGAGGTCACAGTAACAGCATACCACCTTCCCTGCTTCTCCTACTGCAGCCCGAAGCAGGTCATGTGACTTGGCAAGTTAGCACTACTTACAGTCTAAGGGTTTGGAAGACTAAAACACTTGGTAATAGCGCTGAGGTGGAACCCAGGCAAGGCCTCCTGTAGGACACCAAGCCACACCCCTAAGCCCTGGAACCAGCTTACTGTTTTGTTTTTTTTTTTTCAGAAAGAGCCTTACAAACCTGCACACGTCTGTGTTGGATTTTAAGAAAAAGAAACAGGCTGGGCAGCAGTGGTGCATGCCTTTAATCCCAGCACTTGGGAGGCAGAGGCAGGTGGATTTTTGAGTTGGAGGCCAGCCTGGTCTACAGAGTGAGTTTTAGGACAGTCAGGACTACACAGAAAAACCCTGTCTCAAAAAACCAAACCAAACCAATACAAACCAAAAACAAAAAAAAACCCCAAATAAATAAATAAATAAATAATAAAAAAAGAAACTGAGTCGACCAAGATCTCAGTTCTTGGGTTTGAATCAACATGTGGACCCTCAGCTTCTGATTCCCCACTCTCAGACCCAACCCAGTACACTGGGTCCCTGCACCCCAGGCTTGAGGAATGAAATGGGATGTGCTGAGGTCTGTGGTCTTGTGCTTTAGAAAGGTGGCCTAGGGGTGGCTGCGTCCTGCCTCAGTCCCAGCTCAAGGACAGAAGTCAAGAGCAGGAGAATCCACAATGTTCTGTCTGTTGGCAGGATTCAGTTTAGAGGCCACTGAGCTACCCCTGGGGCAAATTAGTGGCAGGACACTTGCCCAGAATTTATGAGGGACACCACCACCACCACCACCTCCCCCTTATCATCATCATTATTATCATCACCACCATAGCAACAACAACAACAACAACAACAACAACAACAACAGCCTTCTAAATCCCACTAGACCCATGATTCTTAATCTGGGGTCAAGACCAACTTTGGGCTCTGAGGGACCTGTCCAGCCTAGCATTCTGTGGGAAGGCTGGTGGCAGCAGGTGTGAGGCCGCTGCTCACACCTCCAAGGAGCAAAGGGCACAGGTGGGACAGGAAGGAAGCAGGTTCCAAATTCCAAGGTCTGTCCCAAGAGACCCGCTTCTCAAGCCAGGTCCCATTTTGGGGGTTATACATCGCATATGCTGCATATTAGGTATTTCCATTATGATTCATAACAGTAGCAAAATTATAGTTCTGAAGTAGTGTTGTGCCAGGGAAATGTTAGTGATCCCCAAAAACCAGACAGGAGTCAATTTGATGCAACTCACATCGGGGTCTTTATTCTATTTGAGCTAGCATGGTCCCCCTACCTTCCAATGCACCACCATCACACAAGACTTTTTGGGGGGCTGGGGGAGCCACAAATGTCTACTGGGGTGGACAAGGGTGACCCAGATTTACAGGATTTGGCTACTGTCATTTTCTGAGCGACTTTTTCAGAGTGGCTGACTCTGCTTTGGGTTTTCAGGGGTCGTGTATAATTACAGTGCACACGGCATACAGCGAGATGAGGCAGGCTGGGAGCGGAGTCTCAGCGTTCCACTAGTACAGCCTAGCATGTTTGGACTTCTGGACCAGTGGGACAAGTACTTGGAAGACTTCTCCGCTTCGCTGGCCTGGCTGCCTCAGAGGTAGGTGTCTAGAAAGACCGCAAGCCACTGCCACCCATTTGTCACGCATCCTCGTCACTCCACGGTCGTCCCTGTTCAAGTGAAGTCCATGTCTAGACTGTCAATCTGTGAGAACAGCTAAATACAGTTGCTAGAAAATGTCCCTCACAGATTCATGTCTTTTGATATTCGGTGGCACCGATGCTGGTGCTATTTTGGGAGGGAGACCGGGAGCAGGTAGGGCCTGGTTGGAGAAGTGGGTCTCTTGGGATGGGCCTTGGGGTTTGGAGACTGTCTTCCTTCCTGTCCCACCGGTGCCCTTTGCTCCTTGGAGGTGTGAGCAGCGGCCCCAACTCCTGCTGCCACCAGCCTTCCCACAGGACGCTAGGCTGGACAGGTCCCCCAGAGCCCAAATAAAGCCCATCTCCCAGAAGCTGCAGCTTGTCAGTTGTTGAACTCTTAGAGATCAACCTGCCTCAGCCTCTGGAGGGCTGGGCTTGAAGGCCTGTACCACTATGCTGGGCATTTCTAAAACTTTCAAAATATTGTTTATGGTGTAAAAATATTTAAGTTGCATTTTTTTATTTTAGTGATTTGAGATTAATTTCTCATTTTTTTCCATCTCCACTCTTTTTTTTTTTTTCTGGAGAGTGTCTCACTTTATAGTTCAGGCTGGGCTAGAACTCACAGAGCTCTGGCTACCTCTGCCTCCTTGGTTCTGGGATTAAAGATATGAGCATTATGCCTGGTCTCTATTAAAAAAACTTTTAAAAATGACACTGTATTCATGTATTTTATTTGCCTCTATGTGTATGCGTGTGTGCATGTGTGTGCACCTTACATAGCCCATGTGTAGAGGCCAGAGAACAACTTGAAAGGGTTGGTTCTTCCCTCCTGCCGTGTGACTCCCAGAGATTGTCTGCGTTGGTGCTGGATACCTTTACTGTCAGCACTCTCAGGGGACAGCATGGTGGTCTCAGGTGTAACTGTTAAGGTGGGAGGACTATTTGAGCTCAGGAGTTCAAGGCCAGCCTGGAGACTAGTGACGACTGCCTTACCTCACCGAGTCTCCCTCGTTCCTTCAAGGTATGAAGAGAATCAGCACAACTGCCTGACCTTTGCCCTCGCCTTCATTAACTGCATACTCGCCATGGAAGGCAGAGAGCAGCTGGACAAGCGTGCGTTCACAGAGAAGTACGTGATCCCGAGGACCCGCCTGGCCTCCAAGTACATCACACTCTTCAGGGCCATCCAGGAGAGCGGCTTCCACGTGACTGACCATCCCGACCCACGGACAAGCCCCTCTTGAGCAGACTGGACCGAATGCTGCATCTGAGGGTCGTTGAGACAGGACAGTTGGGTTTGTTGCCTTTAAACGGTACCACTGATCTATAAATGTACTTAATTGTGACTAATTAAAAAATGTATTGTTTTCCATTAAGCTTATTACATAAAAATTATGAAATTAACAAAAATAAATAAAAATTTATAAAACAAATGAAATCACAGAGTATGTAGCTCAGTGGGAGAACCATTTGCCTATCATGTAAGAGACCCAGGTCCAGCCGGGCGTGGTGGCGCACGCCTTTAATCCCAGCACTTGGGAGGCAGAGGCAGGCAGATTTCTGAGTTCGAGGCCAGCCTGGTCTACAGTGTGAGTTCCAGGACAGCCAGGGCTACAGAGAAACCCTGTCTCGAAAAACCAAAAGAGAGAGAGAGACAGAGAGAGAGAGAGAGAGACAGAGAGACAGAGAGACAGAGAGAGACAGAGAGACAGAGACCTAGGTCCAATTCCCTGTACCACACCCCCAATTTAAGAAAAAAAATTTCATGGGTTCCAAAAAAAAGAAAAAATTCATTACAACTAAATTTCTCTAACAGTTATGGTTTTCTAAAAAAGATTTATTTATTTATTTTATGTATATGAGTATACTGTATCTGTACAGATGGTTGTGAGCCTTCATGTGGTTGTTGGGAATTGAATTTTAGGACCTCTGTTCGCCCCAGTAAACCCCTGCTCACTCTGGCTGACCCTGCTCGCTCAGTCCCTGCTTGCTCTGGCCCAAAGATTTATTTATTATTATACATAAGTATACTGTAGCTGTCTTCAGACGCGCCAGAAGAGTGTCAGGTCTCATATTACGAGTGGTTGTGAGCCACCATGTGGTCGCTGGGATTTGAACTCAGGACCTCTTGAAGAGCAATCAGTGCTCCCCAACCCCAACACCTGTGTTTTTTTTTCTTTTTCTTTTTTTGTTTTTTGTTTTTTTTTTCTTCAGCTGTGTTTTTAAGCTGAGAATCTGCTATAATCAGAGTGGAAGAACATTATTCACTGATCAAAGAAAATACTTTGTATCAATTAATTTGAACTGAGCACACTTACTTTTTGATGTGAATGAAAAGAGGGAGGGACCAGAGAGATGAGAGTTAAGTGGGGGTGGGGGGTGGGAGGGTGGGAGACAGAGAAAGAGAGAGAGACAAAGACAGAGAGAGACAGAGACAGAGAGAGACAGACAGATGCAGGTTCTGAAAGTATATATACACATGTCTTTTTTTTTTTTGATAAATTTTATTTATTTATTATACGTAAGTACGTAAGTACACTGTAGCTGTCTTCAGACACTCCAGAAGAGGGAGTCAGATCTCATTACGGATGGTTGTGAGCCACCATGTGGTTGCTGGGATTTGAACTCCGGGCCTTCAGAAGAGCAGTCGGGTGCTCTTACCCACTGAGCCATCTCACCAGCCCTACACATGTCTTATGTCTGTACCTGAAGACTCATGGAAAGGCTGGGGAGGCAGCCAAGTGGTAGAAAACTGCTCAGTAACCTTTGGAGTGTCAAGAAAACTAAACAAAACAAAACAGAAACAAAGGTAGCAGAGGCTGGAGAGATGGCTCAGACATTAAGAGCATCTGTTCCTCTTGCAGAGGACTTGGTTCAATTCCCAGCTCCCACATGGCAACTTCAGTTCCAGAGGATACAGTGCCCTCTTCTGACCTCTGTGGGCACCAGGCACATGGTGGAGACAGGCAAAGGCAAAATACCCGTATACACTAAATAATAATAACTCAAAATACCCGTATACATTAAATAATAATAACTCAAAATACCTGTATACACTAAATAATAACTCAAAATACCCATATATACTAAATAATAACTCAAAATACCCGTATACATTAATAATAACTCAAAATACCCGTATACATTAAATAATAATTCAAAATACCCATATACACTAACTAATAACAACTCAAAATACCCATATACATTAAATAATAACTCAAAATATACACTAAATAATAACTCAAAATACCCATATACACTAAATAATAACTCAAAATACCCGTATACACTAAATAATAATAGCTCAAAATACCTGTATACACTAAATAACAATAACTTGAAATACCTGTACACATTAAATAATAATAGCTCAAAATTAAAACAACTCCCCCAAGTATAACAGACGTGCCTTTGAAACTGTCCTTCACACACCTTCCTCTGCCTTCTAACAGAGAGGTCAAAACTCTAACTTACTTCATCTCCTCTCTGGCCTGCCCTCTCTTTGGGTTTTCCCTTCCCTGGCTGATCTCAAATTCTAGGGAGAACAAACTGAAGCAGGACACCCAACACCACACCACTGACAAGACACCCGAAGCCTCACGGCAGAGGATACCAGACACCTTATCACAGGGCACCCAACTGCACCCCTCAAGTGATAATCTGAGTAGTAGTGGCTAACCTGGCCCTTAGCCATGGCTGCTTGGTGTTACTCTCTCGTCAGAAGAAGCCACAAAGAAAAAGCAGCACTGAAGAGAAATAAAGAAGTGGGGCTGAGGTGCCTGAGCTCCTCAGCTGAGCTGAGGATGCCTCCCCTGGGAGCTGCAAAGCCTCTGCTGAGGAGGCTTCCTCTCAGAGCTGTGTGGTTCCTGAGCTCTCGTGTCTCAGGATGCCCTTCCCCTGGGACACTGTCCCACATCAGAGCTGTAAGGTTCCTGGGCTTCTGTGTTCTTTCCCTACTTAAAACAGTTTTTAGTGCCTCACAGGTTCTAGACGTGTCCTTGATGTTGGCCACACTGAAGTAAATTCCTTTCCTGTCTCGATACTCACCCTCAGCTGTTTGGTTCTCTTGGGGACTGAGTCCTGGTCTGCTGAGATCCCCCCTGACCTGGGGCTGTGTTAACCCAGGAAATAGATGCCAGTTAATCCCTCGTAGCTGTGACAAAATACCTGACGAATCCACTTAGGGAGAGAAAATACCAGTATAGTTCTCAAGCTTCGTGACGAAAAGCCATCAAAATGGTAGTCAACCCCTCCTTCCCACCCCAGCCAATGCTGTGAGATACGCTGCTGCACGAGCTGTTAAAAATGGCTGCACACTTCTCACCCTGTGGCCTGCACAAGAGCTGTCCATGGTCGTGCATCTCTTCGCCCGCTTCAGCAGGAGCTGTCCCACAAGGGCTGTCTACAGTGGCAGCACCTCCTTCCCAGCCTCCCCAGCAGCTTCACAGAGAAGGCACCTCAGTCAAAGCTGGCAGAGGCCGGGAAGGTCTTCCCACTGTAACCCATGGGCCCAATGCAGGGAAAAGGGGGTGAAAAAAGGGGCACCAATCCCTAAACAGGAAAACCCACCAATCCCTAAGCTTCCCACAAAACCCCCACCAATCCCAGAGCTCCCCCAAGGTCAGGACCTGAAATCCCACCAATCCTCAATCTGGAAATCTCTGCTTTGAAAAGCTCTGCCCCTGAAGAAACCCTATGTAAGCCCTGCCCTTTGTCCAATTCCCTGCTGCCCACTCCCAGGAGCAGAGAGCAGCCATCCCTAGATTTGTCCTCACACACTGGACCCTCCACTAAATCTCTTTCATGGGAATTTTTTACCTGATGTTACCCTCTCATTGGAAGACACCATGAAGAAAAGAAGCGCTGAAAAGGAAATAAAGGAGTGGGGCTGGGGTGCCTGAGCTCCTCAGCTGAGCTGAGGCTGCCTCCCCTGGGAGTTGCAAGGCCTCCACTGAGGAGGCTTCCTCTCAGAGCTGTGTGGTTCCTGGGCTCCTGTGTCTCAGGATGCCCTTCCCCTGGGACACCTTCTCCCCCAACATAAGCAGAGTTGCTGATCAATCAGGGCCATCGGACAAGGGTCGGAGAGCCTTGTTTCTTCTGGCATCCCCAAGTAGGGGCTGAAGCAGGGTTTATAAGCATAAAACCGGAAAGCATGTGGGCCAAGTTACAGTTATGTTTACCAATCAGAACTCAGGGATTAGGGACTTTCCCAGACAAGTTGCTGTTATTTGCTCCCAACAAAGGCAGGCTGTATTCTGGCTCTTCGTTTAGGGGATGCAGTTCATTCTCCTTTGGATTCAGTCCAGGACCTCAGCCCATGGGGATGTGTGGCTCACTATATAGGATGGGCTCTCTTCTAGGAGGTCCTAGATTCTGTTGACAATCAACTCATATTCGCCACCATATGTTTTAAGTCTAAGATGGCTTCTGCTTTCCCAGGAGCTCTTGAGAGTCTTTTGACATAAACTGTATCGAATCTTACCTTATATTTATTTTTTTGATCAGCATACAAAATCACAAGTTTCATGATATAATTGTCCCACGTGTGAGTAATCTGCTAGGAAGGTGGAGGGAGTAGACATCCCTCCATACCAAATATTTGCATTTATAAATTCAGGAACTTTAAAGAAAAATAAAACTGCCCATCCAAATACCACACAACAGCTAAGACTTCACTGGAAACCAAGATGACTGGGGTAGAGACAGGGTCCCTCACTGAACTGGAAGCTCAACATTTTGGCTCAGCTGGTTGGCTAAAGAGCTCTCCAGATCTGTCTATCTTTATCCCAGTAATGGGTTACAAAGCATGGGCAGCCATGCCTGCTGCTGAGATTCAAATTCAGGTCCCAATGCTTGTGTAGCAAGTGCTCTTACCCTCTGAGCCATCTCCCCAGCCCCTAACCCTATTTCACAGATGAAGAAACTGAGGTTCAAAAAGAGCACTGTTCCCCAGGGTACTCACGTTCCTGGTGCTGATGTGGAATGTGAACTTGGGGCTTTCTGATTAGATTTTTATCAGCATATGCTAAGGGAAGGGGCAGGAGGGTGCCAGAGGCAGAGCACTTACCCAGCATGTGTGACACTTGGGCAGACTTTAGGAAGAACTAACGCTGATGAAACGTGATGGGAAAGCTGATCAGGAGGAGGAGTTTGAGGCCAGCTGGAGCTACCTAGCAGAACCCTGTATCCTCTGCTCTCAGAAATGCACATGAAGGTGCCAATTATTCCAGCTACTAGAAGCCTTTCACATAAAGGAAATACATAGACCATCCATTACTAAGGTTTACAAGTGCCTTTTTCCTATTCTGTATTCTCAGGTAAGAGATCCCTATATTCTTCACAATGGTCAAACCGCTTTTAAATCTCCTAGTACTTTATGAAATAACAAATGTTTAAGATAAATTTGTGGGTTAAACTTCTCAAGTTTTGGCTGGCAAGATGGTTCAGTAGGAAAGGCCAATTGTGGTTAACAATCTTAACAATCTGAGTTCGATCCCTGGGACCTGTACACTGGAAGGAGAGAAGTGACTTCTGCAAGTGGTCCTCTGACCTTCAACCCTAAAAGCCCATCTGGGAGAGACTCCTGGGAGCCTGAGGACATTCTGTTGAGGTAGCTACGGCAGCTTACCTGTGGCAAGTTCATGAAGGTGGCTTTGTCATAGGGCAAATTTCTAATCTTGATTAACTTGGACTTTTATTTTTGTTCATTCATTCATTCATTCATCAATCATTCACTCATTCGAGACAGGGTTTCTTGTCTTAGCTGTCCTGAAAATACCTCTGTAGACCAGAGCTTCAAGCTCCCAGAGATCTGCCTATCTCTGCCTCTATAGTGCTGGGATTAAAGGTATGTGCCATCACTAGGCAAACTTGGGCTATTTAAACAAATGTTGTGTTGCATATCTGTTTGAGAAGCACACAAGTCCTCCAAAGGTAAGCTAACATTGCTACTGACTGGAAGCCACAGCTCCCCTGAGGTGTTTCAGTCCAGCACCCCAAGGCTCTATAGTAATGGCTGCTTCTGGAGTTGGGGATTTACCAGTGCTAAACTCTGACCTAGCACGGGCAAGGCCTGGGGCCCCAGCAGCTCTGAACCAAACCTCTGCCACACTGCTCCTCCCTCCCCTGCCCTTCCTTAGTGGTGGGGCCAAACCCAAGGCCCCACTCTGCAGGCTTGCCCTCACTGTGTCCTGGCCCAGACCAGGATCCTCCCCACAGCTCTGTGTCAAGTGACACCTGTGGTCTCCTGGGCTTTCCACCACACAGTACTAAAGTCTGTATTCTTGGAGTCACTCCACCTTTGAGGACAATCCTCAGAAGAGTTCCGACAGGGGGCTGGAGAGATGGCTCAGTGGTTAAGAGGACTGACTGCTCTTCCAGAGGCCCCGAGTTCAATTCCCAGCAACCACATGGTGGCTCACAACCATCTGTAATGGGATCTGATGCCCTCTTCCAGTGTGTCTGAGGACAGGTACAGGGTACTCACGTGCATAAAATAAATAATTCTAGAAAAAAAAAAAAAAGAGATTTCCAAGTGCGGTGTATCCAGGCTCTGAGCAGGACCAAGTGAAATACATGCAGCGACCTCTCAGACTTTTGTCTGACTTGAAAAGTTCTGAAAACCTTTAATCCCAGCACTTGGGAGGCAGAGGCAGGCGGATTTCAGAGTTCGAGGCCAGCCTGGTCTACAGAGTGAGTTCCAGGACAGCCAGGGCTACACAGAGAAACCCTGTCTCGAAAAACCAAAAAAANAAAAAAAAAAGAAAAGAAAAGTTCTGAAAAGTGATCACTCAAAACAACAAGAAGCCACAAGAAATCTCTGCTTTGGAGCCTGAGGGAAGCCATGATGGTAGAAAGCTAACTACAAGGTAGGAGCGAGCATGTCTGTGCAGTCCACTGATGCTGGGGGTGGGGGTGGGGTAGGCAGAGCTGCACTGCTGAACTCCATCTTCAGGCTAACGTGTGTGGGCAGGAGTGAGGCCTGTACAGACTCTCACAACTAGGATTCGGGACCATGAGCAGACAGCATGGAGTCAGGAAGCTGGGCCACAGCAATTAGCAAACACGCCTGCTTTCTTTTCTTTTCTTTTCTTTCTTTCTTTTTTTTTTTTTTTTTGTGGTTTTTCGAGACAAGGTTTCTCTATGTAGTCCTGGCTGTCCTGGAACTCACTTTGTAGACCAGGCTGGCCTTGAACTCAGAAATCCACCTGCCTTTGCCTCCCGAGTGCTGGGATTAAAGGTGTGCGCCACCACGCCCGGCTGCCTGCTTCCTTTTTAAAGATCACTGCTTCCAAAAGTTTCAGCAGAACTTGGAGACCAAGTGCCTACACCATTGGCCAGTTTCTTGATCCTGGACCTGGGTGAACCTCAGACACTTTTCTTACACTTTAACTCATGCTGTGGCTCTCAATCCCCCCTCACAGAACCACCACCGAAGTTCACATCCCGGCTGGCTATCTTGTGAATGTGTGCCGTCCCCACCAAAACACGGTGAAGCTTAACTTACCCATTATCAGCGCTGGGGGGCAAGTTCTTCAAGGGAGAAGATCAAATCACTACCTTCCCCCTGTAAGGGGTTACAATTCTTCAGGATGGGTTGGTTCCCTGGAGGCCGGTCAGAGAGCCATAGGCCCGTCCTCATCCCTGTTTTGGCCAACATCCCTTTTCATTCCTCTGGCATATTATGATGTTGCCAAGACCCATGCCATGCTGTTTGGACTTTCCAGCCATGAAAATCATGAACCACATAAGCTCTTTTTCTTCTTTTATGTGCTAGCTAGCACCAGCCATTCCACCATAGCAACACAAAAAATTGACTAAGATGCCTAAATGCCCCTCAGGCAACATCTTCTCTGCTCTCTAACCTGTGGGGGGAGGGTAATGACATCATGTTCTGTGGGAAAGGGTAATGACGTCATGTTCTGCTAAATGTTAACTGCATTAGTTCTCTCAAAATCTTCACTTCTTACTTTTATTTTATAAGAAGTTCTCTAAGCAAGATGCATCTCTCATAGCCAGCACTACATAGTTTTGTGTTCAATGAACCAACCTGTCAAATAATGAGTGAGTTCACTGAGAATTCACCGGTCACTCAGTATTTCAAGGTTTCCAGTCATGTGGGTAACTGGTTCAACTCCTTGGGTGAGCTGAGCTACAGAGTAGATTTTTCTATTACATCAACAGACCACGGGGTCCTGTGATTCCCAAATGTGCCGATGCTCCTTTGGGGGCAGGCCGATGGCACACAGTCAGAGCTGTTGGTGAACTGTGGACTCTGGGATTGGAAGGTCAAAGTTCTTCTTGGTCACTTCTCTCTCGGGAAGAAACCCACCGGCTGAGGATCACCTCCTGTAATCGAGGAAAAGAGGGCTGGACTTCAGAACTGGACATGGGAAGTCACAGATGCCTGTCACAGATGGCTGGTTTACAGGGACTCCCTTCCCAGTCTTGAAAGAGGAAGATGTAGAGAAAGCATGAGGTGTAACCATAACCCTCACATGGGAACCCTGTCCCTTGTCACCACTGAATCAGCCTCCCGGCACACAGCAGCAGTCAAGGCCAGTGCTCAACTCAAGCGAGGACCTGTTCTGGGACACACTGGTGCCTGTCAGTCAGCCACGGGAAGTGACAAACGGACACTGACGCTCCATGACCCACAAACCTAGCGAAGATCAGAACAAATGGAGGGAGGTACCACGGGCCCTGGAGGCCGACAGGACATCTGCCTGGGGCCAGGGTGGGGCACAGGCTGTGTGGGTAGCTAAGGTGTAGTTGAAATCCTGAGGGCAGTGGGCAGTGAAGGGCTCAGAGACATTAACACACAGTGGTCACTCTACTGAGAACTTGGCAGCCCCAGTAGAGGAAAGCAGCCAGGTGTCTGGTTCAACACAGGAACATGGGAGTGACGTGTGGGTGTGTGAGGATCAGGTGTGTGTGGCAGAACAGGCGCTTACCATGAGTGAAGCCTTGTGTTCCACCCTTAGCACTGAAGGAAGTCACATAAGAAGTGTAAGGAGGGAGAGACTGCTAGTCTCTGGGAGTGAGACCTGTGGGAGACCCTGGTCTGGCTGTTGAGCTGGCCCACCCACGGCTGGAGATGGGGGAGCAACAGATAGACTGGCCGAGGCTGTGCAAGGTGGGGTCTGACAGGTCCAGGGGGGTGAAGGTGAGAGAGGTTTACAGGGCCAGAAGCAGCTTTTGTCACTGAGGAAAGAGCAGCAGAGGATGCAGTGGGTGCAGACTCTTGGGATGATGTGGATCTGTCTCTGCACTTACACACCTGAACTTGAATCCTCTTCATGCATTCTGGGGTCTCCATGTCTTCGGCAGTCATGGTGGAGGGCTTAATCAAGTAACACAACATCAGTTCCTGCCGAGAAAAGATGACACATTTTCCATGTTCTGCAAAGAGACATCACATGTGTCAGTGTGTGAGGAGGGGAGCAGGCACCCCCCACCTGTCCCTGTGTACATGTACACTGCATTGTGCACACTCACAGGGCAACCCCTGCTTCCCTGGCTTTTACAATGGTGAAGAGGATGTGGGGATGTGACAAAGCAGACAAGCTGCTTACACATCCAAGATGAAAAATACACACTGTACATGTGTGTGTGTGTGTGTGTGTGTATGTATATATATGCCACCAGAGAAGGGGAGACCAGGCTGCCTCAGACTCATGATCCTCCTGTCTCCACTGTCCAAGTGCTAGGGTTACAGGTCTATACTCAGCTGTACAAATAACTTAAGATTTTCTATTATTTTATTTTTAATTATGTGTGTCTGCGTGTCTGTGTAGGGAGTGCATGTGAGTGCAGATGTCTGTGGAAGCCAGAAGAAGGCACTGGCTCTCCTGGAGCTGGAGTTGAGATGGCTGGTGTGGGTGCTCTGGTCCTCTGGAAGGAAGAGCAATGTGAGCTCTTTTTGTTTATGTGTATATGTGCTCCATGTGCGTGCAGTGCTACAGAGGCCAGAAGAGGGTGTCAGGTCCTCTGAGCCGGAGGTACAGGTGCTTGTGAGTTATCTGATGTGGGTGCTAGACTGAATGCAGGTCCTCTGGAAGAGCCACATACTCCTTTTTTTTTTTTTTTGGGGGGGGGGGGGGTTGAGACAGGGTTTCTCTGTATAGCCCTGGCTGTCCTGGAACTCACTCTGTAGACCAGGCTGGCCTAGAACTCAAAAATCCGCCTGCCTCTGCCTCCCAAGTGCTGGGATTAAAGGCGTGCGCCACCACTGCCCGGCGAGCCAAGCGCTCTTAACCACAGAACCACTTCTCTATCCTCTACATCTCCATTAAAAAAAAAAAAAAAAATTCTACTGACTTTAAGAGAAAAGCAAAGTGCCATGTGAGTGGCAGCGAGGTTTAGCCTGTTACCTTGGAGACGTTCCCCGAGACTCTGCTCAGGGCGGCCAGCGACTTCCAGCTGAAAGGCCTGCGGAGGGAGCCCTCAAAGTTGTCGTCCAGGAGCTCAATGATGACCGAGTAGCTAGAAGACAAGACAGACGTTCTGGAAAAGCCACACCATCAGTTGTTCAGAGAACATCGTGTCTGACCAAGAGCTAGGACAGAAGAACTTCACATTGCCTGCTGCTAAAAGCCTAGCCCATCAAAGAGAATAACTAATGATCAGCGGGATGGGAAGCTACCACCCTGTAGGCTGAATGCACGCCTCCTGACGGGAAGGAGCGGACCTTATATTCTTGCAACTCTTTGGATACTCATACTCACTGTGCTCTGAGGACTGTACACAGACTAACTTGGTGTTTCACACAGATCCATGATACCATCACTCATTGTGTGCACAGTGTAACAAGACCAGTGTGCTAAAATTTCCTGCAGTGCTGACCATGGAACCCAGCGGTCTAACACCAAGCTGCACCCCAGGCCAGCCTGGAGCCTGCAGGTTGGTTAGTTGGTTTGGAGACAGGGACTCACTAAATAGCCTTGATTAAAGTGGAACTTGCCATGTAGACCAGGCTGACTTGAAACTTAAAGAGCTCCACCTGCCTCCTCTTCAGAGTGCTGGGTTAAAGATACATGCTACCACACTTGGCCAGGAACATGACTTTTTGAAGAGATATATTTTATTTTTATAAGTATAAGTGTTTGGGCTGGAGAGATGGCTCAGTGGTTAAGAGCACTGACTGCTCTTCCAGAAGACCTGGGTTCAATTTTCACCACTCACATGGCAGTTCATAACTGTTTGTAACTGTTGTTCCAAGGGATCAGACATCCTCATATAGACATACATGCAGGCAATACACCAGTGCACACAAAATTTAAGAGTGGTGGGCTGGTGAGATGGCTCAGCGGGTAAGAGCACCGACTGATCTTCCAAAGGTCCCGAGTTCAAATCCCAGCAACCATATGGTGGCTCACAACCATCTGTAACAATATCTGATGCCCTCTTCTGGAGTGTCTGAAGTCAGCTACAGTGTACTTACATATAATAAATAAATAAATCTTAAAAAAAAAAAAGAAATAAGTATAGGTGCTTGCCTGCATATGTGTTTGTGCACTATGTTCATGCTTAGTGTCTGTGGATGTCAGAATAAGACACTGTTGTGAGCTATCATGTGGGTGTCAGGAACCGAGCCTGGAACCTCTGGAAGAGCAACCAGTGCTCTTCACCACTGAGTCATCTCTTCAATCCCAGGAATATGACATTTTGGGGTGGGAGAGGGAGAGTTTTGGTTTTATTTTGAGAAAGAATCTATCTATGTAGCCCTGGCTTTCTTCAAACTCAGAGATCTGCCTCTGCCTCCTGATGGCTAGGTCTAAAGGCGTGCACCACTGCACCACCGCTGGTCAGCTAAGAGTATGACTTTTAATTGCCTCTGAGACACTGAAAATTAAACCCCAAGCCAGATATTTTCTTGTGCCCTTTCTATTAATTTATTTAAAAATTTCCAAACCTTGCATGGTAAAATGGAGGGCCTTTCCGATACAGCACTGCAAAGAGAGAACGAGATGTTAGCTCATCATAACCACCCAGCTGTCTTCATGAGGCGCTCTGCTCTCTGGCCTGGCTTCAGATCCAAACTCTTTCTCCCCAGAAGCAACAAAACTAGTCAAATGTGCTGTCCGAACCCGGACACTCTCGTTCACCCCACAAGCAACTCCCAGAGTTAAGTACACGTCATTGGTTTTTCTATTCCTCTGGTGTTGGGGACTGAGCCCAGTGACTCACTCTGCCCAGGCTATACTCTTAGCTACAAGTGGGCCTGGTCTTTCTCCATGTGTGGGAAGTGGTAGACAGTATGTTAAGTCCATACAACGAACAGCATTTGTGACTCATTCCAAATCCAACTGAACTCAGAGGGAGGTGGCCCCACCTGAGGTGCTGTGGCAGGTGTTACACAGGAGAGGCACAGTTTTCAGGGAAGTCGGGGCTACTTCCTAGCCTTTGGCTGTCAAGTGTAGGAATTCAGGGCCTGGCTCGGTGTCTGAGCATATGTTGTCTGAGCACGAGGACAGTTTTAACCGCCAGCACCACATAGAAAGTAGGGCAGGGTTACACATGCCTAAAGCCCCAGCACCAGGGGGTGGCAGGGAGATTATGAGAGCTTGCTGGCCAGTCCACCGGAAACAGGGTGCTTCTGCTCTGGCTCGCTGAGGGACCCTGTCTCTAGGCAATAAGTGAGAGAGTAACAGAGGAAGTCACCTGCCCTCTTCCTCTGGTCTCCTGAGGCGCGCTTACCCGAAGACATCTGCATGCATCACACACAACACACTGAGGGGCTGGCAAGAAGTCTTGGCAAGTAAAAAACGTTTGGTATGAATGCCCATACATACATAGCACATGTCCATACACAGCACATGTGTCCACGTATGCCTGAATTCACTGTACCCAGACCATGGCATGTGCTTATGTGAACCTGAGTCACAAACACTAATTAAAAAAAAAAAAGTAAGTAAATGAATGAGAAATTCAGCCAAGAGGCTATAAAAGATCCATAACCACACAGTCCATCTAGTTACCAGCCTGCCTTTCTCATGGGGATTTGACACATGAAGGGGTGAAGCCAGTACCTAGAGATCAAAAAGAGCCTCTCATTGAAGAGCCTGGGCCTAAGGACGGTAGCCCTCTGCTGGGACCCCTTGGAGGCAGGGACTGGCCAGCTGCCCACCACATCTATTTGGCTTCCTCCAGGTTCTCAGTCCCTGAGAAGCCAGGCCTGGCCCTGAGCTGTGCCACTTTTGGGTTGACTCACAACCCTCCTGGGTCCAGAGCTCAGCACTCAGCTAGTGACCCCGAGGACATGTGCTGAAGATGGAGCCCAGGACCCCGAGTACCCGTCAGTCACCTGGATCCATCTGGAGATGCTCACTGGATTTCATGGAAAATAAAAGTGAGTGCTATGGTGAGCCCCAGGCCTGACATTTATAAATGAACCATGAATGGTATATGGCCATGCCCTGAAGGCTGAAATTTACCAGTAACCTACAGTTTTGCCATTACTGCTGTCATGTGCTAGCCCTGTGACACTGGCCGTCCCCTTGCTCCCCAATTGAGGAAAATTCAAGGAAAGCTTGCTTCCCTTGAGAAATGAACACAATTTTCTTTTTGGAGACAGTGATCCTGGAGCCAGCTCGGGACTCCTCAGGACACTGCAGACCCCTTCACCCAGCTGCTCTGGTCTGGTCTCTGTGGTCACACTGCCATTTGCCCATTCATTTCCTATGAGCTGTGTTTCAGCTCAGCTCAGTTCCCGTAAAGTAAACATCCACATGCATCCAAACAGCTCTGTGACTTGGGGTCAGTGATGGGAAGACAGGGGACCAGGGCCATCACTTCCTGTCCAGTCTCTGTCACTCCAGGGTGTGAGACTCTAGGCCAGTTACTAGCCTCTCTGAACTGGTTTCCAATATTCTAAAATGAAGGTATTACTGGGTGCAGAGGCACACACATGTAGTCCAGCTACTTAGGAGGCTGAGCCAGGAGGGTTGTTCAACTGTGAGAGCAGCCTGGGCAATGTAGTAAAACTCTATTTCAAGATACAAAACAAAACCTGAAGCATCCAAGGGGAAACGAAGGTCTTCTCTACCCACTGAACCAATGTCTGGAATGGAACTGCATCCTTACCCCACACTCCAGGGCACCACATGCTTTGACTAAATCGTGAGTCATGGGAGCACAACTCACCCAGTCTTCCTCAGAAATGCTCTACAAAGATGTTTTATCAACATCCCAAGGTGTGATAAGCCAGAGCTCAGGCAAATTAAGAAACCAGCTGAGGTCACGCAGGTTGCCACCTGTGACCCACGCTGCCTCTTAACACAGTGGATGGCCTCCCCAACTGCTTCAACTCTCATTTCCCCCCTTAAGACGAGGATGGTGGAGACCTGAGAGGTAGGTAGAGCGGCTGTGATCACGGGAGTGAGAATGAGAGGAAGTCAAAAAGAAACAAAGTGAGGCCATTCCCCTGCATAAACAGGAGCTGGGACCAACACAGCTATCTTGGAATTTATCTCCAGAACTTGAGCCCAGTTCACTCCATCAGCCATCTGTGGGTTACTTCCAGGATGGAAGAAACAAGAGAGGCCTTTCCCCTAGGGGATGGGCACGTAGCAACCTCCTAAATACTGTCAGAAAAGACCTTCAGGGCAGCTGGTGCCCCCTGAGGACTATCCCTCAATTCTGGGTGTTGTGAGAGACTGTCCTCTGAGCCTAGCAATTTCTTGGGGAATTCAGCCTCCTTGAATGAAGATAATCCAACCAAGCTTGCTGGCTGTTTATACCGCTGAGGAGGAGGGCTGGGGAGGGTCATGAGACTCTTACCGGAGTATATAGCACTCCCTACACCTGTTGTATGCAACCTTGCTTTAATTACATGTGGCCTAGGGGAGGGCTAGGCCAGGGGGATGGAGAGGAGCCATCTATGGGTCTAGGTGTGTCCTATTGGGGGTAAAGGAGGACCTACACCACTGTAAATAACCCCTTACCTACACAGAAGCTCAATAAACTGGCTCCCCACAGTAAACTGGCAGAACGGTGCTTCATTTCCTCACTGGACCATCAGAAGGTAGATACTGCCTGGGTCTCCACCCTGGGAAAGCGTTTTAATAACACCAGCATAAGCACAGCTACTTTAGAGCATTAGAGTTTTTACTCATTATTTTTCTAATTGTGTGTGTATGATTGTGTGTGTGAGAGTGTGTGAGTGTGTGTGAGTGTGTGTGTGTTTTGCCTGCATGTATTTCTGTGCACCACATGTGTGCTTGGTGTCCAACAGAGACGGGAATGTAACATTCCTTGAAACTGGAGTTACAGATGGTTGTTACCAACCATGTAGATGCTGGGAATCAAACTCAGGACCTCTGGAATTGCAGCAGCCAGTGCCCTGAACCTCTAAGGCATCTCTCCAGCCACAGTGTACGAATTTTAAAGACTGCATTGACTTTCTTTGGGCTATTTAAAAAGGCTTAGAGACATATGGAACAAGCTGCAACAGGGTCACTTAAGATCTCAAAAGCTGGGCTGGTGAGATGGCTCAGTGGGTAAGAGCACCCGACTGCTCTTCCAAAGGTCTGGAGTTCAAATCCCAGCAACCACATGGTGGCTCATAACCATCTGTAACAAGATCTGATGCCCTCTTCTGGAGTGTCTGAAGACAGCTACAGTGTACTTACATTTAATAAATAAATAAATCTTAAAAAAAAAAAATCTCAAAAGCTTACCTGCCTACGCCTATGGACATTCATCTGTGCCCTGATCCTTGGACCCGCCCACGGACATTCACCTGTGCTTTCAAAGACTGGGGGTTGGGGACTGGGGTTTTTTCCCACACTATATAAACTGAGTTCCTACATTAAACTTCGAGCTTTGATCAGAAAAAAAAAAAAAAAAAAAAAAAAAAAAACCCTCAAAAGCTGTAACTTTTGGGGGCTCTCAAATTTTTGGGGGGCCCTCTTAAAATTTTTATCTGACTCTCACAAACACTTCTGAAAAGACCCAGGAAGCACTCATTCACATGGCCCATGTGGACATGGGGTTTGGTGATTAAGAAATGACTCCAGAGCTGAGAGGACCCCAAAGGTCCCTGGGGGTGCCATGGTGCTTCAGCTCTCCAGAACTGCCTGTCTCCCCCTTCAATCATGAAGAGCATCACTAATCTCTGAGGCTCCAAAATCTGAATTCTTCCTTGTTGGGGACCATGTGCAGGGCCTCAGGCATGCAAGGCTGAAGCTCCCCCTCGGACCCCCAATCCAAGCTTGCTGAGTGCTGATATGCCACAGTAGAAACTTCCACAGTATGAAGCTATGCTTGTGCATAAAACCATTAAAAAGATGAGGATTAAGAACAGTCTACTGCTTTTCGCCAAGATGGCGCCGAAAGCGAAGAAGGAAGCTCCTGCCCCTCCCAAAGCCGAAGCCAAAGCGAAGGCCTTAAAAGCTAAGAAGGCAGTGCTGAAAGGTGTCCACAGCCACAAAAAGAAGATCCAAATGTCACCCACCTTCTGGCAGCCCAAGACCCTGTGGCTCAGGAGGCAGCCAAAATATCCTTGAAAGAGTGCGCCCAGGAGAAACAAGCTTGACCACTATGTGATCATCAAATTCCCACAGACCACCGAGTCAGCCATAAAGAAGATAGAGGACAACAACACTCTAGTGTTCATTGTGGATGTCAAGGCCAACAAGCATCAGATCAAACAGGCTGTCAAGAAACTCTATGACATTGATGTGGCCAAAGTCAATACCCTGATAAGGCCTGACAGAGAGAAGAAGGTGTATGTTCGCTTGGCTCCTGATTATGGTGCCCTAGATGTTGCCAACAAGATTGGGATCATCTAAACTGAGTCCAGATGGCTAATTCTAAATTTACACTTTTTTTTTCACCATAAAAAAAAAAAAGAACAGTCTACTTTGTGGGTTCTTCTTTTTACCACCCTTTATCCCCCCATACTGATTTTATCCCCTATTATCACTTGATAGAAGAGAAAGGATAGAGGGGAGGGAGAGAGAGAGAGAGAGAGAGAGAGAGAGAGAGAGAGAGAGAGAGATCCTTGAATCTAATTTCTTTCCTTTTGTTTCTTCTTTGAGCAGGACTACTAACAAACTGCAACCAACCCTCCCCACCCACTCAACAACGACTATCAACCACCAACTCCATTTCTTGGGGCTCTAGCATTCTGGAAAGTTCCCAGAATTCCATATGTCACACAACTGCAGAAACTATATGTAGTTGGCAAAACACACCTCTGCTAGAGCACAAGGCAAATCATAGTCAGCAGCTGTGGACAGTCTGAAGCAGTCCTTTATCCTCATATCTGGGGTTAAAGTGAAAACACTATTTCTGTGTTTTTAAAGAAACCAACATTTCAGAATTCTCACTGCAGAGACCTCATCCCATAAGTGCCTGAAACCCAGACTGCTTCTGTGGTCAAGCATTTCAGATGAGTACTCTCAGTCTGCACTTGACCAGACAAATTCATCAAGAATCTGAGGTGACATCAGATGCCACCTGGTTCCTCTAAGTGCCAAATCCATTCTGTTGGTGGGTTGTCAGGCCCACTTCACCAGCAGTTTCTCCTCCATTTTGGTTCTCTTCAGTCACTGGTAAGACAGTCCTTTGAAGACTTTTCATCCCAAACATCCCCGACCAGGTCCCAGCCAGTGACCAGTGCTCTCCACGTTCTTGCCTCTGTGCAGATCCTGAGACCTACTCAGCATGTCCTACCCCAGCCTCTGTGTTGTTTGCTCTGCCCAGCAAGCCTTTCACAGTCTGAGGGGATCACTGGGGAAGGCAGCAATGCACAGAAGTGCTTAAGAGCCTTTGTCCTAGAATCTAAAGCCTGAGAGAGACTGGAAGCCAGTGAGGGTACATGGCCTTTCCTCTCCACACTGAATAGCAAAAAAATAGCCATGAGGAGTGTCACAGGAATGAACAGCACCATGCCGGACAGCATGACCTCAGTAAACAATAGCTGGTATCATCATAACTCCAGGACTCGGAGTCTGAGGCAAGTGAAACTGCAAGAAAACAGACCCGACAGAAATCACACAAGCTCATGGCTGATGTGCAGCAGGTGCCATAGAACTCTTGGCTATGATTAGGAAAGGCTGTGCCTGCCAGTAGGCTTCTCAACACACGGCCTTCTCATTCTCTGGATTTAACCCCTCCTATCCAGACATCCAGCAATGGTATCCAAGAGAACAGACAGCTACCTCGACCTCCCAAGCAAACTGGGCTGACCCTGTCCTCACATCTGCCACACACACACACACACACACACACACACACACACACACACACACCAAGAACTACTTACACAGATCTGTCCCGTACTTGAGCCCCACTTTCGGCACCCAGCCTTTGCTTCGGAAGTAGTGGTAGGCCATGTAGGTTGTCCTGAAGGTGGGCTGGACTGCAGTGAAGGCTCGCCAGAGTTTCATTATTGTCAGAGGCTCCTAATGTTGTTTTTAAAAAAGACAATAGTTTGCATCATTTATTCACTCCTGCTCAGTAAGGGAGTAGACATCTAGACTAGCACAGTACTGCAGCAGTAATGGAGACGAACAAGGGGGATTCATTCAGGAGACCTAACCTACACTGTCTATGTGACAGCAACCACTAAGTGTGGCTGTTCCCAACACATGTGCTACTGTGAGATCCATCAGTCCATCTCAGAGAAAGTAACACAAGCAACCTCAGTAATTTGGGTCATTTTAAGTTAATCATACTCTGTCCTCTTGCAGTGCTGGGTATGCAAAGCAGGGCCTTTTGCATGCTTAGGCAAGTGTCCTCCCTCTGAGCCACAGTTCAGCCCACCTGCATACCATGGTTAGATAAACTATGCGCATATTATTAAAATTGCTCCAAGCCAGGTGGTGGTGGTAGGATACATCCCAGCACTTAGGATGCAGAGGCAGAGAGGCAGGCCGATCTTTATGAGCTTGAAGCCACTGTGGATCCACCAAGTGAGTTCCAGGACAGAGAGGGAACAAAGAGAAACCCTGTCTCAGGAAAAAAAATGTTCTGGGGCGTGGGGGTTTCTGTTTTTTTTGAGATACTCTCACTACTGTAGCCCAGGCTGGCCTTGAACTTGTAGTTTTCTTGATTCTGCTTCTCAAGTGCCACCAGAAAAGTCTACAGTGGCCCATGTGGCTCCCACTTGAGGCTCTCACTCATCTCTTATGCTGCAGGGATCTAGGACTCAGAAAAGGAGACACTGAGGCTGGTGTGCAGCTTGGTGGTGGGCTCAGCATACACAGGCCCTGGGCTCCATCCTTGAGAGAGGATGAAATTTAGAAATGAGGAACAGCAAAGGGGTCGGAGGTTAAGGAAAGAGGTGGGGATCTGGGGAAGTACGTTGTAGACAAAGGAGCCAGCAGCATGTGGTGTTGGGCTCACGTGTGACAAGCCCACGGGAGCTTATAAAAACACGCTTCCATGGACCCTTCAGTGAGCAGCTACTGCAATGACAGGCCAGGTTCACCAAAGCAAAAAATCATTTTTGTAAGTAAAATTTTCATTAAAGTCCCAAAATAATCCTTGGTTCCATGTAGCTTTCAGATAGGAGAACAGCCACCTGACGGTGCAATGTCAAAACTGTGTCCAGAGAAGGACCTTGAATAGAACAAGAAGTTTTCCCTGGGTTTCATCAGAAAACAGTCACAAAAAGTAAGAGTGTCTTTCTCATTCCATTACTTTGGGAAAGAATCAACTCTTCAGCTGTCTGGGGTTCAGCTTCTCAGTTCCGCTCAGCTGAAGCTTTAATTCCACAAATACACCATGGACGCAGCTCACTGGTAGAACATGGGCTTAGTGTGAATAAGGCCCTGGGCTCCATCTCCAGACAATAGCTCTCATCAACACCCAACATCAGAGTTTGTTCATACCCATGAGGCTTCAACACCTCACTATGTCTCCCTGAGAGGGCGGGGTCCGGCATGGAGCCTGAGGATCCCCCAGAAGCAGACATGGACACTTCTGGTGCTGTCTGTCTCCTTTCCTCTTCATTACTGTATCCTAAGGCATTACATCAGAAAGGTGCCACATTCAAAACAGACAAGAAATGTCCAGTGAGAGGCTGCCCTTCTCTCTGCCTAGAGGTCAGCAATGGTAATTTCCTGGCAAAGGTGAAACCAGAGACATTGAAGCCACATACACATGGGTTTACCAGCTGATTCTAACCACTCTAGCCAGCTGGCCCTGCCTGTGTTACTTATTTTCTCTAAGCTCAGATAGCTTGTTAATGCAGCTCCTACCAAGAGGTGGAAAAGATCAGAATGAGCACAGGCAAGCTGGACACCATGGAATGCAGAGCTGAAGGAGGGAGGAGATCTCAATATTGATTCTAGCCTAGGCCACAAACAGTGAGTTCTAGGCTTGCCTAGGCAATAAAGGAAGATCTTGACTTGAAAACAAAAACAAAGGTCTGGAGAGATGATTTAGTGGTTAAGTATGAGCACTGATCCTAGAATATTTCTAGCACCGACATGTCAGCTCACGTCTGTCTGTACTCTAGTTTCCGGGGATCCGATACCCTCAGAGGTGTCTGTGGACATGCAAGGGGTGCAAGAATATTCTGGCAAAATGCCTATACACATTAAAAACAAACAAGCAAAACCCAATGAATCTAAGGGCCTGACACTCAGCACTGGTATAACTATATGTTGGTGAGTTTGATTATTTTTGCAGTGTTGGGGTGGCCTTGTGCCCAAGGCCTTAAACATGCAGAGCAGGCACTGTGCTCCTGGGTGGCACCTAGCCTGGAACTTTGGGTTTTGTTGGTGATGCTAGTACCATCGTGATACAGGTTTCCTTCTCCTTATAAAACAGTCTGCAGTTCCTCAGCCTCTGAGAGAGACACAAGCAAAGAGGGTCACCCTGCTTCTGCCTGAACTGCTCCAGCTGAGGTTCCTTAGTTTGAGCCTTACAGCGAAAAGGGCAAATCTTTTTTCAGTTGAAGTTGACACATTGGCTTTAATGCTCCATAGGAAGGGGCTCTACCTATGTCAACTGGGGAACAACCGGCTTGTGTGTACACAAAACTTACCTTCTCATAGTAAATACTTAAGCATCCCAGGGCGTATGCCAGGAAGAAAGCCTGCAACAAAGTAGGGGAGTTCTCATTAGAAACACTGTTGCTCTCCTAGCATGGGGTGGGGCTTAGTAGGGGAGCGACTGCCTAGCTCACCCTTGGCTCACCCCACATCACCCAACAGAGACAAAGATAGCTCTCTGACAAAGTCAACATGCCTCCACACCCCCATCTATCCAAGCAACCTCATGTTGTGGCCCCCCCTCCAGACAGAGCTATGATCCTCAGGCACCCGGGGACAGGGTGGTGGGCAGTACTGAAATGTGACACTGGGTTACTTTATATTTTATTGACTGTAGTGCTGGCCACAGAAGGAGGGCCTCCTGCATGCCTGAACTACCCTGTTAAGCTACATCCCAACCTGACTTTTCTCACGTCAAAGTATTTTAAAAGGCATGAGATATGCTACCCACAACTAATAATCACAAATGGCTCCTGCTTCCAGGCACAGGGCAGGAGGGTCCTTGAGTAGAAACAGGACTTCGCTTCCTTCTTCTCTATCTCCTCCTGTCCCAAGGCTGTGCACACATGGCAACAAGGGACCAGAAAGCTGAAGGGTGCACAAGTGTCCAGGGATGAGAGGTGCAGGGCCTAGCACCGCAGTAACTTCCTGGAACCGCCCAGAGCCACTGACACTCTCCAGTGTCCACTGACACTGACACTCTCCATAGTTGCGGTTCTCCAAGCTGTCTGGGGTCCTGGGCGCCAAACTCAAAACTATCTGCCTTCCTCATGCTCCTGCTAAGTGTGTGTGTGTGGGGGGGCACAGGTGGAAGAAAAGATAGCCCAAAGCCTGGGGAGAGATCACAGCAGACCCTATTATAGCCAGACCCCACTGTGATCCGCAAAACAGGCCCAAACCAGGACAAATCTCCCTCAGTCTTGACTTAGAAAAATTACTTTTCCTAAACACAGGGTTTGGAGCAGGGTGTGGAGGCTCAGACCTGCTCCTGGAATCAGCCCCTCCCTCGCGCTCTGGGCTGTGCTGATACCTTTGCCTCACCACGGGCGGGGCGCAGACGACTCTTTTGCCTCTGCTCCAGAGTGCTTGCTTTTGTCTGGAAACACCTTCAGTTCCCGCGCCTCTCTAAGGCAGAGCAGACACCAACACTGTTGCCTCTGCCCATGAGACAGGCCAGCTCCCTCTGTGAGGGCTCAATGCTTGTGCTGAGAGAATGAAAGGAATCCCAACCCCTGCCTTGGCTGAGGCCCAGGCACCTAGATCCACTGGGGGCTTTTGCACCTGCCCCAGCTTGCTTCTCCAGGGGCCTAGATTCCCCAGAGAGGTCACACTTCTCTCAGTGCTGCCCAAAGCCCCACCAAACCTATGAACTTACTTTGGCCTCACTCTTGCTGCCACCATTTCCTACCACTGAATACTGCAGTTTATGGGTGGCCCAGGGTGACCGAAATACCGTAGAAAAGATAAAGCTGCCCTTGGGTGGATAAGTTCCCTACATTTTGACACATTTGCATCTCTTGGTTCAGAATAGTACAATACAGACAAGGAACCTGCTTTAGAGGATCCTGGAATGAGGTTTAGCAGACCTGAGTTCAAGCCTTCACTGAGGTGGTTTAAATTGTATTTTTAGTTTTTATTTTATGTGTATGGGTGTTTTGCCTACATGTATGTATGTGTACCATGTGTGTGCAGGGATCCAAGGAGGCCCAAAGAGGGCATCAGATCCCCTGGAACTGGAGTAACATATGGCTGAGTCACTGTGTGGGTGCTGGGATCAAAGCTTGGGCCAATAACTGTGTGCAAAGGATAAAGAACTCATGATGCACATGAACAACAAGAAAGAAACACGCTAAGTCTGCAGGAACATGGGAATCATCATGCGAACCCAAGTCAGCTAGGCTCAGAAGGCCAGATTCTACAGGGTTCCCCCTTCAGATACAGAATCTAGAGTTAAATGTGTACGAGTTGCCCATCAAAGCAGAAAGGAGCTGGTGAGCCGAGAACGAGCTCTTCAGGGCAGGGTACTGGGAAGAAGAGAAGGCAGTGGGGTCCATGTGAGAGCAGGGCTGTGCTTATCTGAGATCAACAGGAGGGTCAGGAAGATGGGAACAAGGGTTTGGGGAGTACAGCGGAGAGGACAATGAGAAGAGGTAAAGTATACTGACATACATGAATATACTGAGAAGGTGAGGCTGATCCCACAACACACTTCAAATTGGCAGTCAAGGAGACCAGGCCTACAAACTGGGCCAGTCTAGGCAAGCCCGGACAAGTCTTTTCAATTACTAACAGAAAAAAACCCCAGGCTCCAGCCTTTACATCCCAATAATGGTTCCAGAATGCTAGAGATAGAGTAAGATAAAGTTCATCTACCCCAGAATTCCAATGTGTGTTAAAAACGAGCCTGCAAGCTCACTTAGTTGTCTCTCTATCTTGGTAATGGGAGACCTCAGTATGCTGAACTTCTGCAGAATAAAACAGTCTTTGCACTATTTGAGTTCGGGGTATCATTCTTCAGTGAATCATGGACCCTTACAATACCATAACGAGCACATTTTGTATGCTAACTTAATTTTTAAGTTAAAAAAGAACAAGCCTGTGTAAACTGGGTTAGAATGTCAAAGAGAAACATCTACAGCAATCATATAAGTTAAAGAGTTCATTTGCATCTGTGTGGTATTTTGCTACTTTCTGAAACTTCAGTTTCCACTCTTCAGGGCTGTTGTCTCCTAAGGAAGGAGCCAGGGCCCTGGAGCCCCATAGGGAATCGCTCTATCATGGTGTGATAGCCACCGCCCTGGCATGCAATCTATATGTCACAGCTTCTTAGAAGAACTTATTCATTGGGCAAAACTATATAATGCAAGTATGTAGCATTGGGTTTTATGTTTGTATTGTTCTTCGAGATGGGGCTCAGGAAGCTCAGGATGGCCATAAATTTTCTATGTAGCTGAAACTGGCCTTCAGCTTGTGATCCTTCTGCCTCCACCTCCCAAGCACGTGTCACCACCATGCATATCTTTCTTTAACTGCCCTGAGCAGTATTTTGGCATATACTATGAGGCAGGGTTATGGATATCTTTCCACATAGTTAATGAGCTGCTCCAACACTGATTGGAAATGACAGTTTTACTGAATACTGAAATCCTGTCTACCGACCGTGTCTTAGTCTCTTAGGACCCAATCTTTTCTTTTTCTTTTTTTCAAAAAAGATTTATTATTATATCTAAGTACACTATAGTTGTCTTCAGATGCACCAGAAGAGGGCATCAGATATTATTACAGATGGTGATGAGCCACCATGTGATTGCTGGGATTTGAACTCAGGACCTTTGGAAGAACAGTCAGTGTTCTTAACTGCTGAGCCATCTCTCCAATCTTTTCACTCGTACACTTTAAACTAGTCTAACCTTTTACCACCAGCTATGACATTTGTTTGAATTGTTTTGCTCTTGGGCTGGGTAACTCAGTGTCAGAGCTTTTGTCCAGCATACACAAAGTCCTGGTTTGGGCCCCAGCAGCCGCTGCCCTTTCTTAGCTAGTTTCAAGATTCTAAATGAAGGTTAGGAAGTGACATGGGAAGAGATGCCATGATCCTCTCTTCTTCCTACCAGCACAGGAGGAGCCGACAAAGCAGACCCTCACAGCCGCTCAGAGGGGCTTCTATGAGCGAACAGGGAAGGAGGCTTTAAATATGGAGATAGAGAGAAATCTGAGTTTTTTTGAAAAGGCATTCAAAAGGTTGTGGTTGAACTGTTTTTACAGATCGGATCAATATCTTAAAAGCAGTAAGAAGTCATCACACATTTCTGTGTGGAAACTGTTGCTTTTCCCATGGATGGAGTCTGATGCTTGGACACCAGAGGGGAGAAGAGAACACAGAGAAAGGACAGGCCGGGCTCATTTCATTTCTGACCCAGCCTCCCCTGTCCGTGAAACTGAGAAGGGTCTACAGGGTCTCCACCATGGAGGTCACATGTGCCTGTTTGGTACACAAAAATGTGGCTTTGGCAACTGGGTAATGGACATTTGCACTTATTCAGTTCTAATTAGTTTACGTTAGAACAGTCAGGTATGGCCAGGTTACCCAATCTCAGGGTGGACTATCAGCCTCAGGTGAAAATCTAAGAGAAAAGGTGCTGGCCCAACACCACTCCCTGCTCAGCTGTGTATCACTGGCAAGGACCGGAAACGGAGGGTTACAGATGTGGCTCTGACAGGGCACCATGGATGAATACAACAAATTCCCCAGGGACCTGCCTGGCTGTCCAGAGCTGTGACACTGCAGAGCTACCAGAGAAGCTTGGCAAGGGCACACCGCCTCCTGCAGCAGAAAGACAGGAGCAAGGAGGGAGAGAGGGTCTCAAGTGAGCCCGACCACAGCTAGAGGAACACGAGAGGGGCAGTGTGACAGAGTTTGTAGAGCTCACTTAGAACGCAGTCATGCAGTGAGTGGAACATGATAACTGATTCTGCAGAGGAAATGCCTGGAACATGCTCCTTCCCTCAGCAGTCAGGGCGTGATCAGAGTCACACAGCACATGGAAAACAGTAGGCTCTGCAATTTTAAAAAACTTTAGTTTTTTCCTCTCTCTCTCCTTCCCTCCCTCCCTCCTCCCCTCCCCCTTCCTTTCCTCCCTCCCTCCCTCCCTCCTTTCCTCTTTCGTATCTCAGGCAGATACTCTGCCAATGACCTTCAATGCAGACTGAGTTACACACTTCAAATGAATGAACTGGTGTGCTAATTACATCTTAATAAAGATAATTTTTTTAGAAAGCTGACAAAAATTAGCTGGGCGTGGTGCTGCACACCTTTAATCCTCAGGACGCTGTCAGGAGGCTCTCGGTGCATTTGTGACCAGATGTCTATATAATGAGTTTTTGGGTAACCAGAGCTACCCTGAGATACCCTGCCTCAAAACAAACAAACAAACAAACAAACAAAAACAACAGAAAACTTGACAATATTTTGAAATCTTAATGAGAAAAGTAATCAATTTGGCTGTGGTAGTACACACCAAATCCCAGTACACTTGAGGCAGGGGCTGTGAAATTCAGGCTAGCCTGGGATATGTAGAAAGAACCTATCTTGGAAGAAGAAGGAGAAGAAGGAAGAGGAGGAGGAAGAGGAAGAAGAGGAGATGGAGGAAGAGGAAGAAGAAGAGGAGGAGGAGGAGGAGGAAGGGAGAAGGGAAGAGGGAGGGAGGGCTCAGATAAACCCCTTAAATGCTCAAAATTCCTTTTGTTTCCTCACTGAGGATTTGAACCCAGAGCTCCCAAACACCATTCTAGTGATTTCATGGAGCTCCAGCACAGCTCCAACACACTCTCAAATGGAGAAACAGGCTGAGTGAGGATGAGCATCCTAGCAGGTGATGTCACCATTTAGCATTCTATACAGAGCTGCTCTGCACAGTGGAGTCAGGTGCACACTGCACAAGATTGGACTCACCCAGGGCTGAGAGCAAGATGCACACATACCTCTTCTAGGCTGAGCTGCAGATACTCAAAGATCCTGTATGGATTTCTTCTGCACACAAGTTTCTTCCTTTTAAGCAACTAGAGAGAGAGAGAGAGAGAGAGAGAGAGAGAGAGAGAGAGAGAGAGAGAGAGAGAGAGAGAGAGAGAGAGAGAGAGACTCTGAATAAATCAGTCACCTGGAACACACCTATCATGAGACTTAATTCCCAAATGAGCATTTTCTTGATAAACTCAATGGGCTATATAGCCCAGACTAGCCCAGGCTGCCTCAGCTGTGGTGGAATTTGGTATGTACTGCCAAACTCAACTTAAGTCTTTCTTTTCGCATCAAGGTTTCAGAATATTTTCAGGTTATTCTACTGGGTTTTTCATGCTGTTGGATAAAATCTGTTTAAAAAAAAAAAAAGATTTTAAAAGTAACCTATGTGGGGCTAGAGAGATGGCTCAGTGGTTAATAGCACTGACTGTTCTTCTAGAGGTCCTGAGTTCAATTCCCAGCAAACACACGGTGGCTCACAACCATCTGTAATAGGATCTGACACTCCTTTCTGGTGTGGCAGAAGAGAGTGACAGTGTACTTATATACATAAAACAAATAAATACTTAAGAAACCCTATGTGGAACGGATGTTTTTGTTCTTCTGCTGCTAACGCCATCCCATGGATTTTCCCTGCAGATGGGACAACTCCACTGTTAAACTTAGTGTTTTCCACTCACTAGCTGTGTGCCTGAACTTAGGTGTCAAAACTTCAGTCATGCCTGAGATCAGGCACTTATCATGAATTTCTTCCTCTCCCATACAATGCATAGAGAATTACTGGTCTTGCTTTAACTTATTAAAAATAAAGTTGAATTTTAGCGGAAACAGGCCTCACAACTGCTGGGCAACAGGGGCTGTGCTTCAGCGCTGGCCTCAGAAACACCACACAGGCCCAGTGTGGACAACAGGCCTGCCCAGGGGCAAGTGCAGGACATCTGGGAGGGCTGACACCTCTCACTGGTCACAGCAGGATACGTGACTAACAGTCTTATCTCCAGGGGACATGCCCAAGAGTCCCAGCAGATGTCTGCCACCATGGGTGGCACTGACTCCAGGGGTACACTTTTCCTGTCCACATCCAGCCATGGTAAAGTCTGCACTAGTGAGAGATTAGCAACAGTGACAAATATAGGAGAGGGGTCCTAACACTGCAATGAGAGCAATAAGGAATGTGGGCTCTCTTTAAAAAGCCACAACCAACAGCAATGCTCTCAGACTGTCGCTGACTGTAACTGAAGCCCAGATGCGGGGAGCAGGGCACTTTGATCTATGTACCTTCTCTTCTGATGCCGCCACCTCCTCCTCCTCCTGGACACCACACAGCTCTTCCTCTATGAGCACATACTCGTGAGCAGCCCTTTTCTCTCCTGCTACCTGGCTGCTGGCTTCAGGCCAAAGGCCATCCTGTGGAACGAGGGCTTCCTGGGGCAGAACCTCGGGGTCCTTTGCCACACGCCCATTATGGCTAGACGGACTAGCCACAGCGAGTGTGGCGTGGCCAGGCCCCTCCTGCAGGCAGTCTGAGTGTGTGCTGAGACCCGGGAGGTCATCTGACTGTCCAGCACCCCCAGTGGTCACGGACAGTTCATCCTTTTCCACTCTGCCTTCCAGGGAGGAGTTGGCCTTGGAGCTCAGTGGTTTGTGCTGTGGGGTCTCTTCTTTCTCCTTTCTGCAAGGAAGCTCAAGTGGTTCTGTGTAGTCCGAAAGGATCTTCTGCACAGTGCTCTCATCGTGGCCCTGCCTACGCAGGAAATCCCTAGCCCATTCCACGCGATGCTGATACCTGCCAACAGAAACGCCATCAATAACACACTCAAGTCTCAATTCCATAACAACAAAGTGACCCAGAAGCCTACAAGGTGGCCCACTAAGATGCCGAGTTTTTCTCAAGGGTGGACTACAGGCCGAGCTTGCTGCCTTCATTCTCCTGCATCTAACTGTCCAGCAATGCACACGCATCACTGACCCTTTAACATCATTTGCTGATTTTGGCAAAGTTAACCTCCTTTTAACAAAGTGTGAAAATCTATGTTATTTAAAACCAAGAGACGCTGGTAAATAAGGCAGAGAAAAATGCTGCCTTTTACTGGGATCCATTTTGTCTTATTTTTAATCTTGGTTATCACACTGTTTCTGACAGACACCCCATTCATGATTTAAGACCCTTTGTTTTAGCACTGGAAAGTGAATGTCAATAGATTTTCTTCACAGTGCTCAGGAACATCACTAGATATGGGAAGAATTGATTTGCCATATACACAGTTCAAGTTGGCTTTCTGTTGTGATGAAGCCAAAAGCAATTGGTGGGGGAAGGGTCTATTTCACCTTGGAGCTTACAGGCGCCATGAAGGGAAGCCAGGGCAGGAGCTCCAGACAGGACCCAGAGGCAGGAACACAAGCAAAGACCTTGGAGGAACTTTGCTTCTGGCTCACTCTCTAGCTCACAATCAGTCAGCTTTCTCATACAGCCAGAACCACCTGCCTAGAGATGGTACCGCCCACAGTGCTCTAGGGCTTTCCTCCATCAGTTAGCAGTTGAGAAGAATAGCTCTGTAGACCAATCTTCAACTGACACCCAAGATTACCACTACACATACACATAGATGTCCAAACATTTGAAAATAAGTTCCCCATAATAATCCTCAGAGTACAGTAACACATTAAATTTCTATCCTTAAAGAGCGGAGCATTTGCCAAGGTTTAAAGGGTATGGTGAAGACAACAGGGCTGTGGCAGGATTGCTGGGATATGTTCCTGTGACATAAGAACACGTTACCAACCAAAGACCAGCAGAAGACTGATCTTAGTGACAAACACCAGTGGCTCTGCCCATCCTGAAGATACATGGAATTTCGGTCCTCTTATTTCACCTGTGTGCGCGATACCCTGGGAGATATCAGGGTGCACATACTGTCCAGCAGGCAAACTGTCCTTTGCACCTAGAAAGCTGCTGTCTGCTTCACTTTGGCTTATTGGAATTCCAAGCTGTTCACATTGGTTTTCCTATACACAGATGAGCACACATCCCTGTATACTGGGAACTGAATCTTTGACTCATTCATATATTATTACCCTGCTTGCTTGCTTTCTCTCTCTCTCTCTCTCTCTCTCTCTCTCTCTCTCTCTCTCTCTTTCTTTCTTTCTTTCTTTTCCTTTTTTGAGATAGGGTCTCATTTATCCAGGCTAGACTTGAACTTGCCAATTCTT
>NC_034591.1:131255788-131270330 GCF_900095145.1 Mus pahari | reverse complement strand
TTTTTAAAGATTTATTTATTTATTTATTTATTATATGTAAGTACACTGTAGCTGTCTTCAGACACTCCAGAAGAGGGTGTCAGATCTTGTTACGGATGGTTGTGAACCACCATGTGGTTGCTGGGATTTGAACTCCGGACCTTTGGAAGAGCAGTCGGATGCTCTTACCCACTGAGCCATCTCACCAGCCCAAACGCAAACTCTTGTGTTGATGTACCTTACTGTAGAAGAAGGGATCTATAAGATACATCAGAATCCCTGACTTGAAAATGTGACTTAGTCACAGTGGTGCAAGTATATTCTTCCAGAACCTAAGGGGATAAAGGCAGGAGGATTGCATGTTTTAGGCCAGCTACATGGTAAGACCTCTGGCATACAAAAAACAAAACAAAACAAAACAAAAGTAAAAGTATAGCAAAAGATAAAAAAACAAAACCAAACCAAAACCAAAAAAAAAACAAAAAACCCAACAACAACAACACCCCCACACACCCCCACACACAAAACAAAAAACCCAGTAAAAACCGTAAAAGTAAAAACACATTGAAAGAGCCACTTAATTGAAAATCCAGCCACCTGCCCCCTTTGTGCTGGTCCAGAGCAAGCACACAGGGCTCTACTCCATCCAGCCCAGTGCCCTGGGCAGGACAGATGTGAACGCAGATCCCTGCTACACACAGTGTTATACTTGCTGTGTGACCATCATTCTCAGACTCGGAGTCTTGCCTACTCACGTGCCACCTCAGGGGCTGTGGAGAGCATGGACTGAGAGGAGGTATGTGAAGTGTGATGCACAGATGTGCCCAGGAGTTACACGTCTGTTCTCTTATTGTGAGGCTCTTGGGGGTAGAGTAAAACACAACTCGATTTGTCTCAGTACATATTGCATTAAAAACTACATGGCTCTGGACCTGATTCTTCTGAGTCTGGGCTGAGCCACTGGCACCTCTGCCTCTCCACTCTTCTGTCACATGCCACAGCCACTGCCCTCCTGCCTCATCATCTCTCAGATGACCTAATACTTCAACAAGAGTGGCCATGGGACTGTGAGGAAGAAATCCCAAGTCATCGGAAATACAAGAGGTAGATGGCAAATAGCCTAGATCTGTAGTGTGTGGGGCCCAGAGTGGTGGCCTCCTGCTGGGAGGGTGTTGAAGCGAAGAGTTGGTGCCAGAGAGCAAAGTGGAAAGGGCAGAGGGAAGAGGCAGCAGCCAGGACTGGAAACACATCGACACCTCTCAGGCTCCCAGGCCCTGTGCATGCCTCTCTCAGATCCCTTCTTCTATCTGATGGACCCACTTCCATTTAGTATCTGGGTCATCCTAGAGCCAGCTCCTGAAGGCCCATTCTAACCTCAAGTGAAGAACTTAACTTCCATGGTTCAGTTCCTTACTTGCAGAACATGGATGTCAAGAGGACAGGAAGTCTCCATGGGTATGGGGTGAGGACTTAGGAGACAAGAGAGAAGGCTGTCACGTGCACAGTGTCTCTTGCACAACATATCCAGCATCACTGGCATAAATAGTTGCTGTATTGTTCTCATGTGTGGATTCTCTGGAGATGAACCCACTTACTCATGGGAAAGCTACTCCAGTAGTTTGTTGTTTCAATTTAAGATGAGGTCACCCTCACTGGTATACTTAGCATCAGGGACTGGCCAAGAACACTGAGGGCTGCAGGCACTACCAGAAACTCAGATTTGCAGGAAATGTCCTCCTGTGCCCTCCAGAGGGAGGTAGCCTTCCTGATAACTGCATTTTGGACATTCAGCTTCTAGAGCTGAAGATTCATTTCTGTTGTTTAAGTCACTGAGTCTGTGGTCCTTTGGGCTGGCAGCTGAAGGCAACATACCTGAGCTGAGGGACTGTTTCTGGACGCTCAGACTGCAGACACTGCAGTGCTAACAAGTGATGCTCTTCAGGGAGCTGTCTGGGACTCACATCTTCAGAAAGGTGTGGCCTGATCAGGACGCTCCTCACCACCTCTATCTTGTCTCTAAATCCTAGCTTTCAGTACAGTGTGACCTGAGCACTTGGCCTTCCAGGGATGGGGGTTCTGCCATGTTCTAAGTAAGACCCACTCCAAGCATAGCCTGGGAACATGCCTCCCTGATACTCTGCTTGTCAGCAAGGCATAGCCATGAGTCTGCTTGCCATCATGGGCTAGAAGGTGTGAGCATCACTGTGGACTTGGCATAATGAGGCTCTACAGAGGGGCTGGGTCTGAACTAGAGCATACAGACAATGAGGTTTGGGATGAATAGACACCTGTTTTGTTTTATGAGAAACAGGTGTGCTGGCTAGTTTTGTGTCACCTTGACACAGGCTACAAGTCATGTAAGAGCAGGGAATCTCAATTAAAATGCCTCTATAAGATCAGGCTAGAGGCAAATCTGTAGGGCACTTTCTTAATTAGTGACTGATGGGAGAGGACCCAGCCTATTGTGGGTGGTGCCATCCTTGGGCTGATGGTCCTAGATGCTATAAGAGGGCAGGCTGAGCGAGCCATGAGGAGCAAGGCAGTAAGCAGCACCCCTCTATGGCCCCTGCATCAGCTCCTGCTTCCAGGTTCCTGCCACATTTGAGTAGATTCGAAGTCTGGCCTTGATATCCTGGAACTGACTCTGAACCTTAGCCTGTGAGAGATGGCACAGAGAAGGGGGCCATGGTCTCAGTGTCTGGGGCTGTACATGGGATTGTGGGGGAAGAAATTCTAGGAGTGACATGTTGAGATCAGTTAGGAACTGTGCAGGTGACCGTAAAGTTGGAGGAATGCTTCCAGGATGTCTAAGAGGAGTTGACAGGGACTTCTGTGAGACCCTTTGACTCTAGTGTAGAGCAAGGAAGGCTGGGAGACCTTCTTAGAACACCAAGTCTCAGGACTTTATAACACATTCTAGGTATGATAGCAGTTGGTGTTTTGGGAGGGTGACCTGGACAAGCAACGCATACAGATGGGATTTGAGCCACATCAAATTCAGACTCGGTTTTCAAGCATTATCTACTCCCAGGAGAAAATGAAGGCACAGGGTATTGCCATCACAGACCGCCTAACACCAGATCCAAGAAGACGCAGCCACACCGAAGCCAAGGCAGCCCTCACTTACTTTTCTGAGGTGATTATAGGCATGTCTGTCTGCACACCTGGAATAGAAAGACATTCAATTAGTTCCAGACAGACTTCCTTAGAGGGAACAAAACCCACTAAACCTCTAAAAAGACAGATAATTTCAAGACCTACACAGTCACACAGCTAGCTATCTACTGGCCACAGCCAGCTTCTGACTGCTGTCTTTCCATGCATCCACAACCTCTTGCTGGCTCAGGTGGGTCCTCAGAGCCTTAGCCCTAGCTCAGAAGCACAGATGTGCGAGAGGACAGTTTATCTGTGGGATGCTTGGGCCCTGTGTGTAAGCTTAGCTTTCATTTTTCCTCTGTGGCTGGAGAGACCCTTGATGGTGGTGTGGTTTGGGGTACGGGGTTGGGGGCTTCAGCTGTACCCCTGGGTGTCAAGTAGGACAAGGCCTTTCTTCTAAAGTGTTTTTCAGGTCGCTCAATGGTCTAGGTGTCACTCCTGCTCCTCAATCTGCCTTTAGGATAAGGTGTCTCCTTTCCTAAATTCAGCCTTGTGGTGGTTTGAATAAGAATGTCCCCCACGCCTCAAGCTCATATTTGAACACTTACTTGGTAACTAAGGAGTGGCACTATTTGAAAGGATTAGTAGGTGTGGCCTTGTTGGAGGAAGTGTGTCACTGGGGACGGGCTTTGAGGTTTCAAAAAGCCCATAGTCTCTTTCTGTCTTCCTGCTGTCTGTGGATCTGCATGTAGAACTCTCATCTCCTCCAGCACCATGTCTGCCTGCATGCTGGCATGCTTCCCACCATGGTGATAATAGATAAACTGAACCTACAAGCCAGTCCCAACTCTTCCCATGAACAGAACACTGACTGAGACAAGTCTCGCCTGCAGGTTAAGGAGGCTTGACCTGAGTCTCCTCAGCTGGATGCCTAGGAGGAGGCCGTGAGTTTGCTGAGATGGGTTCTGGGGTGGTTTATGAAGCAGAGGCATTCTGACAGGAGACAATGGACAAGTCTCTCTCATGAAGGCTGAACAGTAGGTGACTGTTCTCTAAGACAGCTACTGCCAGGGTATATAACCAACTGGATAGACCTAGCCAATTAATGAAAATAATATTTATTTATTTATTTATTTAGAGATAGGGTCACATTATGTAGCCTGGCTGGCCTGGAACTTGCTATATAGATCAGGCTAACCTTGAACTCACAGACTTCTACCTGCCTCTGAGAGTTTTATTTGTATGCTGTGTATGTGTGTGTGAGAGAGTGTTTATCTATGTAAGTGTATGAGCAGGCGTGTGTATATATGCAGGCATGCATGTGCATGTAGGTGTGTAACTGGAGTTCAGAGGGTTGGGATTGGGGAGCCAAACTCAAGTCTTGGGCAAAACCAATAAGTGCTCTTAATGGATGAGTCATCTTTCCAGCCCTGAATATTTCTATAAAAGAAGGATTACTTTGAAATATTTAAATTTTATCATTGATGAGCTTCTAAGGCAGATCTGCAAAGCCTGATCGTCCTTTTGGGCCCCACCCACAGCTCTTGCTGTGTGCTGGGGACAGAACCCAGGCTGTCCACATACTAGACAAATCCTACAACATTCTTTTTAAGCCAGGGTCTGGCTATGTAATAGACAGCCCCAAAGTCACAGAGAGGCTTCTGGCTGTCTAGACAGAGAAGGGAGCTATAGCAATAAATTTTTACTAAGTTCCCAGCTGTTAGGCAACAGGTGCTAATTGCCCAAGCCAGTGGGTTTTAACCACAAAATAAGCAGGAAAGTTTTTTAGGATTTTTTATAAGTTATCAGCAAGTCTTCAGGATACAGAGATCTAAGGTCAGAGACCATCAGTCTTTAAGCTACCTGTCCATCCAATGCTGTATCACATTTCAAACCATTCCAGACCAGGCTGGCTCCTGGCAATAAGTCTGAGCCACTATACTTAGCTTTAAAGAAATTCTTTTGTTACTTTTAAAATTATTTGTTTTTTATTTGCTTTTTCAAGATTGATTGATTGATTGATTGATTTGCTTTTTCAAGACAGGCTCTGCAGCTCTGGTTATCTTGGAACCTGCCAGCCTGGCACTGAACTCCTCCTGAGTCCTGGGACTAAAGGCATATGCCACTATGCCTGTCAATTCTTTTATGTTTTAACCTACTAGTATTGCTTAATTAATTGTCATGAAGTTGCCTTGGAAAATGTATTAGGAGAAAAGAATTGTAATTTAAGGAGCACATTATCTACTTTTAAATCTTAAGCTCCATTTACTTATTTTTGTGCGCACACACACACACACACACACACACACACACACACACGGAGGTCAAAGGACAGCTCAGAAATCAGTTCTCTCTTTCCTCCTTATGGGTCTGTGATAATTTGACTACATCTGGAATTAGCTAAAAAAAAGGCAAGCAGCTGGATGCAGGTGTGAGAAGTTGTTCTTGATTGGATCATTTGAGGTGAGAAGATCCACCCTAAATCTGCGCCATTTCTTCTGATGGCAGCCCACATAAAAAGGACCCAGAAGAAGGAAGCTTTTGCTTTTTGCCTGCTTGCCCTCACTTTCCTGTTCATCTATCCTGCTGCTGTGGCATTCCTTTACTGGAATTAGACCCTACTTCCTCAGGATTCCAAGGCACACTAAAGACCAGCTAAGACATTCAGTATTGTGGACTGAAGTGAAGGACTATTGGATTCTTGAACTTTCTGTGTCAGGAGACAGACAGCCACTGTTGGACTAGCTGGACCACAGCCTGTAAGCCACTCTAATAAATCATATAACTATATATATAAACAAACCCCTTCATATATAAATATATACCTATACATGTATATGTAAGTATATTTATATCTCACACACATACGAACTCTAACACAGTCCATCTGGGAGATCTAACTCAGGTCATAAGGACTGGTGATAAGCACTTTTATCCACCCAAGTTGTCTCACCATCAGGCCCACATTAATAAATATGTTTAACAATGCCATGGTTATTGTAAATTCTACCTCTGTAAATGAAACACACAAGCTCATTTTGACAGTAGCACAGGCAGGGAGAAATTCCTACACACAGCATCCTACCAGGCAAAGTATAACCAAAAGCCCAATTAATAGTTTTCCTGTCTTTGAGAGGCAAAGGATTGAAATCAAGGCCCTGTATGTGTAAGGCTTCTAACCATTCCAGAAGGAAGGTGAAACGCATTTCTGAGAACTAGAAAAGGTCCTTTTGCCTGATGTGCTGGTAGATGAGAGACTCTGAGTTCAAGGCCAGCCTGGGCTAAGTAGTGAGACAGTCAAAAAAAAAAAAAAAAAAAAACCAAAATACACACATACACATGTCAAACTAAATAGAAGAAATAGCTTTTTTGATGCAAATTCTTGTAGCTGCTGTGCTCTTCGTTGTCAGTGTTGCCTCTCTTCTAGAACTTACCATGTTACCAGGGCATGTAAGCACCAAATGAAAGCTACACGGCTTACCTTTCCATCTGGCAGCCAGCTTGGGACTGGAGATTGTGAAGTTTGGACGACTTCTGGAAAGAATCCCCTTTCCAAAGTAACCCTTTCAAGAAGAAACATGGTTGATGCTTAGTTGTTGGGCTTCAGCTGCAGTGGAGTAGAACTATTCAACAGCCTCATGTCTCTCTGATTTCCTAATGATCATACATTCCCACCTCAGTAGTGTGTATAGTATGTGTAGGTGGTCATGTGCAAGTGTGAACATGTGGGTGTGCAGGTACAGTATGCATATGTGGAGTGTAGGTGCATGTGTGTATATGTGGGAGTGTAGGTGCATGTGTACACATGTGGGTGTGGAGCTGCACGTGTGCATATGTGGGAGTGCAGGTGCATGTGTGCACATCTGCATGCCATCAATGTTGATTATTTTCCATATTGCTGGGGTCTGAACTTAGGACCTTGTGTACTCTGCCCATGGATCCATCTCAACAGCCCTCCAGCTTTCAGTACCAGCTCATCTCTCTCATGATGAATTACCCTGGCTTGTGTCTGGCATTCTGAAGGCATTAGAACATGCAGGGGCAGCTTTTTCTCACATGTGGCTCAGGAACACAGTGTACCTGGGAGTGAGAGCTATACCCACGGCAGACCTAGGTGTTCTTGGATTCTTCCATACTCTGGAGAGGAAGTGTGCCTCTCTTTCCTGCTGGTTCCCCCTAAATACATAATTTCCCTGATTTTGATTATAAATAAACAGAAAAAAATCAAATAGTTATAAGATGATTAAAACTTGTCCAGTATGTGTAAAGCCTCGTTTTGCCTTATTCACAAAGGCCTCAGCAGGGAACTGTAGGCACACAGGACCCAGTGAGGCCTTAATGCACCACGTCCCCAGGGACCCAGGGCTGAGGCCCCTGACATTACTGTAAACGAGAAGGTAGAAGCGATATTCACTGACATAGGTAAATACCTTCCAGAGGGGACAGCAGATACAGTTCAGAGGTGGAACACAAGACCCTCAGTGCAAACCCCAGCACCAAACCAAGCTAGCAAACCCTAACACTGGACTGTGGTGACAGGACACTGCTCCATAAATGTATAATGTCACTGAATTAAAGGAATGCTTATAAAGGAGTGAACGTCATGGCTATACACTTCATCTCAGTCAGTTTATGTAAAAAAAAAAAACCAAAAAACAGAAAACAAAAACCAAAAAACAAAAAACAAACCAAAAACCAAAAAACAAAAAAACAACTACTTTTTAAGAGCCAGTCACTTAAATTTTATGTGTATGGGTGTTTTGCCTGGATGTCTGTCTGTCAGTATATCATACATGCCTGGTGCCTTCAGAGGCCAGAAGAGGGTATAGAATCATCTGGAACTAGAATTACAGATAACCGTGAGCTGCCGTATTGGTGCTGGGATCAGATCTGGGGCCTCTGGAAAAGCAGTCACTGCTCTTAACTGCTGAGCCATCTCTTCATCAGGCTGGTCCTTAAAGTGTCCCAGCAATAAGAAGGAGATGGAGAGTGGGTGTCATCTGCTGTCCTGTCTAACAAGTGCCAGCAAGGAGAGAAAGCAGAGATGTTGGGGAGCTTACCACAGGCCTTGACTCACGGGCCCCGTCCCACTGTGCAGTGACCTCTGGGAAGGGACAGGAGTCAGTAGGGGTGACTGTCAAGTTTTTACTCATTATCTTTCTGTAAATGACTTCTTTGTCTTTATTATCCACCGCTTCACCCTGTGTTGCTGAATATGGGTTTGTGGTTGGGCATGTCTAGCTCTCACACTCACAGTTAAAGTTTCAGAGCTGCTGCTGCTTATGGTTGGTTCTGGGAGGAACCTTGAGAAGGAGGTGGCTGCTTGGGGTGTCCTCAGGAAGGAACCAGAACGGCCTGGGCTTACCTTCCCATACAGCTGCTCCATGTCCTCTGTGCCCCTCACCACCACATTGTTGCTAATCATTTCAGCCTGGAATATTCGGAATTCCTTCCTGGGACCTTGGTCCTGACCAAAGGGGATGGGCAGTGGTGACTCGTAACTCTCATACACCCTTCTTTTCCTCTTAGGAGCACGGAAGACTGCCTCTGCCATTCTTCAAGGATAACAGGTCCCTGGAGGACAAAGGAGGAGAACCAGTCAGTAACCACAGACCATCAGAGCCAGCACACTCAGAACCAGGTTCACATGGTCTCTTGGGGAAAAGCAGAGTATTTGTAAAACAATGAACTAGAAGGCACCATGTAAAAAGGACATCGGTCAGCGGGGTAACTCAGACGCTAAGACCTCTAAGAGGCCAGTGTTATCGCCTTAACTGAAGCTGGTAACACCAAGGCCCAGCTACACGCTTTAAGAATTCCTGTCTTTAAGGACAACATACTTTCTTTCCTCTGAATAACAAAGACTCAGTGTCTCCCATGGACTGCTGATCCTCTGAAGTACTGGACAGAAAGTGGATGAAGAGATAAAATCAAGAATGTGTCCTCGGCAGAATGAGTCTAGTGAAACCTTCATCTTCTGAAGACCCACCTTAAGAAACATCTTAATCCCTGGGGCTTATGGCTCCTCAGGGTTCTCTGTTTGTTTGTTTGCTTTATTGATACAGGTTGACCTTGAACTATGTAGGCGAGGATGACCATGAACTCCTGGTCCCCTGCTCTACTTCCTAAGTGTTGAGGTTTGAGGTGAGTCGCCATGCCTGGCTCCTACTTTTAAGAAGGAAGTCCATGAATCATAGCGGAGTCACTGTCATTTAGGGGCCAGTTATGTCCTACCAAACGCCAGTGGGTGTGTGCAGGGACTGAAGCCAGGCTGTCCGTGCTGTATTCTACCCCGTGTGCTAGCTACCGCAGTGCACGCACCACAGTCAGGAAGCTGCTGCATCTTAGCTGTAACACCTTTGGTAAAAGTCCCACAGACTCTGGGCTTTAGTTCATCTATAAAGGGGGAGAAAACCAGCTTCTCACAGCCATGGTTCACAGAGGACAGGACCTGGCAGAGCGGCATCACCCAGACACTGATGGTACTAGGTATGAAGTGAGCGCCAGCAACGCCATGTCACAGTCAAGGCAAAGTTCAGGTCAGTGAAGCCCATAAAGGGCCTTGTGAATGACATCATTGGATTAACTGCAGGGCTGTGGGAACCAGAGCCCAGGCCCTCTCTGTGGGTCTGGCTCAGGCACAGGTTTGCCTCTGTTCACTGTGGTCTAGGTCTGAGTGAGATGCCACACAGCTACCAACCAGGTAGAGACTTACCTAGAAGGATCCAAGGAAGCTGAAGCGAAGACCTCTTTATTCTGGGTCTTATTCTGACCCAAGGAGACAAAACAAGTGTGGGACACACACAAAAGCAAGTTGGATGTGACACGGAGCGGGGGCCGGCTACCAGCACCAAGCATTGCTGCGCCACAGCCCATGCAAGTGTGTACATTCCAACTGACAGATGCTTCACCGGGTGGGTGGGGGATTTGAACCTGCAGCTGTCTAGGCTCAGGTCTACACATGACTTAAACTGAGAGGTTACAGGGAGCTCTCGGGTCACCTACATAACCCCTCACAAAGGACAAAATGCCACTGATGACCTGGGTGTCCTTACCCTCAAACCAGCTTTCATCAGGCAACAGGGAGTTGGGCCTGAGGAGGTGGGTGGCTTTAATGTTTCATGAGCATTAAGGAGAAACGATGTGGCAGGAGCACTGCCTGCTTTAGAGGTCCCAGGTTCCACCCTCAGCATCCACATGGTAGTTCATGCCCATCTGTATGTAACTCCAGGCCCAAGGATCCAATGCCCTCTTTTGGCCTCTGCCGGTACTGCATGCATGTTAAGTACAGACAAGACACACAGGCAGGCAAACACCTGCAAAATGACGGTGGTAGTGGTGGTAATAACAGAAACATCAAGCCCTGGCCAAGGTGTTCATGGAACTTCTCATGAAGCCAGGAACGTCAATAAAGACAGAGGGAAACATGGACCAAGGAAGTTAGAACAATGGACAAGTGTGTGTCAAAGATACCCACTCATGGGGATGGAGAGAGGCTTAGTGGGTAAGACACTGGATACTCATCCAGAAGAAAGACCCAGGTTCAATTCCCAGCATGCACATGGCGGCTTATACCCACCTGCAACTCTAGTTGCAGGGGATCAGAGAGCCTCTTCTGGCCTCCCTGGGAGATAAAGCACTCCAGTGTTACATGTCACAATGCAGATACTTACATCCAGGTCCATATGTACAGGGTAGACCAGACCAGAACAGTGGTCTGGAGGACTGGATATAAAGGCTTTTAGTTGCTTTTCCTAGTGCTGGGAATTGAACCCAGAGCCTGGCTCATTCAAAGAAAACTATCACAGGAGTTGCAGTCCCAGCCCAGCCATGTTCTTATTCCCATTGTACAAGTGAGAAGAACGGCTTGGTGTGTGTGTGAGTGTGTGTCTATGTGTGAATGTATCTGCAAAGGCTGTTAAGGAGAAACCTGCCCATGCCTGTCGCCAGAGCACCACAAAACATATTTCTGTCCATCAAAAGCGAGTCCTGTCCTTCATTCTTCCCTTAACCTGCTAGCCTGATATTCATCTAAATGTTTTGGTTTTGCTGACACATGGCCTTGTTATGTAGCGTTGGCTAGCTTTAAACTAGGATCTTTCTGCCCCAGCCTCCCATGTGCTACAGCTAAAGGCACGAACCATCACATCCAGTGGTTAGCCCGACCGCCCTCTATATGCTCCTACGTGTTAATCCAAGCACAAACCATACAGGAAGAGGTGGGGCCATATCATGTCCCAACACTCTTGGATCAGGTGTCAAAGAAGCCTCCCTTATGGCAAAACTCACCCATGGTCTCTGAGCATGTATTTCTTTGATTTATTTATTTTTGAGATGAAGCCACACGTAGCCCAGGCTGGCTTCAAACGTGATACGGAGCCTTAAAACCAGCCTGATGCTCTCGCCTCCACCTCTGGAAGTTGGGATTACAGGCGGGCAGCAGCTTGGTTGGATGCGGTGCTGGGAGCTGCCGACCGAGTCCCATCCTCGGCCCCTCGTGGGCTCCTCATCATTTGCAAACACACTTGCATCCGTGTCCCCCACTGCACAACTCCTGGGCCAGAGGTGCAGGGCTGAGGGCCAAGGCGGACCAGCTTGGGGCTGGGGCAGACGGCATCTGTCAGCGAGAGCGAAGCGCTCCGCAGCCCTCGGGACGCTGTGCCCATGCGCGCTTGAGTGACGGCCACAGCCCCCACCCCACTCCCGCCTGCAGCCGCTCGCTCACACGCTGGACACAGAACGCAAGGAACCGGAAGGCTCCGGATCTCTCTCGTCCGTCTTACCTTTCGCGGCCACACGCGCCCACCGTTACCCGGCAACCAGGGGAGGTGGTGGCGCTGCAGCCGTCAAGCAGTGCAGCCGCAAACCAGTTGCGCGCAGCCGCAAAAGCGACTGACTGTGTCCTAACACAGCACGCCTGCGCACAGTACCAGCCCTATCTCCCTGCTAAGTCCAGTGAGGAAGGCTAGGGGGTAATTTATCCCGTCGTAATCCTCTCGGCAATCCCACAAGGTTTGTTTGTTTGTTTGTTTACTTATTTATTTTCCTTTTGAGGTTACATAGGTCTCACTGTATAGCCTTGGTTTGCCTGGAACTCACTATGTAGCCCAGATTGGCCTTGAACTCAAAGAGATCCACCTGCCTTTGCATCGCCAGTGCTCACTGCCTGAAGGTGCCAACACAAGGTCCATTCTTTTTAGAAATGAGATATGAAGCGACCTACCCCCAAAGACTGCCCTTGATCTCAGTGCGATATGAGATTTTTTTTTTTTTTTTTTCAGTAATGAACCCCGAATGCTACCAGGGAAGATGTGCCCACTGGTGCAATAATAGTGTGAAGGTTACAGAGGCAACCCACATTAATGATTGGATCTGAGGTTGTTCGACGGAGGGAACTCATGCCTGGTATTGTAAACCTGATCTAAAGCCTGTGTCTCAGGAAGTCAAAGGCCCTAAGGAGAAACCGACTACGAGTATCTTGTTAAATGAAGAGGCCCAACTACTTCCAATTTTTTTTTGGTTATACCCACAGATTAGTGCTACCTTCGCCCCTGGCCAGAGAAGCTCCTCTCTGCAGAGGGCAGTGGTGACTAGACAGGCTCAGTACTGGTCAAAATGCTGGCAAGTGACTGCAGAGAACTCAGCTTTAAACGGGAATATCTATATTAACCCTTGCCTGCCCGAGGCTGAGGAAACATAGAAAAGGGGGGTGTTGCAGAAAGCAGGTGAGAGTCAGAGTATGGGAGAGTGCTGTCTTCTGAATACGACAGAGCCCATGGCATTCATGGACTCACAGCAGACTTGGGTACCTACATAAAGCATGGTCAAGATCAAGCCTGAAAGATCAGTTAACTTTCTAGCTGGTAGTACTAACTGTATTTGATGGATGACAAACAACAACAACAACAACAACAAAAAGCAAAAACAAAAACAAAAAAACCCAAAACGATAAAAGGCAAGGGGAATGAAGATAGAAAGGGATGAAAGGATGTGTGGGCAAGTAGAGGGATGGGAGAGGAGAGCTGGGGGTGGCTGTAGTCAAGATACACTGTATAAAACTGTTTAAGAATACACAAAAGATACTCAACAACAAAATGTAAAACTAAGAATACAGATGAGCAGTTAAAATTTCTGTCAGGTGTGGTGGTGAGTGCCTTTAATCCTAGCATTTGGTAAGGAGAAGCAGCCAGATGTCTATGAATCGAAGACCAGCATGGTCTACATAGTGAGTTCCAGATCAGCCCAGACTATATAGTGAAATCCCCACCCCTTTCCTTCCTTCCTTCTTCCCTCCCTCCCTCTCTCCCTCCCCCCTTCCCTAGGCTGGGTGTGAATTAGTTGTAGAGCAATTGCCTAGCATGCAGAGGTCCTGGGGTCCATCAAAACAAAACAAAATAAAACATAAAAATGTATTTCTCAAACTTCCAACTTTTGCTATCTTGTTTCTTTCATATTCTTCATATCTCAACTTTGATTTCCTTATTGGAGTATTTGAAGATAATCCCTACCCAGGCATGGTAGTATGTATTTTTGTCATAGTTACTATGGTGGCTGAGGGACTAGCGTCTTTTGAGGCTGGGAGTTCAAGGCCAGGCAGTATACTGAGTGAGACCCTTGCTTATCTCTTAAAAGAACATCATGAAGCAGAGCCGTGTCCTCACACGCCTTTAATCCCAGCACTCGGGAGGCAGAGGCAGATGGATCTCTGAGTTCGAGACCAGCCTGGTCTACAGAGTGAGTTCCAGAACAGCCAAGGCTACACAGAGAAACCCTGTCTAGAAAGAACAAAAACAAAAACAGAGAAACCCTGTCTCAAAAAAACAAACAAACAAACAAAAAACCCAAACTAAAGAAACAAAAAAAAAACAACCCCCCCAAAACAAAAACAAACAAACAAAAACCCAACCAAACAAGAAAAACCAAACCAACCAATCAAATAAAAACCTACCACCACCAAGAGGGGCTATAGAGGTGGCTCAGGGGTAAGGGGTTAAGGGGTTAAGAGCACTGGGCACTTTACCGGAGAACCTGTGCTCAATTTGCAGAACCTACTTTGTGGCTCACAACCATCTGTAATTTCATCTCCAGAGGATCAGATGCCCGTTTTTGGCACTAAGCACAGTCGTCATGTGCTGGCACACTTTTTTGTATATGCATACACTGTAGCTGTCGTCAGACACACCAGAAAAGGGCATCAGGTGCTTGTGAGCCACAGTGTGGTTGCTGGGAATTGAACTCAGGACTTCTAGGAAGAGCAACTGGTGCTTTTAACTGCTGAGCCATCTCCTCAGCCTGGCAAAAACGAATCATAAACATAAAATAAATCAATTTAAAAATAAGTAAAATAAGAACCTTAAACCGCATGTAAGATCTCACTCATGAGACCAGCCTGGTCTACAAAGTGAGTTCCAGGACAGCCAGGGCTATACAGAGAAACCCTGTCTCGAAAAACCAAAAAAAAAAAAAA
>NC_034591.1:131254046-131255733 GCF_900095145.1 Mus pahari | reverse complement strand
AAAAAAAAAAAAAAGATCTCACTCATGATATCCCGGTATGAATCTCTTAATGTATTATATACGTGTAACACAGACACACATGCTTGTATCAACTGTGTAGTTGACTCTATTTCTGGTAGTCATGTGTATCCTATAAAGTTAGCAAATATTGACCTGTTCTTCCCAGAAGAACACTGGGCTGGCTTCTGGGAGCCTCAGATCACAGCCCTTTCATCCTGTGGTCAATATAAGCTTGTTTCACAGTGGTGGTTCTATTTAAAGCCAGTCTCTGTATTATCTGCCGTTCATTCAGCCAGCAGTGGAGTAACTTGTGTGTGCCAGGGACTTATCTGAGCCGTATTTCCTCCAGTAAATCTTATTTCCTGGCTGAGCAACACTGCATCACTTTAGCACTCTGCTTGGGGGCATTTGAAACACCAAAATCACAAGTAAAAACCCACAAGAGTGTAGAAATCTTGGCATTCCCTAACCCAGAAAGCATGTGCTTTTGTTGTTCTGAGAGCTGGAACTAGGTGGGCTTCTGAGGGAGTGTGCCCATGGCTGACTCCGCAAATCTGCGAGGGATTGCAAAAGTGAGGCCTCATTTTGAGGACACACACACAATCTCAGAATTTCAGAGTAGTGTTAGAAACAAACAGGAGCTGGAGAGATGGCTCAGCAGTTAAGAGCACTGAGTGTTCTGATGGTCCTGAGCCCAAATCCCAGCAACCACATGGTGGCTCACAACCATCTGTAATGAGATCTGACGCCCTCTTCTGGTACAGCTACAGTGTACTTACATATAATAAATAAATCTTTGGGCCTGATGGAGCGGGACCAGAGCAAGCAGAGGTCCTGAGATCAATTCCCAGCAACCACATGATGGCTCACAACCATCTGTACAGCTACAGTGTACTCATACACATAAAATAAATAAATAAATCTTTTAAAAAAAAGAAAAAAAAAAACAGAAAATAATCAATCTAGGTGTCACACAAGGGAATTCATGACTGAAGGGAAGGAAGCTTGGCAGTGCAACCCTTTCTTCAAAAAGGGTGACAGAGACCCAAGCCAGCCAGCAAGCACTCGGGGGCTGGGACTTCACAGCAGGCGCTGCCTCTGCCTTTTCCTTGGCTGGGGCTGATCTCACAGACTTGTGATATTGGTTAGTTTTAAAAGAATACAAAGCAAAGACAATGAAGAAAATGGATTGGAGCTTCAGGCCATCAAGTTCTGGGAATGTGTGTGTGTGGGAGTGCTTTGCATAAACAAAAGTTTTTCCAGGTAGGCGAGATTTATGGAATCTTAGATATCTATCTATCAGTCTATCTATCTATCTATCTCTATCTATCTATCTATCTATCTATCTATCTATCTATCTATCTATCTATCTATCTATCATCCATCTTCCTATCTATCATCCATCCATCTATCCATCTTCCTATCTACCTATCTGTCTGTCTGTCTGTCTGTCTATCTATCTATCTTTTGAGACAGGGTTTCTGTGTGTAGCCTTGGCTGTTCTGGAACTTGCTCTGTAGACCAAGCTGTCTGCAAACAGATCCGGCTGCCCCCATCTCCCGAGTGCTGTGATTAAAGGTGTAAACTATTTTTTTTTAGGTTAGTTATTTATTTTATGTATATGAGTACACAGCAGCAGTCTTCAGACATACCACAAGAGGACATCAGATCTCATTACAGATGGTTG
>NC_034591.1:131240763-131253951 GCF_900095145.1 Mus pahari | reverse complement strand
AGTATAAAGGTCATTTGTCTACTACATAGTAAACACAGTGGGAAATGGAGATCAAATCTTTTGTTTGTTTGTTTTTTTGTTTTGTGTTTCCAGATAAGGGTTTTTCTGTGTAGCCCTCCCTGCCCTGGAACTCAACTCTGTAGACCAGGCTGGTCTCAAACTCAGAGATCTACCTGCTTCTGCCTCCTGAGTGCTGGGATTAAAGGTGTCCCAACTGTCTGGGGACACCGAGTCTTAATGTGAGTCATGAACAGAACCAACACATAATTTTTAAAATATATATTTTTTAAAAAGTTGCCCCCCACACATACTTTTTGTTGGGAGTGGGGGCGGGGGAAGGGGAAGGGGTTTGAAACTGTTAACTGTTAAGTTTCAAACTTGGGACAAGGGCTGAGGTGCCCATTTAACATGTCAAAGTAGACCTGGCCATCAGGTTCTCCCAGCATCCCTTAGTCCCTACCTGTTACAGGGTACGGCCGTTATTATACCCCTGCCCTCCACCCTGAACTCTCCAGCCCAGGAGCCGGGCTAGGGCTGCCCTAGACACTCTTCCCTATGTAACATTTTGGTTACCTACCTCTCCTTTTGTACCTTTGGCCTCTTGGTTGGTGTTCTTGGTTCCCGTCTCTCCTTTTCCCTCCCCCCACCCCCATATGGTTCAGGTCATGACCACTGGACTCTCCCAGATGTCTCTGCCTCTGGCTATCTCTCCCTTATATCTATAATAAACTTACTCCTCAACCGTACTTAGGAGCAGTTATAACCTTGTCTTTCTCTCTCCCTCCTTCCCTCTCCCCCTCCCTCCCTCCCTCTCTCCCTCCCTCCCTTCCTTCATTTTCTTCTTTTCTTCCCATTCAGAAACTGTCTGATGTTGCTGGCTTCAAACTCTGCGCAGACAGGATAACCTTGAACTCAGATCTTCATCTCCCAAGTGCTGGCATGAAATTTGGTGTATAGATTCAACAGTTTTCAAATCTGAAGTTCGAGGTCAACGAGATGATGGCCTGTGTTTTATCTAGCCATCCTGCTCACCTCTACTCTGGCCATTGTGTGGTTGTCATAGCACGCCTGTGAATTGGGTGCCATAACCTCTGTCTCTATTGCTGGTAGCTAGGACCAGAGCAGGCTCCATAGACTCCCAGCCTCAACGGCCCCATGGACTCTAGGGCGTAGCTCAAACACCCAAACAACAAGCGTGCAGTGTTGAAAAAAACACGACTCTGTTAGAGTTTGTGGGAACGCAGGTGATGGTGGTGGGGCTCATAGTGGACCAGGAAGGCTTCCTAGAAGAGCTGGCTTAGAAGCTGGGGGGCTGATGGTTGTCTCGAGCGCGCAGGGCTGGCTATAGTGAGAGGCTGGACCCAGCTTGGAGGTTCAGGGAGGAGCTGGGCCTGGCCGGGGGCAGGAGGTCGGAGTCGAGATAAGGCCGGATAGGCAAGGCGGGGCGGATTGTGGAGGAGCCTGAATTCCAGGCTTGGCTTTCGGACTTTACCCTGCAGACAATGGGGAGCCGGCTGCATTTCTGAGCTGGGTTGGGCAACCCCTGTCAGACCATTGTTTTCCTGAGAGGCCGGATCCTGCATTGTTGCATCTGGACCACGAGATGGCGGCATTTCAGCAATTTTCAATCACTCCAGGGGAAGCCTTCTTGTGCTGATGGGCACCATCCTCAACCAGAACTGGGAAACAAACACCAAATCTACCTAACCCAGGATGTGATCCCGCTTCATCCTGCTGGCACAAGCCTTTCACAGCTCTGAGGGAGAATCTGTTGAGCCACAGGAAAGTAGAAGCCCTATGACCATTTTTTCGGGGGGTGGAGACACACTCCTATTTCACCTATAAGCAAGGGTTCTGCATTAACTCAGGGCCACGTGGTAAGGGGTGAGCAGCGAGTCCTCGAGGTTTGCTAGGCCTTTGCATGGTATCCAGCTGCTGCCTTCAGTCTGTTGTAGTTGTCAGGAAAAAAAAAAACAAAAAACCAACTAAAACAACCCAAATCACCATAGTATTATTGAAGAAGATAAGTCACCTGGCCCATTTCTACTCCCTTTTAGAGGGACAGGAGCTTGATCCTTTTCAAGATCCTCCAAGTTAGAGATCAGAACACTGGCTTCACTAGAAGCAAACAGTTAAGTGACTTGTCCAAGGTCACCCAGAGCCGACACTTGCTCGAGAGGATGCTGGATCCCAGGATTGTTGTGCCCACCTATCTCTCCTCCGCCTTCCTTTAACTACCTAACATATCCAGTTGTGGGGCCAGTTGCTTGGAGAAACTTGTGTGTACTACTCGTAGACATACAAAGATTTTCTTTTAAAAACTGTATGCCTATGTGTCTTGTGTATCAGTTTGTGCACAACAGTGTGTGTGCCCAACCAGGCCAGAGGTTGGATCCCCCTGGAGCTGGGGTTACAGGCTGATGATTGTGAGCTGCCTGACATGGGGGCTGGGAATTGAACTCCAGTCCTCTGCAGGACAGAACAGTGAGTGCCCTTAATCACTGAGCTGTCTCTCAGCTCCAAATGCCTTTTTAAGGAAAAATATTGTATGTATGTATGTATGATGTATGCATGCATGCATGGGTCAAACTGCTTGGCGAAGCCAGAACGGGTCATTGGATTCCCTGGAGCTGGAGTGACAGCTGTGAACCACTGGGGGAGGTGCTGGGAATAGAACTCAGGTTCCAAGGCAGTGCAGTAAGCATCCTTACCTGCTGATCCACCCTCCAGCCAGATTCCTCTTTTAAATCAAAACGTGGCATGTAGTTGAGTGTGCATGTGTGTGCCTGTGCATTCATGTGTCTATGTATGTGTATGTTTTGAGAGAAAGAGCCTAACTGTTTCTCCCTATATGGATGGCACATTCATAAAATGTGCGATAGACACACACTGTACAGCATCCTTAGAGTAGAATACTGCAAAGCAGTAGGCAGTAAAAGTGAACAAACTAACTTATTAATACGTTTCTCTGTCAGCGTATTGATAGGCAAATTTTAAACACATGATAAAGATACAGGATAATATATATCCTTATGAAAATTAAAATACAGTACATCACACATTGGATGAACATGTAGATATGTTCATATACCAATGCCCAGTCATCTATGGTGCCCAATTGGCAGTGGATAAAGGGGCTTTAATTTTGCCTCTAATGCTTCATTTCTTAAAAACAAAACAAAACAAAATCCATGGAAATAAATCTGGGTGGTGGGTATGCAAACCGACTGCCACATTATTTCTCCTATTATTTATGTAAATACAAAAGCTGCTTCAGGGAGGTAAACACAAGCCAGACTTTCCTGCCTGGGGTCGGAAGGTGGTGGTAGCACTCTGGGGCCTGAGCATAGCTGGGAAGGATGGGGCCCCAGTTCTGGTCCCAGGATTTGTAGTTGGTGACATCCCATTCATGAGCATTTGCAGGGAGGGCCCAGGTATCTACCCCTGTTACTGTCACTCCTGCAGGGAGATAGGTATGTCTCCGAGACTGCTGGCCTACCTCAGGGAGGACATGGGACAGAGGAGGCCAGGACCAGGTAGTTCTGTCATGGAAGCTGCTGGCCAGCAGTGGCCACATGGTGAGCCCACTTCTCCTCTTTCCTTTGCTTTGGTCATTTTCTCTGAAGCTGTGGTCACACCTGACCTTGCTGGGCGGCACTCACTTTCTCATGCCAGGTGCTCCAGCCGGAAAGTAAACCCAGTTTTCACGTTTGCTCTTTGTCTCCCAGGGCGGTGCTGACCGGCATGCGAAGTCCTGAACGCCAGTGCTCTATTGATCATGACAGAGAAAGAAGCAATCAAGTGACCTTCTGTGCTGCACAGTGATGTTTTGGTTAGTGGCAGATGAAGGCAGTAGGCTGTGTGTTGGTGTGTAGCAGGCTAGACCACAGAGCTGTAGCATGTAGCAGGCTGTACCATACAAAGCTTTCATGTGTAGCAGGCTAGAGTTTACAGCCTTGACATGCAGCATGCTAGACCATAGAGCTTACGTGTGAAGGCTGAGTGGACGAGGCATGTGTAGCAGAGTTTGGGTGCAACTTTCATAAATGAATAAAATGAACCCTTTTATTCATTCCCCAGAGCACATTCCATTCTTCAGTGCACAGCTGTGACCTTCATCTCTTACATTTTTCCTTTCCCCACTTGTTAGACTGTGACAAGTGTCAGTGTGAGCTGAGCGTGTCGCTTTCAGGGCTCATTTTTCTGCGCTTTATTCCTCACTCTTAGGGTTTGCGTGTGTGGTGTCCCCTGCTGACTCGTGTATTTGCACACATGGTCTCTGCCTAGTGGCTGTTTTGGGAGGCCATGGGATCTGAGGGAGTACTAGAACTAGCAGAAGTGAGTTATGGGGTTCCTGCCTGAGCCTTTGCCTCCTGGTCTACCATGATGTGACAGGCTGCAAGCACCACCACAGACCCGGCCACCATGCCTGCTGGGCTGTGTTCCCTGAAACTGGGAGCCAAGATAAACCCTTCCTCCCTTAAGTTGCTTCTTCCAGCAGGGGTTTCTTCCATAGCAGCGCGTGGTCACCTCACCTCTCCTAGTAGATGATATCCATTCTCGCCATTCATTCATTCATTCATTCATCATTCACTTTATCCTTTTTAGGCCCTATTTGATTTATTGTATGTGTATGGGCGTTTGCTGGCATGCATACATGTGCACCACAGGTGTTTAGTGAGGCCCGAAGAGAGTGGCAGATCCCTTAGACCTGGAGTTATAGGCACTTATGAGCTACTATATGTGTGCTGGGAACTGAACTGACCCCTGTGAGAGCCGTCAGTGCTCTCACCCAGCAAGCTGTCTCTTCAGTCCCCTATCTCCATTTTAAAGATGAGGAAACTGAGAGTCAGAACCGCTGGAGGTAACAGCTGGAGGGGAGAAACAGCCAATGCCACATTCAAGCCCTGGGCCAGTTGCTGCGGCCCTCACCATGCGGAGGTTGCACAGCCGTCCGTTCAGAACGTCACCCCTCTTTCTAAACCGGTGCTATAGAGAACGCTCGGCTTGCTTTCTCTCTCAAAACCCAAGTGTTCTTTGTTCCTGGCTGCTTTTGTCTTGCTTGTGGCCCCCCATGGGTTATAATTTCCTGATAAGAGAACGCTTCTCTACTCACAGGACAGAGGTCTAAAGCTTTCCTGCTTGTCTGAGCACACTCACCTCGCATGTCAGAGGTCTAAATCCCAGGCAAGCCGCAGTGACAATGCTCCAGTCATCAGGTTTGGAACCAGATTTCAGCAAAGACACATTTGCTGCCAGAAAGCAAATTAGTCTTTTCTTTTCTCTCTCATTTTTTCCCACCCAAACATAACATCCTCTTATGAAATATGTCCGATCTGCAATATTTACTTTCCCTTATTTAATAACAGGAAAGGCTTTGCTGCACTTTTTGTTGATTTTTGCATTTCTTATTAAAATTCTTAAGGGGCTTTTGGGGGAACTTAATCAGCAGAAAAAAAGGAGGAGAGAAAAAAAAAATTCCTCATGTGCAGTCCCCAGGACTGGTGAACGGAGGAAGCGCGCTGTTTGTATAAGGGCTGCTGATGGAAGAAGCCAGTCACGTGCTCCGGAACCTTCCTCAGACTCTTTCTCTTCTCTGAGCTCTTCTCCGCTGTCTACAGAGCAGGGCCAAATGCCACACTTTCTGCCAAGAATTTCGAGCTGGTGTCCATGTCCCTTGCCAGGTTGGGACAGACACAGATGTTCATGGGACATCCAGCATGCTGGCTGCAGGAGGTCTCAGTTTCCCCCTTTTTGCATTGTCAGATAAAGAGATCGAGGCTCAGTACCTCTTGTCTAGTCCCTCTTCAGCTTGCTCTCGTTGCCACTAAGAGGAAAGGGCTGGCAGCTGTCACACACTCCCAACTCGGCTGTGCTCCACAGCAATTCTTGGGGACAGGGAGATGATCCCTAGTTGTAACTTGCTCTGGGTCACACAGCTATAGGATAGCAGAGCTCGGTGACTGGAGCTGTACTCTACCTGGTCATCATGTGTGTTTATTGGCCCTTACTCCACGGCCTCATCAGGAGAACATGACGCCTTGCGTATAGCCTGTCCTAAGTTTTAGGATTCCCCCTGGAAAGGGTATGACTACCACCCTTGCTTCCCGATAAGGGCTTCAAGTAGCTTCAAGATTTTAGTTTCTATATTTCCATTCTAATAGAAATAATTATATTAAAGTTGTAAGGTTTCACTCATTTATTTGCGGATATGTGCAGCTTGTATGGGGGTGCTCGCGTGGGAGGTCAGAGGACATCTTGCAGAAGCTGGTTCTTCCGTTCTGCCATATGGGTCCAAGGAATTGAACTCAGTTGTCCAGGCTTGCCTGCAAGTTCTTTTACCCTCTGAGCCCTCTCACCAGCCCAGGAATAATTATATTTATAAGCACATTATGGCATCATTTTACTGTTATAATTTATGTATGGTTCTCGGGCAAAAGACTGCTTTACAGTCAATAGCCCTGTGAGACAGTGAACTCAAGGTGCCTCTTACACAGGTGAGGAGACAAGTCTAGACAGGCCAAAGGGTCTGGTACCCAGGGCTGTGGCAAACTAGAACTGCAACCTAAGTCTCTAAGCCTGGAAGGAAAAGTTGGGGCCCACGCAGCGAGGGATTGCCTGGTGTCCTCAGGAATTTGCATCTTTTTACAAATGGACACCTGGAAGACTTGTGTGTGTGTGTGTGTGTGTGTGTGTGTGTGTGTGTGTGTGGCTCAGCCCAGCTTGGACTGTGGAGGTCTGGGGTGGAGAACAAGCCAGAGGGCCCAGGCTGAGCGGAAGACGCTGTTACAAGCTGCAGGCAAGAGAGCCTCAGGCTTGCCCACCTCACATCCTGTTTCCTCCCAGCTCCCTGAGCAATCTTTCCATTACGCTCACCCTCCTCCAAGAGCTCCTCTCCAATTCCTGCCCTCTCGCTGGTGCTGGGATTTGAACCCAGAACTTTATACTTGTTAGCCTTTTATTTTTCCCATCCTCTTTCCACTCTCAAAGGCCTCAGTCATAGTGAGTCTTAACCTTCCAGAGGTCAGAGAGCTGAGCCGTCTAAAGACTAAGGAAAGAAAATCACACAGGCTTTGCATACAAGTGCCCCGTGCAAGCAACACGACCTGGCGTTTCACAGACCCCAGCCCTGCTTATGTGTGTGAAGGACCAGGAAGGCAGACACCCTGAAGGTATCAGCTGTGCTTTGTAAATGTCCTGGGAATGGGTGTGCCGCTGAGACGGGGAGGGGAGCCTGAGAGGGTACAGAGAGATGGCTCAGTGGTTAAGAGCACTGGCTGCTCTTCCAGAGGATCTGGGTTTGATTCCCAGCACCTACACAGCAGCTCACAACCATCTGCAACTCTAGTTCTGGGGAGAGCCAATGCTCTCCTCTGGCTTTTGAGAGCACCAGGTACACACATGAAGCACGAACATACATGCATGGCTGGAAGAGATGTTGATTGACATGAGTTTCAGGCCAGCTCAGACCACAGAGACCCTGTCTCTAAACGACAACAACAACAATAACAACAAAATAACCAAAAGGAAAAAAGGGGGGAACCCTAGGCCAGAGAGAGCCCCAAGTGACTGCAATGGCATCATTGCAATGACATCATTATCCCTCCCTCCCTCCCTCCCTCCCTTCTTCCCTTCCTCATTCCCCCCTCTCTCTTTCTCTCCCTCCCTCTCTGGGTTCCTCCCTCCTTCCCTCTCCCTCTTTCCCTCCCTTTTTCTCTCCCTCCCTCTCTGACTCTGTTGTTCAGGCTGCTCTCAAACTCTTGGGCTTAAGCCATCCTCCTGCCTCAGCCTCTTCAGCAGTTAGGATGACAGGGCCTGCTCTGAATGCAGGGTATTTATTTATCCTCCTTATTCTGAGCCAAAGGCCCATCTAGCTCAAGCTGGCTTCAAAGTCTTTACACAGCTGGGACGGGGCTAGCCTTGAGTACCTGTTCTCCTCTCCCACCTGGGTTATAGGTATGCACCTACAGTAACATTTCTGACTCTCAACTCTGCCTCTGAAGACAGACTGGATATGCAGGAAAGCAATAGATAGAGGCAGGAAGGATCCCAGAGGGAGGTCTCTGGTGCCATTAGCCACGAGGCCTCATCATCAGCCCCTCCCTCCCCTCTTGCTTACCAAGCATCTCTCTGATTTGATTTGGCTTTCTGTGGACTGTGCCTACAGGGAACTTAAGTGTTGGCAGCGGGACACATGTATCCGGTCCCTTTGGCAGTGACATTTCTCACTGTAAATTAGTAAATTGGGAACAGATAGTCCACAGAAGAAGCCATGAAAATGACTAATATGTAACATAAAATTCTTCCTCTCTAGGATTCAAGGAAACATAGATTCAAACCCAAACCCAGATTGTCACCACCCACACAGTCAGAAAAGACTTGTTGTTTGTTTGTTTTGAGACAGGGTTTCTCTGCATAGCCCTGGATGTCTGGAACTTGCTCTGTTGACCAGGTTGGCCTCAAACTCACAGAGATCCGCCTGCCTCTGCCTCCTGAGTTCTGAGATTAAAGGTGTGCATCACCACCACCTGGCTTAATATTTTAAAAAAATGAATAAATAAAATAAACAAATAAAAATTAGAAATAAATTAAAAATAAGTAAAAATATGGTGTGTGTGTAGATATGTCACAAGAGCAGTCTGGTTGTGGAGGCAGAAGAGGGAGTCTGATTCACCTGGAGCTGGAGTTACGGGCAACTGTGAGCCAACTGATTAGATGCTGGGGACCATATGCAGGTCCTCTGGAAGGGCAGTGTGTGCTCTTAACCCCCAAGCCATTCTACAGCCCTAAACCTTAAAAACAAACAAACAAACAAACAAACAAACAAACAAAAACCCAAACTTTTTTGCTTTGTTTTTTTGAGACAAAGTTTCTCTGTGTAGCCTTGGCTGTTTTAGAATTCACTTTGTAGACCAGGCTGGCCTTGAATTCAGAGATCTGCCCATCTCTGCCTCCCAGGTGCTGGGATTAAAGAAATGTGCCACCATACCCAGCCTCAAGACTTTTTTGAAGTAAAAGCATATTGCAAGGGCAAACCCATGGCCAGCCTGTGGAGACCTTGCTGCTTGTGCGGCCCTGGGACACTGGGTCTCATAATGTAAGTTCTCCTGATTTATTTACTTAGGCATATTTGCAGTGCTGGGAATGGAATTCAGGGTCTCTTGCATGCCAGGCAGGTGTTCTGACCCCGAGCTATGGCTCAGTCCCTCTCTGTGGGATCAGTTCTCTAGGATCAACTGAGACACTGTCACCTACTAGAGAGAAAGCACAAGGCTGAGGACCTGAGCTCAGGACTGCAGAATCCACAGAAAAGTGGTAGCCCGGATGGTTGCAATCCCAGCATTCACTACCGGGAGATGGGAGGCAGCGACAGGAGAATGGATGGAAGGCTAGCTAGCCTGGCTTATGCAAGAACCAAGAGACCCTCCCTGTCGTAAACCAAGTGAAAAAATGAGGATCAATACCTGAAGTTTGTTCTTTGGCCTCTATAAGTGCATTGTGACACAAATGTGCCTACAACCCCACACAAGAACACACACATGCACACAGACAGACAGACACACACACACACTACATGTGCATTTGTGGCACACATGTGTCAACAACCCTACACAAGAATACATACATGTTCATTGGCACACCTGTGCCTACACCCCAACATCAGAACACACAAAAACACATACAAACACATACACACACTACATGTGCACCATGGCACACATGTGCCTACACACACACACACACACACACACATTCACACACACTATACCTACATTGCAGCATACATGTACCCAACACAAGAACATACATATGAACACACACACATACACACATACTACATGCGTACTGTGGCATATATGTTCCTAATCCCTCCACAATAATATACACACACACACACATACATACACACATGCACACACATGTATACAAAACACACACTTCTGTGCATACACAGAACAGCTAAACTAGCCACTTCTTGGATTTGCTCCCAAACATTTACTGAGCACCTACTGTGTGAAAAGCTTATAAGACAGAAGCAGGAGTTGGGGCCACATAGTAGGGAGGGCAGAGGCCACTTCCTGGGTGTGGTGGAAAGTAGAAGGGAAGGAGATGGAGAGAATGTTCAGGGGAAGTCAGCCCCTCCCTCGGCCTTTACCAGCTTCTGGGGGCCCCCAGGCTCGGATGGTACCCAGGAACTGCCTGCAGCCATCCTCTTCATCCTGAGCTCACCTTACAGAGGCTAATCTAGTGGGCCGGGACCTAATCATAGCATTTAAAAAGCACCCCATGTGTTTTAGCTGTTTAGTCTAGTCAGAAAACAGAAAAGTGACAAATTCAGGATAAGGTGACAGAAAAGACAGGATGTCAGGCCACGCACAGCTGGCCCAAGAGCTGGGGGCACAGAGGGTGGGTACACAGCTTGTAACACTGCAGCCACACACCATCTTGCTGGGTACTGGTTCGTTTTTAAAAATGTTGTTTGATTTAATTAATAAAAGGCGTGTACGGGTATTTTGACCCATATGTGTGTCTCTCCACCACATGTGTGCCTGTTGTTCATGGAAGTCAGAAAGCATCAGATCCCTAGAACTGGAGTCACAGGAGGTTGTGAGCTGCTACATGGGTGCTGGGCATTGAACCTGGGTCCTCTGCAAGAGCAGTCAGTGCCCTTCACTGCTGTACCTTTCCAGACACCTGCAACATTTAATTTTTAAATTGACATCAAATGGCTATTTACTGTTTTCTAGCCTCTTTCCCATGTTCCCTCTCCTCTTTCTGAGACTCATATAGCTTTCTGAGAAAGTTCGGATGACCTCGAACTTCTGACTTTCCTGCTTCTACTTCCCAAGTGCTGGGATTCCAGGCATGCGTCCCATCATTCATTTGTGCAGCACTAGGGACAGAATCCAGGGCTTCGAGCTTGCGAGGCAAGTGCTCTACACAGCTGAGCCACATCCATAGCCCCCCCCCCCCCCCGAGTGAAAGCCCATCCCCTGGATCCTGCTGGAATTCAGGGAATTCCTGTCCTGCTCATGGTGTGGATGGGAAGGTGATGGAAGGTTCTATCCTAAGAACTGCAGTCAATGTAGCAAGGGCTTTGACTGAAGATTATAGAAGCTGAATTTCTCAATGCTGGGTCTCACACTGGTAAAGACAACATTCACAAGTATAAAGTTGGGGACCCTCAGATCTGATTCTACAGGAGCTCACCATCCATTAGCGTTGTGACTTTAGACCAGTGGCTTGGTCCCTTTGAGTCCCATCAGTTTCCTTGTCCCTACCCCACTTGGCTTGGAGGAACAAGTGGGTGATGGTAATTAAGGCTCACAGCACTGAACCTGGACTGTTGAACCCTCTGTGACTGGTAGCTTGGGCTTCTGCCCAGCCAGGCTTGTCCCCTCCCACAATCCTTCCATTCTCTTCTGGAGCTTTCTCCATGGCACCTAGGCTGCATGGTGTCACTTCTAGTGTGTGTCTTCTTGAGGTCCCATGTCCCAGTCTGTAGCTGCTTGGAGGACATGCTGAGAAACAACAGGACCCCTCTTCCTGCTATAGGGAAGCTCATAAGGGTGAGGGCAGCACTGAGGTTGCTCGCTCATGGGGCCACCAGAACTCCGCTCCCCTACTTCTAGTGGGTTACATCTCTCTGGCCCCAGAAAGCACACTCTGCCAGGTTCTGTGGTGTTTTCTTGACTGGGTAAACTTTGAAGGAGGAGAGACGGTGGACATCTCAGGGACTCTTGCTCTAGGAAGTGCTGAGGTGGGTGGCTAAAGAACCAGGTGAGCAGGGGGTGGGGGTGGGGGGCGAGGGGGCTGGGCTGGTGAGATGGTAGCCAGTTGGCTAGGTGACTCATTTGTACCAACAGGCTGGTGAGACATAGAGAAACCCCGGTACAGAAAGATGAAGCAGGATAACAAGCCTGGGGGAATCTTTGAAACAGTCAACTTGGGCCCCTGGTTGCTACTAGCAGAACTCAGAGCCTACCGTGACCTCAGGCACAGGGCTTGCCTGCCGGAGCTTTATCTGACTCATCTGACAGATGGGGATAGGAGCTCCCCCCCACCACCACAGTCCTTGCGATGGGTTGAGACTCCCCTTTTGCAGTATGTCACGGCACTTCCACAGGACCCGCCAGTGCACATCCTTTTGAGACCTTTAAATCTTGGGTTGCATCAAATACTGGATGAGGAACACATGCTAGAGAGATGGACAGTTTACTCTGTTTAGGGAACAGCCGCATGGAGAAATATCTGTGTGTGTTCAGTACAGATGCCATCTCTAACCTTGAAAAGTTTCAAGATGTGTCGGATGGAGAAACTGCAGATAAGGATGGCCGGAAGACGCAGGGTCGGAGTGTGAGCAGCGTGCACAGGGCCTGGCTTCTGGGCCTTCTGTTAGCCTTACTCTGGCTCATATGCATCATCAAAGTTGCTTCCTGTTTGCCTTTGTGCCCGTGGGACCCCCTTTTTTTCCCTAAGAGCTGGGGAGGACTTGAGGGGAGTGCAGGAAGGCGGGAACAGCCTGGAGCTGTCTTGGCCTCGCTGTTAGAAAAGTGTGTCGCCTCTGCACTGGCACAGAGGACAGAGGAATTAGCAAAACTATTTTTGCAAATTTAACCAGATCCTCTGTGCCCCATTATGACTTAATTTAGGCTTTTAAAATCTATCTAGCTTTCTGTTTGTTTGCTTCTAGGCTGTGATACAGACGAAATGAATGGCAACCCACATTAACCGCAGGCTGAACAACCCCCCTGGAATGTTTGCTGAAGAGCAGAGCAAGGCAGAGGAGGCTGGTCCACAGAGGAGCCCTATCACCAGCCATCAGCAAAGACCAGACCTGGTGGAGACTGGGGGACACGCCTGATAACTCAGTGACCTTGAGAGCTTTCTAGGTGCCTCCAGGCTGCTCCAGTCTTGTGTATGTGTGTGTGTGTGTGCGCGCGTGCATGCATGTGAGATGGGCACAGTCCCTGGCAGGTAGCAGTACTCTATAAAAACTCCTCCCACATCCATGGCCTTGGGCACTAATGGGGAGCTCCTTTGTGGACAGATTCCATGAACTTGAACAAGGAGTTCATATATCAAATGGCCTCATAGAGCTGTAAGAAGGAGCCAGGATGAATCTTTCTTTCTTCTTTTTTTTGTTTTTTGTTTTGTTTTGTTTTGTTTTGTGTTTTTTTTTTTTTT
>NC_034591.1:131235587-131240713 GCF_900095145.1 Mus pahari | reverse complement strand
TGGCTGTCCTGGAACTCACTTTGTAGACCAGGCTGGTCTTGAACTCAGAAATCTGCCTGCCTCTGCCTCCTGAGTGCTGGGATTAAAGGCGTGCTCCACCACCACCCGGCTAGGATGAATCTTTCTTGAATGGACAAATGCTTTCATGTAAGTAGGAGGTGGATTAGGTTCTGGAACTGCCCTGTCCCTCTCCATTTACCCCACTCTTCTCTCTTCTCCTCTGCTCTCTTTGTGGTGCTGGAGGTGGACAATGGCACTTTACTTGTAAGGCAAGTGCTCTACCACTAAACTGTATCTCAGCCTCAGATGGAATTTTCTTAAGTAAGGAAGTCCAGGAAATATTTCAGATAGGCAACAGAACCTAAGATTTGTCCATACTGACAATTCCCAACTCACTGACCAACCAACAAATTAACCAACCAGCAGCCAATCAGCAATTCAACCAACCAGTTGAACTGCCAAGCAACAAGCCAACCATCTAAGCCACCAACCAACCAACTAACCAGCTGACCCATAAACCAAATAGCCAACCAACTATACAGTCAACCAACCAACCAATCAAACAACTAGACAACCAACCAAGTAAACAACTCATGGGATAACCATCATTCAACAACCAATGAATCAATGGACTGAAAAACTGAACCAACTGATCAACCAACCAATTTAATAACTAACCAACTGAACAACCAATCATCTAACCAATGGAGTCACCAACCAACCAATTAACAAACCAATCCACCAATCAACTGAACAACCAACCAACCAACCTAGCATGAAAGCAACTAAGTAACCAATAACCAAGAATTAGAGCTACTAATTGAAATATTCACTGGGTTGAAAAGAAATCCCCTCTTCCTGTGTTTCTGCCCTTTGTCTCCCCCCAGCTCCAGTAGCATTGCCTGTTCCTCAGACACCCTCTGGGCCATTCCACCACTGCCTGTTTCCATTCCTCTAGAAATTGCTGTGCAGGGCACCTCTGCCCCTTGCACCACTGATCCTCACCTGCAGCCAGTGCACAAACAACACGGCTAGAGAGTCACACGATGAAGGGCCCAGTCCCCCCATCTGACTTTTGAGGAACTGTGTGTGTGTGTGCTGTTGTTGTTGCTGTTGTTGTTTTCTGGTCTCCCACTTCTGCAGGTGGAGAGTGCCTACCTGGGTCCAGACAGACAGATTCCCTGACTACTTTGCCCTGAGTTCCATCCCTGCTACCATATTACCCTGACATGGTGGTACAGACTTGGTTTTTTTTTTGTTTTGTTTTGTTTTTTGTTTTTTGTTTTTTTGTTTTGTTTTTTGTTTTGTTTTTGTTTTTTTGAGACAGGGTTTCTCTGTATAGAGCTGGCTGTCCTGGAACTCACTTTGTAGACCAGGCTGGCCTCGAACTCAGAAATCCGCCTGCCTCTGCTTCCCGAGTGCTGGGATTAAAGGCGTGTGCCACCATGCCCGGCTGGTACAGACTTATAATCCTAGGATTTGGGAGGTGTAGATTAGGGGTTCAGGGCCATCCTTGACTACCTATGGAGTTTGAGGCCAGTCTGGACTCTATGAGATCCAAACAAACAAACAAACAAAACCATACTCCAAACAAGCAACAGAGCAAAGCCTGTCTGCAGTTTGCAGGGTATCAGTAACAGAAGTCAAGTGTGCTTGGGTTGGGAGGGGGGAGGGGCGCCACTTGTCTTTGGTTTCCTTTAATTAGTCTTCCCACTTGCCACCACAGGTCACAATCCTTAGGAAGTGTCCCAGACACTGCCTGGACCTGCTGTGGTTCCCGGAAGCCACTGCTCAGGGGTCCGGTGCCTCTTTCTTCCCTCCCATCTGACCTGGGCTGCAAAGGAGCTTCGCTGGCTGTGCGCTGACTTCATCTTCCCCCATGTTCCCGATACTAAATAAGTATATTATTTACAAAATATTGCTATCACCTAGAAAATATCTCCCGAGGAAGGATTAAACAGTGACACATTAAAACCTTTTAAAATGCAGGTATGCATCAGCAGGCCACACAGGCCCCGCAGACAAACAAGTTAGTGGGGCTTCCAGGCAATGCTGGCTCTGTCAAAAGACGGGGTACTGTACATTTAGGGATATCCAAGAATCCTGATGCTGGGACAGCTTGCATGGTTGCTGTTGGAGGAAGGAAAGCACCTGAGGCGGTGAGGGTGTTCAGAAAATCTGGAGTGGGTAGTTCAGACAGTAAAGAGTTTGTATGGAAGAGGATCTGATTTCAACCTCCAGAACCAACGTTTAAAAACAAAGTAGGCGCCGGGCAGTAGTGGCACATGCCTTTAATCCCAGAATTTAGGAGGCAGAGGCAGGTGGATTTCTGAGTTCGAGGCCAGCTTGGTCTACAGAGTGAGTTCCAGGACAGCCAGGGCTACACAGAGAAACCCTGTCTCGAAAAAACAAACAAACAAACAAACAAAAACCCAACCAACCAACCAAACAAACAAACAAAGTAGGCATTGGTGTACTTTGTAATCTCAGTGTCTGGGAAGGCAGAGGCAGGCAGCTCTCTGGGGCTCTCTGGCTAGTCATGACAAGCTCCAGGCCAGTGCATGACCCCAGCACATTAGAAGCAGAGGAAGGCAGATCTCTGTGAGTTCAAGGTCAGCCATCCTGGTCTTCTACATTGCAAATTCCAGGTCAGATAAGGTGATACAGAATAAGTGGGAGAAGAGGAGGAAGAATCGGGGGTGAGGTGGGGTGGAGAAGTGGTCTGTACAACCTTTGGCCTATACAGTCTTGCCTAACCTATACAGTTGCTGCCTTGTTCTTACAGACTGGGAGGCAGGGGTGCAGGACTGGCATGGCAGCCAGGGAGTTAGACAGGGGTAGGATGTAGCCCAGCCAGAGCCCTGTCACCCCTCACCTCTGCCCAGCTGTGTGCAGCTGTTCCCCCATCTCCACATGCCTGCCTTGCTGGGGTTTTGAAGAAAATCCCAGCCTCAGAGGAGCGCTCAGTACTAAAGAAGGTTATGAAGATGAAAGCAGAGAGTCTTGGTCTTGGCTACTTCCTGTAGGTAAAGAGGTCAGGAGGAAGGCAGTCCTCAGCCTGCAAACGTATCCTCCGGGCCACTCTCCCTCCAGTGAGGAACTGCTAGGCTAACCTGCTGCAGGCCGGGATGGTGGTGCTGGAACAGCTGCAGGTCCTACCTATCCTGTTTCGTCTTCAGTAGAAGAAAGCATAGGGGACGACGGTCTGATGGACAGGGTGTGTGTGGAAGCACAGAGAAGAGAGGAACTTTTCCAACAATGGTTTATGTCTGTCTTTATAGAAAGGGGATGGACATCTGAGCTGGGCCTTGTGGGTATAAATGTAAGTTCATTGGAGTATTACAGAAAGAATAATTTACCAATGAGACGAGCATGAGGCATCAGGGCGGAAACCATGCTAGGGTCAGGAACCCATGCACACTTGAAAATGAGTCTGTAGCATGGTGGCAGGATGCTGGTACGCTCAGCAGAGGCCAAGAGTCAAGGAAACTTGAGGGCTGACCTTAGGAGTCTGGGCTAGTTTTCAGGAATGCTGGGGCAGGGGAGTGGTCTGCTCAGAGCATGGTTCTGAGAGGGCACCGTGGCCTCCACATGGGGGAACTGGTGGAGAGAGCAAAGCTGGGTATTATCACACTAAGGGCCAACTCGTGTATGGCTGGTCAGGGGTGTGTGACACTCCAGTGACAGGGACGGAGGACTGGAAGGCACCTGGTTGCACTTTCAAGGGACACTAAGTTACCAGCTGCACTGCTAGTGTCTTTCCAGTACTACCTGGTTTCCTTTAGAAACCAGGAGGGACAATGACCCTCTCTCAGTCACTCAAATCTGAGGACAGAGAAATGGCCACCGCTCAGCAGGGGGTGTCGGCAGATCCACGATCATCTTGGTTCTCAGATTCTTCCTGGGCCAGTGTCCTAAGCCCGATTGACAAACTGTTTCCTGCAGCTATGCCACAGCCTGGGTGGCTGGCAGGCCAGGCCACTGCACGAAATCCATGCAGAGAAGGAGCTAGTCCGGGCTCCCTAGATGAAGACGGGGTATATACACTCCCAGGCTGTGTTTCCAGGTTGTCGCTCCCAAGGGTCAGGAAGGAATGTACCATGCCACATGATCGTACTTTATCCAGGTTCTGCAGACTAGGAAACTGAGGGTCCCCGCATAACTGAATTTGTTGGGCACTTGAGTTCTGTACTGCGCTGCCTCCCAAATCTGAGAATAGACTTGGATCAAGGCCACAGCAGGCTCCACTTTGCCAAAAAGGACAGATGAAGACACAGGCCCCTGGAGAGGGCCGTGTTTCTCTCCTGAATGGGGCAAATGGCTTGCAAAACTCCACGGGCTGAAGATGGGCTTTTGCAATAGAGCTATTGAGACAAGGCACGGGGACCACAAGGCTTTGGGACGCGTTCTTTTAAAAAAAATCTTTTTTTCCCTCTTTTGGCAAGTAAAACAGAGCCCCAGCCAAGCTCCAGGCAGTCAGGGGAAGTTAGCCCCGACCCCCAGCCGTACCTACTTCCTCCTAGAGGAGGAGAGAGGCTCAGGCCTGCACCCTGAGCTGGCCCAGGTACCCGGGTTGTTTTATGGATGGGTCTGTCATGAGTCAATATGATGACGTTTCCTGTAAGACCTTTATTTCCCTGCATTGTTTGCGGAGTCTGTGCACTTGAGCACGTACTCCAGATCAACCCAGAGTGTGCCAGGCCGGTGGACAGACACGACTGAGGGGGAAAAGCAGGGTCTGGGGAGGCCAGGCAGGGGTCGTCCCCATCCTTTAGGTGACGGAGAGAGGATGGTGACTCACAGGCTCTGCCCCATCTCCAGCCCATAGAGGGCTGGCTTGCTGGCCGACGGCTCTTAAGTCCATCTCCAGATGTCAAGACCACACAGGGCCCTCGGGACCAGGATTGCTGATTCTACCTAGAATGTTCCTTCTCAGTCTACCTAGAGGGTGGCCCCTCTCGGCGTTTGACACCTGTAGCTGAGGAAGTCTGGAGAGGTGACATAGTTCTCTGACAAAGCTTATAGAGGCTAGATCAGGATCTTGTAGAGGCTAGATCAGGATCTTGTAGAGGCTAGATCAGGATCTTGTAGAGGCTAGATCAGGATCTTGTAGAGGCTAGATCAGG
>NC_034591.1:131206753-131231753 GCF_900095145.1 Mus pahari | reverse complement strand
CCCCAAGAGGGTCCCGGCCTAGGGGTCAGAATAAAGTCCTGTGGCAACTGAGGTTTGCTTTTGCTGAGGATGTGAGTCAAAGTGACATGGGGAAACTGAGGGCAGTTGTGGCCTTGGAGTAGGAATGGGGTACAGACAGCTGGGCCGGGCTTTGTGAAGCTGGAAGTTGGGGAGCAGGGAGTGAGATGGGAGGCAGCTGAAGTTAGAAGGTGAGGGTCTTGAAGAATGGGCCATTTTCATGTTATCATGGACTCAGGAGCCACGGAAGGCGCTTCAGCGACGTAGCAACCTAAGAGCAAAGCCGTCTCGGGATGCCAGGCTGACATTAGACGTTAGGTGGAGGAGGAGGGGAAGGTGCCTGTGGTGTCACAGATGACTTGATCAAAACGCCGCTTTCATGGGCAAATGCCTGGTTGCCTGTGTCAGGTGGTAGCATGGGGGAAGGGGCAGAACATCAGACCAGAGGCTCCAAGGCCTCCATCTCTTATGCCCAGGCTCAGGCTGCCCCCCTGCTAGCTAGGCATCCACACTGTAGTTATGGAAAAGCAGAACACACCCTCATCTCGCCTCCCCGTTATCCTGCTAGAGTCAAAAACGCCAGGTTCACCCTTGCTGCCTGGCTCAGCTGGCACATCCTAGCAGGGACTTCCACACTGTCCTCCTGGGGGAGGTGGGATGTTGAGGTAGACACCCACTACTTGGCTGTTTGATGGAGAACTGTTTCTGCTCAGTCAGGGACAGTGAGACAGGCACAGACTTAGACAAATGGCATGTCGATACTCTGTCATAATTTGGTTTCAGTTGTTTCAATACTTGAAGGTGGGTGGCTTATGAAGAACAGAAGGTTCTGAAGGCTGGAAGAGGCAGGATCTAGGGGGTGAACCAGACAAGGGTTTGTGCTGTGCCCTAACATGTCAGAGCATGTCACTTGGAAAGGGAGAGAGGTGGGGGTGGGAAGAGGAGGAGAGAAAGGGAGGCCTTAGGGGCAAACTAATTATTCTATCAGGAAGTCCTTCCTATAATAAACTTAATACTTCTGTTGGGGGAGAGCCCTCATGACCTAAATCACCTCTTCAGGCTCCTTCTGTGTGAACTGTCTCTGCTGAGACATATGCAAACATCTACTCACCCCAGACCAAAGCAATGGCTCCATTCAAATCCAGTTGGGCAAACCAGTGAGCTCCCTGGGTTTAGTTACCAAACACAGACGAGAGGGTCACTTACAGGAGTGTAGGTGACCGCCAAGCAGCTGTATCAACTTCCCTGTAGTTGCATAGATGGAGCACCTGCCCCCTTGGGCTAACCTTCCACCTGATGTCCCCAGGCACCTCCCGAGACTGGAGTCTGGAGTCCTACCACTGTCCTTTAATGCAGGAATGACAACAGGCTTGATTTTTGAAGACACCAAGTAGTTACAGTTGTTCTGCTGAAGATGTTTGTGGCTATTCCATTTCATATCAGCCTCACCTTGCCACACCACTGCCCTGGGATGGAATGTGCAATGCAGGGACCCTTGGGGACACATTCATACCACAAGTCCCAATCCTGTGCAGATGGCAGCAGCCCAAGTTCCCCTCTGGGGACCCGAAGATTCTTTATCCCATAGCTTAAGGTTACAAAAGAGTCGAGCTGAGCCACTGGAAGGGATGACCATGGCTGGTAACGGAGAAGGACAGAGAAGAGGAGGAGAGCATTATAAACCCGTGTGGGCATCTCTTGTTCAGGGCAGGTGATGCTTTTGCCAGGTGTGTGTGGACACATTCGTTTCTGCCTTTTTTTTTTAAAATTAATTTATTTTATGTATATGAGTACACCATAGCTGTCTTCAGACACACTAGAAGAAGGCATCACATCTTATTACAGATGGTTGTGAGCCACCATGTGGTTGCTGGGAATTGAACTCAGGACCTCTGGAAGAGCAGTCAGTGCTCTTAACCTCTAAGCCGTCTCTCCAGCCCTGCTTTTTTTTTTCTTTTGGTTTTTTGGTTTTTTGAGACAGGGCAGGGACAAAAATGGAGAAGGTACTGACAGAAAGGAGGTCCAGTGGTCAGCCCAGCTTGGGATCCAGCTCAAGAAGACCCTTAAGGCCTGACACTATTACTGATGGGTGTGCTCACAGACCGAGGCCTAACATGGCTGCCCTCTGAAAGGCCCAACAAGCAGCTAACTGAGACCGATGCAGATGCTTACACCCAACCAATGGACTGAAGTCGGGCACCCCTGTGGTTGAATTAGGGAAAGGCTGGAAGAAGCTGAGGAGGAGGAGGATGACCTCCATAGGAAGACCAGCAGTCTCAACTAGCCTGGACCCCTGAGATCTCTCAGGCACTGAGCCACCAATCAGCATACACTAGCTGGTCCGAGGCCCCCAACACACATACAGCAGAGGACTGCTTGGTTTGGCCTCAGTGAGAGATGTGCCTAACCCTTGAGAGAATGGAAGCCCCAGGGAAGGGGGAGGCCTGGTGGGGTGGGGTGTGTGTATGGGGACATCCTCTTGGAGACAGAGGGGAGGAGGAATAGGAGGTGGAACTGTGGGAGGGCAGACTGGGAGGGGGGAATGACTGGGCTGTAAAAAAATAAAAGTAATAAAAAAATGGTATTAGGGATTGAACCTCGGGCCTCATGCATGCTGGGCAGCCTCTCTGTCAGTCCTATAAATCCCCTCTCGAGAGCGTGTATGTGTTTGTGTGTGTGTGTACATGTATGTGTACATGTGTGCTATGTATGTGCACGTGCATGGAGAGGCTGAGGTTGATGATAGTTATCTTCATCCATTTCTTCCCACCTCCTATGTGAGGCAGGATCTCTCAGTGGTCTCAGAGCTCACTATGTCTGCTAGTCTGACGAGCTGTCTTGCTCCGGGAATTCTGAGGATGGGAATCACAAACACTCCTCATGTTTCCCATGGGTTCTGAGGATCAAAACTTGTTCCTCCCTCTTGTGCAGCAAGCATTTTATACTGACTGTCTCTCAGCCCCAACCCCAGCCCTGTACCACTTTTTAAATGGTTGGAAAAAGGATCTCATTAATTTGTACCAGAATACTCCTGCCTTCGGCCCCTGAGTCTGGCCTATACCATCAAGCCTGGCAATTTCTGATTTGTTCTCATGAATGTAAAAGCCCAAGAAAGTGGGAGAATTCCCCCAAGGGGAGAATTCCCAGCATTCTGCTTCTGTGGCAACAGAGGTGGGTTGCTCTAGGCAAGGCGGCTTAGGGACGGAAGGCACAGAACGCCAGGGTGGAAGAATGGACTGAGCCCGAAAGCCACTGAGCTGCTGATGCGAACATAGCCCTGGGATAGACATTGGAGCCACAGACTTGGGGCCCCTGGAAAAGACCCTTTCTCACTCGAGTGTGATCTTCATGGACAAAACTCTGCCCACTGAGTGACCAATGGGAACTATGGCCAAATGCCACAGAGGGAGGGTCTCAAGAGACCCTCTAGACTGGTTTAGAAAGAAAACACACACACACACACACACACACACACACACACACACATCTGTGTGCTCAAACATATTTTGAGTAATGTGCTCAGTTTTGTGCTCAGGTTTTCTCTGATTACACAGGCACAGAACTGAGTGGAGGAGTCATTTGAAACCAGCCACAGCGGTGTGTTCTTGACCTTGTTGCCTCAGTGTGTACTATGCTAAAGGAAGCAGGAATCCTCCTCCTCCTCCTCCTCCTCGTCGTCTGTCTATGTAGCCCAGGCTGGCACAGAACTTACAGAAATCTTCCTGATTCTCTTACCCCAGTACTGGGATTATAGGTGTCTGCCACCATACCTGGCTGAAAATATTCTTAATATAAAATATGTTAAGCTGGGTGTGTTGGTCCACACTTGTCATTTCGGCACTTGAGAGATGGAGGCAGATGGATCAGGAATTCAGTCATCCTTGGCTGCAAGGCAGGTTTGAAGCTAGCCTGGGCTACATGAGACTGTCTCAAAAACAAACCAAACCAAAACGGAAATCCAAGAGTAACAACTAAAGCATTTTAAGGGACTGGAGCAGGATTTCAAGCAGAATCTTGGTTAAAATTATGTGTGTGTATTTACTTAGACAGAAAGGACTAAGTTGGGGGGCAGGGAGCTTGGGGGGATGGGAGCTTGGGGGGCAGGGGGCATACTTTCATGAAGTCCACCCTCTCTGGGTGGTCAGGCTGTGACTGAGCCCTGCCGTTCATTTCTAGTTCCCTTTCCCTCATTTTGGAATGAATAGCTGCAATGGATTTATTTATTCTCTCTTGACTTTTTTCTTTTTTCTGTATTAAGATCAATTATAAAGAAAAGCGACAAAAACACTTTCCCAAGGGAGGCACGGAGGAGACACTTCCTCTCCTCCCCAGACAACCTACGCCAAAAGAAGGGACTCTGGAACTAAGCAAAGGCCTGAAGGTGACAGAGTCGTGCTGAAGCCAGTTCCGGCAGGCATGCACATTTGCCGGTGTGGATATCTGCATCCCACTTTGGAAATCGGTCTCCCCACAAGGGGTGTAGCTCTAAGGTCTTGGTTCTTGGGTGGGGGTGTCTCAGGACCCTCCCTATTTTATAGGTATCATTACATCTCTGCCCTGCCAGGCTTCAGGATGCAGAGATGACTGATAACATTGGTAGACAGTATGCAAATGAGTTTCTCCAGACCGCTCTAGGTTCCATCTCACCCTTGCTATGCAGACTTCAGCTTGTTCCATCTCTTCCCTCAGTGGGGATGTGGGGATGTGCTCACCTCTGCAGACACTTCACCAGCCTCAGATAGGGTCAGGCACAGGCCAGCCCTGCCCCCTGCGGAGGATGATGGTACCCCTTCAGAAGGGCACTCATTCTCATCACCGAAAGGTGACAGAGATGACTGACTGTGTCTGTGGATTCTCAGAACTGAGCAGCACAGCATTCCAGTCACCTAAGAGGAAGGGATTGATCTGCCTTCCTACTTTACAACAAAGGATGCGGAGGGGCAAAGAGGCTGTGGCTTCTGTCCAAGGCTACACAGCTAGAATGTGGCTCGGTCTGACTTTTCTTGGCCACAAGCCTAGATTCTCCTTCAGCCGTACTCATGCCAGCCAGGTCAGTCCAGGATCCTGGGGGGGGGGGGGACACAGACTTGAGAACATGGTTATGGGAGACAATAAATCAAAGGTGGCTTCTGTGAGGTAGGGACATTTACACTGGGCTTTGGCCCACCCAATGGCATGTGCTGGGCTCCGTGTTAGGCAGATGTATGGGTTCAGGAGATATTGACTGAGATATTGACTGACACAGGGTGGATCTGGTGGCATGTTTCCAGAAGATCCTTGGTCTTCAGGGCTGGGCTATGGGGAAATAATGGAACCTCTGTGTGTGCACGTGCACATGTGTGTGTGTGTGTGTGTGTGTGTGCGTGTGTGATCCATTGTGATATTTTATTTAAACTGATAACTCAACAGTATATTCTGATCACAGTTTCCCTTCCCCATCTCCTCCCCCAGATCCTTCCCATCTCCCCAGCCATCTAACTTCATCTTCTTTTTATCTTTTTTTTTTTTTTTTTTTTTTTTTAATGCAGAGATAGCACCCACTGCCCTGGCGTGCGATCGCAAGTGCTCTACTACTGAGCTATTGTGAGCCACCATGTGGTTGCTGGGAATTGAACTCAGGACCTTCGGAAGAGCAGTCAGTGCTCTTAACTGCTGAGCCATCTCTCCAGCCCCTTCTTTTTATCTTCGAACAACAACAACCGTTCAAAAAAAAAAAAACCCAAATCAGAATTAAAAAATGAAAAAGCACAACACACACACACAAAACAAACAAAACCAAACCAAAACCAAATCCATAAAAAAACCAAAACCGGAAACCATACTAGATAAGCAAAAGACCAACAGTACATAAATGTCCAAACAAGGCCAGGCACACTTGAGAGGCAGAGGCATGTGGATCTCTGAGAGTTCAAGCTGGTCTACAGAGTGAGTTCCAGGACAGCCAGGGCTACACAGAGAAACCCTCACTCGAAAAACAGAAAAAAAGAAAACAAAACAAAAACAAACAACAAAAACAAGCAAAGCAATATGTGACAAAAATAAAAAATCTACAAAGAAACCACTGAGCTGGCTCTGTGCTGGCCCTCCACCACTAGGCATGGGGCCTGCCCTTAGGTGTGGTTTATATACCCACTGAGATTTTATTGTAGAAAATTGACTTTTCCTTGGCAAGCAGTTGTCAGTTGGAGAGAGCTTCTTGATGAGGGATGGGAGACGCTATCCACTTCCTCTTCTCAGTGCTGGGACCCCATCTGACTTGAAGGCCCTGTGCATGCTGCCACAGTCTCTGTGGTTCACACATGTGTCTGTGATGTGATCCATCCCCTCCAGCTCTTACAATCTTTTTGCGTCCTCTTCCACAGAGCTCCCTGAGCCCCTGAGCCAAAGGGTTTTATTGCATTTACGACTGAGTGCTCAGAGTGTCTCTGCACATTGTCCAGTTGTGGGTCTCTGTATTTGTCCCCATCTACTGCAAGAGGAAGCCTACCTGATGATGGCAGAGGGAGGCACTGATCTATGGGTGTAGCAGGATGTCACGAGGAGCTATTTTATTGCTGTGTTCCTTTAGGAAAACAATCATATTTGGTTTTCCCTTAGGTCTGTGGCCTGTCTAGTCTTAGGTTATTGGTCACTTTAGGATCGTCAGACATGGAGTGGGCCTTAAATCGAAGTATATAGTGGTTGGTTGATCCACATGGTTCATGCCATTATTACAGCAGCATATCGTGCATGCAGGATACCATTGTAGATCCTAGGTTAATGGCTCCCCTTCCTCTCTGATAGCAGGCCATACCTTCCAGTACCACTTGTCAGAAGGAGTGAAGGCTGTCGTTAGGCACCAGGTTGACTTCTCCATGTTCAATGAGATAGGTAAGTGTTGTCTTCAACAATAGGGCTTTACCATCAATTTGTGGAGAGCAGTTAATAGTCTGGGCAGTATCCTGGGTTGTTTAGGGGTTTCCATGGGGACCCTTTGGTCAATGAATCAATTAGATGTAATCCAAGGTGCACTTGAAGTTTTACTTGATAGCAAAAGGTGTCTAGTTGGGGAATTATCTCCCTTGTTTGGGGATTCCATTTAGAATAATTTCATATATGTATATATTTTAAGATGCTTCTACAGTAGCAGGTTTCTATATGAGGCCCCATATGGCCCTTAGTGTAACTTATCACTCACTGTATTTCCTCCCTTATCTCCTCTTCCTTCCCCTCCTCCATTTAATCCCTCTCTTCTAGTCTCTCCCCGTCTCTCTATGACTATATGTTCTAGGGAAATGGTGGGACCTTTAAGGGTTTAGTGGGAGGAAGTTAGGTCATTGGAGATATGCCCTTGGAAACTGGTGGTTGATAATTGCCAACTTGACAGGATCTAGAGTCATCACAGAGACAAGTCTCTGGGCACATTTGTGAGTGATTATCTAGATTGGGTTAACCACTCTAAGTGTGGGTGGCACCATCTCACCGACTGTGGTACCAGAATGAATAGAAAGAGGAAAGGGACCTGAGCATGAGCATCATTGCTTCCTGAACCCAGATGCCCTGTGAGCAGCTGCCTCATGCTCTGCTGCCGTGTCTTGCCCACCACTGGTTGGAACCTCAAACTGTGAGTCAAGAGAAACCTATCTTAAGTTGCTTCTGTCAGGTACTTTTGCCCCAGCAATGAGTAACATAACAAGTATTTAGGGGCAGTAGGATCTTAGCCTCTCCTCCCTGATCTTTTGTTTACTGACTACTGTAAGGAAAGCATCACACAATACCCACTGTTATGGTCTGCCTTGCCACAGCTCAAAGGCAATGAGGCAAGCCATCACAGGTGATAACTGAAGCTATGAGCCCAAATGAACCTTTCCTCCTTATAAGATGATTGGCTCAGATATTTTGTCATAGTGACAGAAAACTCATTGACACAGTGACTGTACCTATGAGGGTTGTAGACTCATTTGTGATTATAGGCCTTACACAGAGCCACCAATCCCTGGTCTCTTAGGATAGCAGTCTAAGTTGATTAAAATCACTGATGTGGGCCAGGTAGATAGTTCAACTGGTATAGTACTTGCTTCCCAAACATGAGGACCCGAGTTCAATCCCTAAAACCCACATAAAAGTGCTGACTATGGAGCATCCCTGGGGCTGGCTGGCCAGCCAGTCCATCCTAGCTGGTGTTTTCCAGGCCAATGAGAGACCATGTGTCAAAGGAAGTGGATAGCGTTCTTGAAGACAGCACCTGAAGTGGACCTCTAATTTCTGAATATACTGACACATATATGCACACATGGACATTGTCCAACATCCTAAAAATCCCAACCATCAGTAGGCTAATTAACTAAGCGTATTTTGTGTGTGTGTGTGTGTGTGTGTGTGTGTGTGGTGTATGTGTGTGTATCACAAGGTTTCTTTGTGGTTTGAAAAAAAGTTTTAAAATACCCTTAGGCAGACAACCATTTGTGGAGCTTCTAACAGGGTCTCCAGAGGCCGAAATGGGCTGGCTGAATTCTCCTGATGCCTGCACCCCTGTGGCTCTTGCCCCTCCTCCAGGTGTGAGGAAACTAATTCAGGTCAAGGGCAGGTCAAGGGACTTGACTGAAGCCACTAGGCTGCCAAGTGTCAGATTCTGATAGGACACGAGGCTCCTGGGCACTGGCTGTCTCCCATTTGGCCCCTTGGCTTGGTTGCTGACCTGGAGGGGCTCTAATAAGGACCCTGGGGTGAATGCAGACAAATGCTCCCACCCCACTCACACATCCCATCTCCTTAGGAGACACTGGAGAAGAACTTATGCTCTCATCTCTGCACTTAGTAACCTAAAGGCTTGGCTTGTCACACCCTGTGCCTGACCTCAGTTTCCTCTGCTATAAGAGGAAGTGATGACACCTCGTTTATCCTGGGAATGCTGGGACCATGTGAAAACCTGCATGACCGTTGGATCCCGTATATCCACTGACTTGTCCTGTGACTGCTACTCCGTGGATCAGGCTTACTGTGTTTGTATCCAGGGAGCCCGGCATTGTTTACTGCAGCCTCTGACTGGCAAACCCTTGACCCAAACTGTTGCTCAATGCTGGTCCTGATCATATGAGCCTTTGCGCCAGAACTTGGGTCCCCTGAGTCCCCATGGCCTGATCCTAAGACGCTGGGTTCTGGGCATGTGGCAATCATTGCTTCACATGGTGGCTGCTCTTCTTGCAATGGGTATGGAGCTGGCCAGGAGCTGGTGTCCATGTGCCCGGTGTCCCAGGTGGGTTGCTGTGCTCAGGAATTGCTAAACCCAACCTGTGACCCTGGCATTCAGAGCGTTCAGGCCAGGGCTGGGGATATACTCATTCCCCAGGGTCTGACATGGGTAGGGGCGCATGACACGTGACCTCTCTCTTCTGTTCCCATTCTTTACTAGGGAGGCCTGAGTTCTAGCCTAGGGTTCCCAGGTCTAAGCCCGAGTCTGTGGGTAGCACATTTCTCCCTTGCCCATAGCCATGGGATAGATGTAAGAGTCCACTCTAGACACTATCCAAAGCAGGTGCTAGACATGTGACAACTTCCCTGGTGACCTTGGGTCGATTTTTTTCCCTCTCTTGAGTTCAGTTTCTTTTGATGCCCTCTAAGGGCCCTTCCAGCTCACAGAGTCTCAAAGCTGGTCCCAAATTGGACAAACTTGGGTGGTGTCAACCATTGGGAAAAAAACAACAGAGATGCAGAACAAGAAAAATGTTACTTTGGTATTCACGTGACGCTCCTGGCAAGTGACTAAGAGGCCTGTGACTTCTTACACACAGCTTTCAAGCAGTAAGAAAGTTACTCCTCCTGTCGGGGCACAGTTAGGTCCCAACCTGTGATTAATGTTAGCGTCCTTGAGCCACTCTCAGCCACTGGAACCTCTCTGCAGTGCCAGCTCATTGCTCACCTCTCCTTCAGTCTTTTCATTCAACTTTCAAAATGCAAAGCAAGCTCTTGGGGGAAAGGAGCTAAGGCTCAGGCATTGCCCTGTGCTGGCTCCCAGCTTGTAGTCGACCAAACCCGGGTGCTCATACCTACCGGCTTTAGTCCACCCCTGAGAAGGGGTGGCCATGGTACATGGTGGATTCTGTTGTCCATGGTCTTGTGCTGTCCCCTAACAGTAAGTAGGCTGGCCCATGGGACCAAGACAACCTGGAGGGAGTGGTGACTTTCTACTTCCTCCAAGCCTATGCCATAAAGGTTTTGTTTAAGGTTTGTTTATTTTATGGTGATGGGGACCAAACCCAGAACTTCCTGTGTACTGGGAAAGCGTTATATAGCTGAGCTGCACCCCAGTTCCACCGTGCTGTTTTAGATCTGAGGGAGGCCAGCGGCCAAACCAGGACACTCAGGCAATGGGTATGGGGGAAGTGTGACGCTCTGCCATTAGCCTGTGTCACCTTCTGTGAAGGCCATTGCAGAACATTATAGCCTGGGTGGCATAAACAACACAGTCTGCTTTTTTTTTTTTTTTTCTTCTGGGTTCAAGACCAAGGTGCCAGCAGGGCTGGTTTCTAGGAGGGCTTTGGCTTGAGGATGGCTGGCTGGCTTCTTGCTGTATTCTCACATGTCCTTTCTCTGGGTGCATGCATCTGACATCTCCTCCTTTGGTAAGGACACATTCTTCCTGGATTGAGAACATCTTTCTGACCCCAGTTAACCTTGATCACCTCCTTGAAGGTCCTAATCCTCATGCAATCACACTGAGGGACAGGATTTCAACACAGGGACTTTAGGGTGGACACAAGTCAGTCCAGAGTGTCATGGGAGTGAGTGATCTTGGATGCAAAGCCCAAGGTCCAGCTGACCTTCAGATGCTACAGTCCTAACTCCTCAGCTAAGCTGCCTCCAAATATCTGAGCTTCAGACACTGTGTGAGGTGAATACTCTGTGGGAGAATCCCCAGCCGATCCCAGGACACCCGGGATGAGCATCGGCCAGCAGATGTGGAAGCTGTCTGCGGAGAGCATCTCTCCACAGACAGGTTACTTTTCCCAGTGTTTCTCTTTCCAGTTCCCACTGCCTCATTTCCTCCAGTCTCTCAAGCCACTCACCCAGACAAGCCTGCTCTCAACCCCTGCCTCAGGCTCTGCTTTCTGGTAACCACAGTATAAGACCTACTGGGGGTCTTATAATGATGGCAAGATAGCTCAATGGGTAGAGGCACTTGCTGCCAAGCAAGATGACTTGCATTTGATCCTAGGGACATATGCAGCAGAAGACAAGAACTGACAACCACAAGCTGTCCTCTGATGTGCACACCTATTCCACGGAACATGTGGAACCATTCCACCCCCATAAAACCCCAAATAAATATAGTTAAATGTTTAAAAATCATTTATTTATTTTTCTTACAATATATTTTATGCATATTTCCTCACCTCCAACCCCTCCCTGTCTCCCAACCATCCAACTTCATATTCTCTCTCTCTCTCTCTTTCTCCCACCTCCAAGAGAAAATCCAAACAAAGTAAGACCAAAAAAAAAAATGCCAAACAAAATGAAACAAAATATACTCTCTCACAGGAAAACCCAAAACAAAACACAGAGTCCATTTTGTGTGGGCCAGCTGTTCCTAGAAATAGGGCCTGGCTGCCCTGGAGTGGAGTGGAGTTGATAAACCCAGTGACATTCCTTTTGGTTTTTCGAGACAGGGTTTCTCTGTATAGCCCTGGCTGTCCTGGAACTCACTCTGTAGACCAGGCTGGCTTCGAACTCAGAAACCCGCCTGCTTCTGCCTCCTGAGTGCTGAGATTAAAGGCGTGTGCCATTATACCTGGCTTTCAAATACCTTCTCGATTAGGACTGGGACCCTGGTTCCACATCCCCCTGTCAGAACCCATCTGGCTTGAACCTGTGCATGCCATGGTCTCTACAAGCTCCTATGTGCATCAGTACTATTGTTTCTTTGGAATCATCTGTCCCTTCTGCTACCTTCTCTTCCACATAGCTGCCTGGGCCTTGAGGGGAGGGTTTGATGAAGACATTCCATCTCTGACTGCTCCAAAGTCTCTCACCCTGCACATTGTATGAGTGTCTGTCTCTGTGTTAATTCCCATCCACAGCAAGATGCTTCTCTGATGTGAATCAGGTGAGGCAGTGGGTTCTTAGGAGTAACTTTATTGTTTTTTTTCTTTATAATAGTAGTAGACCCACGGCCTTGCTAGTCTTAGGTTCTTGGTAACTTTAGCATTGTCAGTTATGTCATGGAGTGGGCTTTAAATCCAAAAAAAAAAAAAAATAGTGGTTGGTTTCTCCCATACCACCTGTGCCACTACTACACCAGCCTGCCTTGCAGACAGGCCAGTGTTGTAGGCTGCAGGCTTCGTAGCTGGTTGAGACTGATGGTGTAGGAGACTCCTTTCTCCACGCTTGGATGATTTAAATAAGTGCCATACTCAACAATAGGGCCTTGCCATCAGGCCATGGAGATCAACCAATAGCCTTGGCAATAGCTTTTGATGTTTGAGGGGTTCCAGGCAATTACTTTGGCTAATGACTCAATAATATGTAACCCATTCATGGGCACTGGGGATTTTACTTGGTGGCATAAGATGTCTAGTTGGAGCACCATCCCCTCTATTATTTGGTGACTCCCTTTAGAGTCCTTTCGTATATGTATGTATTTGAGAAAGCTTCGGTGTAGTTTTTCAGATGGCCTTTAGTGTTAGCTGTCTCTCCCCATATTCCCCTGTGTACCCTTCTCTCCCATCCCCCTCCCTATTTAATCCTTCTTTTCTAGCTTCTCCTATATTTGTCTATAACGTTACATTTTACTTCCCCTTCCTTGGGGGATTCACTCCTCTACCCTGGTCCCTTACTGGGTACCTAACCTCTATGCTTGGTTATTCAGATTGCAGCACACATATGTAAAGCTTAGTGCTAACGTCCACATATAAGAGAAAACAAGCAATATTTGTCTGTTTTGGGTCTGGGTTACTTCATTCAGAACAGTTGTTTCTAGCTTCACCCGTGTACCTGCAAATTTCATGATTTCACCTTTCCCAACAGCTGAATATTATTCTAGGTGTAAATGTACTGTGTTTTCATCACCCATCCATTAGTTTGTGGAGATCTCAGCTGTTTCCAGTCTCTGGCTCTCATGAGACGAGCAAGCATCTCTGAAGTAAGAAGTAGAACTTTTGGGTATATATGCCTAAGGGTGGTAGAGCCGGATCTTGGGGTAGATCTAGTCCCAGCTTCCTGAGGAACCTCCACACTGATTTCCACAGTGGCTGTAAAAGTTTGCACTCCCACCAGAAATAGATGAGTGTTCCTCTTTCCCTGCACCCCCAACAGTATGTGCGGTTGTTTCCCAAAGTAGTTCTGCTTTGTGAGTTCTTTGTATATTCTAGGTACTCACCCCTCCATGAGGTGTATACTCGGTATAGATCTCCTGTACTGTAGGCTGTCACTTTGCCCAAGTGATGGTGGCCTTTGCTGTACAGAGGTTTTTCAGTTTCATAAGGTCTCATTTATTGATTGCTGGTCTTAATGTCTATGATGTCAGTGTCCTGTTCAGAAAGTCCTTTCTTGGGCCAACAAGTTGGAGCCTATTTCTCTTCTAAAGGACCTACAGGGGGCGGGGAAAGACTTATGGCATGAAGCTCTGGCACAGAGCTTCTGACTCTTTCTGGGTGGTCCGTAGGAAGCCCTGCACGTGGAGATTGCTGCTTCCAGAAGTTTCCCAGTCTATGGGCCAAGGCCTGTTTCTAAAAGTTGCTGAGATAGAAGACAAGTGGGAGGCCTTCATGGCCTTTCTCAGTCCACGCTCAGATAGCTCCACCCTGCTGTGCCCTGGGGAAGGCCTTACTCTTACTATTTGGGTTTTCATCAATGCTGTCCTCGCCCATTGGCTCTGGGTGGCTTTAGTAAATAGGACTCATAGTATCTCAGAAAGTGAAAGAGATGGACCTGGGTCTTATTCCCCAGTCCCCCTTCCTGGAAGGTCACCATGGGCTGGTTACTTCTTTGGACCAAAGTCAGGCTCCTGACAAACTGTCTTCTTCCTACAGAGGTTCCCTTCCATGTTCTGTGACTCATGTCACTGTGTTAAGACCTGGGTTTTACCAGTCAGTGAATGTCTCTCCAGTGGTCCACCTCCAGTGGCTCAGCTCCAGTGACCTAACTCCAGTGGCCCATCTCCAGTAATCCAGCTCCAGTGGTCCAGCTCCAGTGAATGACCCAGCTCTAGTGACTTAGCTCCAGTAACTAAACTCCAGTGGCTTAGTTCCAGTGACCCAGCTCCAGTGGCTCAGCTCCAGTGATCCAGATCCAGTGGTCCAGCTCCAGTGACCCAGCTCCAGTGGTCCAGCTCCAGTGGTCCAGCACCAGTGGCTTAGTTCCAGTGACCCAGCTCCAGTGGTCCAGCTCCAGTGATCCAACTCCAGTGGTTCAGTTCCAGTGACCCAGCTCCACTCTGCCTTTTGTTCTCTAGTAGGCCCTAACACAGTTCTGTTCTCATGGTTCCTTGCTGTGGTGGAAAAAATGACATGTTGCTCAAATGACTATAGTGGTTCCAAGCACTGTGCTCCTTTCTAGGCCACTTCCAAGTGACATTCCTACCCCATTATGATGTGAGGCTCCTGACTGTACTCCAGGAACAGAATGTGACATCAGAGGAAGCCCCCTAGGGCTCTGCAACCCTAAGCACAGTGATTGGTTATGGATTGTACTAAGTGACCTTGGCCCAGCCAATCAGGTTGAAGTTTGAAAGGTGCCCCCTAGCAATCCCTGCAGCATCTGGCCTGAGATCTCCATCTCTGCGGAGTCTGCCCTGAGATCTCCATGCCCGCATGGAGCTTTGTGTGGTATGAAAGCTTCACCCTGAGCTCAGGTGCAATGTGGGTCAATACCTCCATCTTTTCCTCAACCAACTTCAAAGAATGTATGTCTTTGGACAAAACTCAACAGTTCCATGCCTCGGTCCTGTCTTGAAAGGTGGCATGGTGGGTGTGGGGTGTAGCTTAATGGTGCCTTTCCTGTCTTGGGAGAGGCCTTAGGTTCCATCTGCAGCAAGTGTGGTGGCGGGTACAGACGTTGCCAATCACCCTGGGTAGATTCTTCAGAGAGCAGTTCATGAAAAGAGGCTGGAGCCGAGGTTTAAAGCAACCTTTGGCTTTCCTGGGCCCTGTCCGTCCTGAGACCCAGATGTGACTCAGTGGCTCTGGGCCACGGAGTGGTAGAACAACCACACTTCTTTTCCCAGGCCTTGCTCCCCTGGTGGCTTCTGGGATTGTTACCTTGGGACTCTGTTCCACAGGCTTACAAGAGGAACCTCTGCAGGACTCACTCTCCCAGAACTGTAGCTCAAACATGAGTTCCCTGGATAGGGCCACAGTGGCTGCTGGGTCCAGGGAAGTGCCATGCTGGGAGGGTTCTGAGCAGCAGGTGGGTGTGATACTCATCTACTTAGCTCAATCTTTCCTCCGAAGCCTTGGCGATCATTGAGGAGACTGCCCCAGGACCCCTTTGCAGTCATGTGGTGGCAGTCAAGCCTGGAAACTCCAGGAAACAGATCCAGAAGCAAAGAAGCTTCCATAGCACCACGACCCCCTGGTAGTCTGAGGTGCTCATTCCCCAGTGAGTGTCCTTGAGCTCACACTTCCCTCTCCCCGCACTTCCCTTTAGAAAGTGCAAACATGCCAGTGTCTGAGAGGCTGTTCAGCATCTATGCTCCGCTTCATTTCCCACAACGATGTCATGAGAGCCCCGAGTGCCAACCCCAGCAGACAACAGAAATAACACTTCTAGGATCAGGCACGATGGCTTGAACATTGCTGAGCTTGCATTTCTGTTTCTTCTACCTACAAAACTCTTCTGTCCAGTCTGTTAGATGAACCTCCACAACCTGGCTGAGCTGCTGCCTCCTCTATTCATCAGACTGGGTTAGGGATGCCACAGAATCTTTTTTTTTGGGGGGGGGGGTTCGAGACAGGGTTTCTCTGTATAGCCCTGGCTGTCCTGGAACTCACTCTGTAGACCAGGCTGGCCTCGAACTCAGAAATCCGCCTGCCTCTGCCTCCCGAGTGCTGGGATTAAAGGCATGTGCCACCACTCCTTTGGTGAATCTTATACGTTCTGTCTTCAGTCTTCATCCATGTTGCCCTGGCTGGGTCAGGCCTGGACATGGTGTCCCAGTAACCAGGATCTGGCACATAGTAGGTGCTCTGCACATGCTTGGCACACAGTAGGAGCTCTGCACATGCTCACCGTGTTCTTGGGGGAACACATTGCCCTTATGTTGACAGCCATGAGTGCTAATCTGAGGTCTTGGTTTGGGTTCCTGTGTAGAGATGTGGGTATAACTGATAAAGCTTTGGGGGTGAACAGAGAGAAGCAAGGGACCAATCTGGGTGAAGGTTGCCGGGGGGCGGGGGGGGGGATGAGGGCATCCTGGCAAACCCAGTCTGTCACGTGCAATGTCAAAGCAGAATCCTAGCTTGAGAAGGGTCTCAGGCAGAGGGATGGGGGTCGGTGGGCTGGGGCCCAAGTGGAAGGTAAGGGGTATAGCTGTGGCAGCCTCTCTCTCTCTACCTTGAAGCAGGCCTTCCAGCCACAGCTCTGTATGGTGAAGGATCTGAGCCACTCTTCTTTCTGTTTACTACCACTCAGCAGCAACAGGGCCTGACCCAGAGCGGCTCAGTGGTCTGAAGGAAAGAAAGGAATGGATCAGTGGGTAAGATAAGGAATGGCTAGTGGAGGTCACGCTAGCAAATGCTGCTCTCTGGGGAGGATAAATTAGGAGTCTATAGACCCCTGGGAGGGAGTCCAAATGAGACAGGGAAGGAAGGAGGGAGGGAAGAGAAAGGCAAAGGGAGGGAGAGGAAAGAGAGATAGAGAGAATTATGCATACACAACACACACACACACACACACACACACACACACACACACACACACTCATCAGGCTGGGCAGGACTGAAGATCAGGGAAGTCAGCCATGGCTGGGGCCTGGGCAGGTGGCCCTGAAGAAAGGCTCATTTCACATGCTGTATGGGGTGGGGAGACTCCCCCAGGCCCCAAGGCCCCGTGGCTGTGGGAAAAGCTTCCTTCCTGGGCCCGTGGGATTGCGTGACTCCAGGAATGCTGGGCCCAGGGTGTGGAGGCAAGCAAACGCCATTAGGCCTATCACTGATCTAGAGGTGCAGATATGGAAGTTTGAGGAGGCCCAGCCGACTCTGCCCAACTGTAAAGAGACGTGATTGAGGCGGGTCATGGGGAGGTGGCAGTGATTAAGGGGGGGAGGGGGCTGAGGCCTGCTGACTTCCTGCATAGCAGGCAGGGTGACAGAGGAAGCCAATGATGGGATTAGTCACGGCACTGCCTTCTCATGGAGCCCATAAACCCAGGACTTCAGTATTGTATGCCAAGAGAGAACACCTGGCCCAGCCCACAAGTCATTTCCACCTTGGAAGTAGCTGCCCTGAGGCTTGACTCTGACGGTTGAGGTTGGGTAGACAGCAGCCATAAGCAGAGCCATAGCATGTCTGAGGCTCTCTGGGACCTCTTTCTTCCCAGCATCCCATGGAACCCTTAGACAGCCTTGTAGGACCTGGACCAAAGCCTTAACCTCCATCCCATGGACAAGAACAGGGCCCAGGGTTTCAGGATAGAAAAGGGTGGCAGGGGAATTGCAGGGAGACAGCCCAGGCTACTGAGTGTCTGTCACTGCAGACCTAGGCTTAGACCCTGGCTTAGGTCCAGGGCCACAGATAGAGGTGATCAAATGGAGACATGGGCCAATAAGGAGAAGGGACTTAAGAAGAAAAGGACTCTGCCCTTGGGCCTTGCCACTTTTGCGGTTATAAAACTCTAGAAGGTAAGGTGTATTCTGAGAAGTTTTTCTTCCAGTGACCAGATAGAGTAAAGATTTATGAAGGAGGCAGGATAAGGCATACCCTCTCCGTGGTGCGGGTGTCTAGGTATGAGAGGTGCTGGATGGTACTACCTGTAGCTGGGGGAGGACCATCCGTGGAGGCCTCCAACCCTCCACCCTGGGGGTCATTGGCCCTGCCCATCTGAAGGGTTGCCAGGGTTACCCTTTCAGAAGGCTTACGTTCCAGTCTTAGCATCATTGCTTACATGCCTTTGAAGAACTTTGAAACGGACCCGGTCCTCACTGTCGAAATGGGTTGACACATGTCTCTGCTTAGGGATGACTTGAGAACTGGCAACTGGTTGAGAGTAACTTCTTGGATGACCCCAGCACAAAAATAGTGCCTGATAAATATATGGAGAATCTTTTCAGGGATAAAAAGAAAATAAGAAAAAAAAATGTGTCAAGCTGCCTGTCGACGTCAGTGGGGGAGATGGGGCCTAGAGAGTCAAGAGGGCTCCTCTACTGCCCTTTACTGTGGTTGATGTGTGGTTGGCAATACTTTCTCCCACGACCCTCCTGTATCTTCCAGCTCACTGCACCCTGAAGATCAAGATTCCCATTGCATCCAGTAGCCATTTAGACACCTGACCTGGGGCCCTGCAGGTAACCCTCCCCCAGGAGGTGAAGCACCACCACATGGCCTGTGTCTCCAAGTCAAAACCTGATCGTTGTCTTCTGCACTCCCAAGACTGTTCCCACATCTGTCTGTTCCCTCTGTCTCTGTGACCGAAGCCATCCCCTCCCACCGCTGCTACCACTTGTGGTCTCCCCATCACCCCTATCTTCCCCGTGGCTGGCCAAGGGATCTCAAGTTGAGTATCAGCCATGCTACTTTCTACCTTGGAAGGTCGGATCTTGAATGTTCCCCCAAATCCCCACGTGTTAAGTAAGGCCTGGTTTCCGGGGTGATGGCACAAGGAGGACAGGGGACCTTTGGAGGCCTTAGGCTATCGTGTGTATTCACGAGGGGACTATAGATAGGGCCTCAGCTTGCTCCTCTCATTGTTTTCTGGTTTGCAATATAACCACCACTGTGTGCAGCCTCACCACAGCCCCAAGCAATGCAACCAACCAATCATGGACTTGAAAGCCCTGAACGTGAGCCAGAACAAACATTTCCCTTTACAGATGTGACGTTCTCAGGCAAGCCAGCATACCTGCTGAAGGCCTTCTATGGCTTCCCACTCTCCCCAGGACAAGCTCCAGCCTCACTGGTCTGGTTTGCCGAGCTCTCTTAGCCTGACTGAGTCTGTTCTGCTGCTCTGGCTAGCTTCCTCAAGTGCCCTAGGCTTAGTGAAACAGACACACGCTCCCCGTACACCTCTGCACACGAGCCCCTCACCTAGCGTTTCTTCCTTTCTTGTTTCATAAGTCCTCCTTTGAGACTCGGTCTCCAATGTCACCTCCTCTGTGGAGCCTTGTCTTCCCTTGGCGGCCAAGTTGACTTTCTTCCCCACTTTCACGGGACTGGAAAGCCCAATAGCTCAGCCTGCCTGGGAAATTTCAAATAATCCCTTCTGATATGAGGTGGCAGCTGGAAGATGAGGTTACCTTCAGCTGCAATCTGTCCCCAGCACTAATCCCTGGGGGGGGGCAGCAGAGTGGCCAGTGCTGGCCCTGCTTCACCTCTGTGCCTCCTCACTGTGACCCCGGGGGCAGCTGTGCACTCCTTAAGCTATATCAGAAGAGTCACAGGAAGGTTCCAGAAGTCCTGCCCAAGGTCGTCTAGCCTCACCCACCCAGCCTCCAGCCCTCTGGCTTCTTCTGCTTGCCAGGCTGCTCTTGGCTGCCAGCTTCTGTGTTTATCTCCATGAAAAGTGAGTTCCTTGGTGGCCTGAGTCACACCAACCTTATCTCTGTGTCTCTAGAGGCTGAGGGGAGCTGGGGACAGGCAAGGCCAGTGAATATTTACTGACATTGGGCTCTCCTTCTTCCTGGTCCTGCTTCTGCTGACCTCAGGTCACCCCCCTCCTCTTCCTTCCCCCAAGCTCGACTCTTTAATGGTGGCTCTGCTTGGCTGGAAGAGACTCTCATCTGTGTGATATTCAGCCACTCGGGTCTTTTCTCTAAAGGCCGATAGGGCTCGTGTTTCTTAGAGTGGGGTACACAGCCCAGTCCTAGGGGTATATGAAGCCCTAAGAGGAAGGCAACACCCCATCTTGGGTAGGGTTTTTCTTTTTGGAAGTCCTTGGACTCAAGTGAGACATATTTGACTTTCAAAGGACATTTTAAGTGTGATTTTGAAACTTAAAAACAACAACAACAAAATAAGAAAAATGATAGTCAACTCTTGGTATCCATGGCTTCCACATAAGTGAACTCAAACAATTCTGCATATAATATTAGGGAAAATTGCGTCTGCATTGAGCGTGACAGACTTGTGTCATTGTTTCCCAAACTGATGTGGCACCTGTTTATGCAGCGCCTTTGCTGGGCTGAGTATTTTAACGCAGACATAGTTTTAAACTTACTGAAGGGTGTACGGTGGTCCTATGCAGATATTGTGCTGTCTTACACACCTGTCCACAGCATCTGTGACTTCAGGGCTGGAGCCCAGGCCTGTGCGTTGATTTTCCTCCTGGCATGACCTACACATTCATTGCCACCTGTCTCCCTGGGCCGTGCCTCCACACACTGCTTCCTATGGGCCGTTTCCTTTCTGACCGTTTCCAGCCCTGCTTCAGGCTTCAGCATCTCTCTGCCCAGAAGCCACTGCAAGGCTGAAGGCTCTTGGAGGTCTGCGGTCCTCCCTCACCTCCCAGCACTCCTTGATCTATCTGATCCCTGGCTTCTGCAGGCTCCTCTGAGCCCTGCCTTCACTCTGCATGTGACCTCTGCGTTAGGGTCTCCTCTGCCTTAGATACCCTTGCCATGTGCTCCTGGCTGTGTCCTGACCCCAAAACACTGCCTTACTAAGCTTGAGCCAGGACTCAGGAGGTGGAAGGCAGTTTAGGAGCAAAGAGTGTGCGTGGTGTTTGAGAGAATAGTCACCCTCATCAGGCAACAGAGCAAGGAGAAAACCTTGGCTAGCATCTTGCCAGTAGGAGGCAGCTCCTTAAAAAAAAAGTCCCCCTTCATCAGCAGCTGTCCCACCCCGGGAGCCCTGGGAGGCCTGGCCATAGTGCAGCTTTTCCAAGGCATGTTGCCCACCACTGTGGCAGCAGCGGCACCGTCGTCGATAACACGGGCTCCTTGGAGGCATAACGTGGGCTCCTCCGAGGCCTGCCTGGAGTTGGCCCATCTGGCAGCCAGGGTGGCCAGGGACCCCAGGCCGAGCTGCCAGCAACTGACTCAGCACAACGCCCTTCTTTAAGCAGTTTGGCTTCGGGTGGGAACCAACCAGCCATCCGTTGTCCCCTCCCCTGCCCCTGGAGGCAGCCAACTCACTCAGGTTGGAGCGGCCCCAGGCCCTTAATGAGCGCAGGCTGCAGCCTGACCCAGGCCTGGGTGGCTCTGAGCTGAGAACACACGCTCAGGCAGCAAAGGACGTGGGCCTCTGATGGACAGCCAGAGTTCTGTCCTCTGGACTGCCTCTCCGGGAGGCCTGAGGTCTTGGGATGTCAAGGCCAGAAGACCGAACAGCTTTTTAGATGTGCAGATAGAGAAACTGAGGCCCAGAGAGGAATCAGCTTGCTTGCAGCTGCAGCAGGTACACAAGCTGTGCCAGCATTCAAATGTAATTGATTCCTGCCCCCCCATACCCTCCCCCGCCCCCTCCCACGTACCCCTACCCCAAAGTCTGCGTGCTTTCATTTTCTCAAGTAGCACAACTAAGAAAGACACCTGAATTGTGTGGGCCTCCACTGTTCTTTCTTAAACCTTTAGGCTCCCTGGATTCACCGGGTTTCAAACTCGCCTCTGCAAGCAGCCCCGATAAGGTTTTTGTCCTTGTTTCTTTGTTTGATCTCCCAGGAGACAAGCAAGCTAGGTGCCACTGGTAGAGCTGGGAACAGAGGCCCAGCCCCGTGTTGAATGGACTTCTCCAGGTCCGATACCAGGTCCCCAGAGAGAACTTGTCCACGGCCTCAGACCGTGGCAGGTCTGTCAGGCAGACCATGGTGCCTCTCATCCGTACTACACGGTTTGTAGTACTGTGGAAAGCAGGCCTGGGGATCCACATTCCTACTCTTGCAGGAAGCCACTTCTGTTGTCCCTGAGACCAGCCCTTGGCTCTAAGCAGATCCCAGAAATGACATTCTCCTGGGAACATTTGCCCTGGAACATATTTACAAAACTCCAGAGGCATGGACATATCCCAACCCACTCCCTACAGAGTCAAATGAGCAATTTTCTTATTCATTATAACCCCTTTGGAAATTCAAACTATGTAATATTTATCTAAAATTAGGAGCAGAAGTCGCCAGAGAAAACCCTGGTGCTTTCGGAGAGAACATTCCCCCAGCCTTGGGCTTCAAGTTTGTTCTAAATCAGAACACAGCACAGTTGTCTTTCAGATATTTTTTCCTCCTAATACTTGTGGATTGGGGACAAACTCTTTTGAATATATTTTCACTCTAAGCTGAAAAATGCAGACTATCAGACAGGTGGTGGTGGTGGTGGCACACGCCTTTAGTCCCAGAACTCAGAAGGCAGAGGCAGGCAGGTAGATCTTTGAGTTTGAGACCAGTCTGGTCTGCAAAGTGGGTTCTAGGACACCCAGGGCTGTACAGAGAAACCCTGTCTCAAATCCCCAAGCCAAGCAAGCAAGCAAACAAACAAACAAATGCAGACTATGTTGTGGCATATTCTGGGCTCAAACACACTAAGAAAAATCTCCATGGGTCCATCTCGTCTTATATGAGTATTTTTAAATTGTGTTCATATATTCATATTCTTTTTCTGGCTCTGTCTGTCTGTCTGTCTGTCTGTCTGTCTGTCTGTCTGTCTGTGTCTCTCTCTGTCTGTCTGTGTCTCTGTCTGTCTGTGTCTGTGTCTCTGTCTCTCTGTCTCCTTCTGAGTTTATAGTGTGTATTGTGCGTGCGGTACCTGAAGAGGCCAACAGAGGGCATCCGGTCATTTGAAGCTAGAGTTACAGGTGGTTGTGAGCTACCAGATGTGCAAACTGGGAACCAAACTCAGGATCTCTGCAAGAGCAGTGCCTGCTCTTAACTGCTGAGCCATCTCTTTAGCTCTGGTATGTTTTATTTGTAAATTAAGTTAATTACTTTCTGTGGTCCCAAGGATAAATCCAAGGCCTCCTGCATACTAGGCAGCACCCAGGCCTTAAAGGGCACATTAGTAACAGCAGTCATTGTGCTGCCTGCAAGCAACAGAGATGTGCCAAGAAACTCTGAGAATTACTTTACGGTCATTATTACATTTAATCCTCACAATCGCCCTGGAGATGGTATTATTACCCCATTTTACATTTGAGGGCAATTCAGACCTAAAGAGATTAAGACACTGGCCATATCCTCATGGTCATTAGACTGGCACATTGTAGAGTTGGAATTTTTAACCCCAGTCAGTATAACTGTGAAGTCAGCACCAGGCTGCTGTTATTTGAACACACTCCATGCCAGGCTCCTGCCAGCCTTAGGTAATGATCTGCCATCTTACAACAGTGCTCTCTCCAGAAGTTTGTTCCACCTTCCCCTCCCTTCTTTCTGCTGTCACTCATGACAGCTTGAAGGACTCCATGCATTTGGGATACTCTCCCCTCTGGTTGTAGTGCTGACATTTGGAAAGAGTATATGGGTAGCCAACGTTTTGAATATGGTAATCTTCGCCGATGCCTAGGACTTCCTGTCTTATGTAACGACTTTGTTGTGGTATCAGAGACTGAACCCAGTGCCTTTTGTGCTAGGCAAGTGTTTGACCACTGAACTGTGACCGTAGCCCTAATTCTCAGCCAAGTGATCTTGCTGGAAAATAGATGTGGAAGTAGGTTGGAGACCAGGGAATAGAAGTGACCTTGAGGTGAAGCAGTGGAGATGGAACTCCCTCCTGAAACAGAAGACCTTTGTGGCTTGGGGGTATGTGGAGGCCCTAGCTCCTGGGACCTGGAGGGAACAGTGAGTTAGGAAGAGGATGCCATTGTGTGGGCCAAAAGATTGTCCCTGGAATAGAGGGTCAAAGTGAGTCAGAACCTCAGGGTGCATGAATAAGTATGAGATGTGGGAACCAGGGGGCCAAGCCAGGCCTCCAGGCTGGAAGTCCCTAAGGGATCCATCTCTGCAGGTAGCCATCCAGGACTGGGCCATCCTGGGGAGCCTTGGAGAGGGAATGTATATTTTGGGCGGCTTTTGGGAAGCTTGCATTCCAAACTTCAAATTTGATCATCTCCCTCTGCTGCTTGGCAACTTCATCTGGAGCCCCATGGTCTCCAAACACAGTCCAAGAGATCTCCTTACCATGGGGTAGACTCATGTCCCAGTCTGACACATGCTTGGCCCCTCTGACTTTCCATCCTGACCCACTTGGATTGCTGGGTCACTCCCGTACCTTCCAGACACTCTGAGGGTCTGCATCTCTAGGTGGCTCTCACTCGGGACTGTATCTACTCAAGTCACAGACTGTGACCCCCTTGAGGGCAGGGCCTGTCCCTCACCTTCACTTCAGGTAGACGTTGCCAAATATGAGCTGTGGGTGAGACTAGATCGTACCTGACTCTCTTAACTCTAAGTTCTTGCTGTTTTGTTTGTTTGTTTGTTTGTTATCTATTTATTTTGAGGCATGGCTGCTTTTCGTTCACCATGAACCTTGCTGTTTGGCTGGCTGCCACTAAGCCCTTGGGATAGGGGGTCCTCCTGTCTGTCTCCCTAGCATACACCTTCTACATGGACACTGGGGATCGGAACTCAAGTCTTCATGGGAGCACAACAAGCAGCGTGCTCACTAAGCCACCTCCCCAGTCTGTGGGTGGGTGTGAGTTAATTCATTTTTCAAGCAAGAACTTGTTTGGTTGACCAGGCTGTCTGTCCTCAAATGTCTAGGTTCAAGCAATTCTCCCATGCCAGCCTCCTGACTAGCTGGGACTTCCATGTGCCAGCTTCTTAATAGTTTAAAACTTATTCTCTCTCTCTCCTCTCTCCTCTCTCCTCTCTCCTCTCTCCTCTCTCCTCTCTCCTCTCTCCTCTCTCTCTCTCTCAATAGTTTTGGTGCCAGAGA
>NC_034591.1:131199787-131206713 GCF_900095145.1 Mus pahari | reverse complement strand
TCTCTCTCTCTCTCTCTCTCTCTCTCTCTCTCTCTCTCTCTCTCTCTCCCTCTCTCTCTCCAAGTGTGCCGCCAGTCGCAGACAAGGGATGGAATCTGCAGATAGCAGGATCCAGGATAATAACCAGGATAGGGTGAGGAAAGAGGAATTCAGGAAAGCGTCCATTTAGTGAAGGACAGACTCTTCAGCTCTTTGATTGTGTGATCACACTGTGATGTCATGATGGAAATGAACCATGACTCTTGCCTTTGTGATTAGGAGGGAATAAAGAGCCATATCCCAGTCCTCACTCTGGGCATCCTCCATCCCTGGAACCAACATCCTGCCTCCTTTCCTCAGCATCACAGTTGTAGTAGACAACACACAGGTCAGGGCCCACTCATGCCAAGTGCTCTTTGATGGCCAAGGAAAAGTCACTGGAATGCTGTGGCAGCTGCCTTTTTTGGTGACCGTCCTTCTGGCTTTGGACTTCAGACCCACAACTTGGAATCTGCACTGTGATACCAACACAGGTTAAGCACATGCTCTACCTCTGAGCTGAATCCCTCCACATACCTCCCCCTTCCCCCCAGCCCCCCCCCTTCTCTTGCTGAGTCTGCCTTGTTTCTCACTTGGACTTAAACACAGAAGTCAAAGAAACAAAATAAAAGGCAAAATAACAAAAGCCCAGAAATGCAAATTAGCTCAGGTTTCCTATGGCTGGAGAAGCCAGGTCTCCCATGGCTGTGGAGTTCTGGTTTCTTGAGGAGCCCACTATTCCTGTGTTCCACTCATCACAGAAAGATGTTGAAGGGTGCTGGGCTATGGTCAGGAGAGGTGTGGGATAAGGGCTTGACTCTTGACCAAAGTTACTTTTCTTCCTATTTTTATTAACAGGCATCTCTAAATGTGTTTGTGCCTAGAGAAAGTGCTATGAATAACCGATGATGCATGTGTTGATTAACTTGTGAATCATGCTGGGGGTGGGGGAGGGGGACAGGGAAGGAGCAGGAGCTTTAGAGATGAATATAATGTGTTGTAAAATATTTAGCAAATGATCATCCAAGCCACAGGGAAAAATCCAAGAGATGGGAATTTGAAAGCTGCCAGGATTTAAAAGCTATTTAACGCTAAGCATTGGTGCCAAAGAGCTGAGAGCATCCCTCTACTCACTCCATTGGCAACAGCGCTTGAAAATGTGGAAAGGGCTTGGCTAGGCTGTGGAGCACTAGGGGGAACCTAGACCAGGCAGAGAGCTGAAAGGCCTTTTGTTTGAGAGCCTTGTAAACAAGGGATCGCCTCCCAGGTCCCACTGAGAGCCCCACCTTGCCTGTGGCTTGCACATTCTCTTTTGCCATCTCCCCCGATAAACTCCCAACGTGGAGCCAACATTGTGAAGATACCCAGCAGTCATCGAGATGTTTCAAAATCCCCGGATGCTCTGCATCAAGGCAGAAAGAAACCACCATATGGCCGAGTGAATTTGTCACCTTCCTTCCAAATGTTTGGATGTCACTCAGACACAGCCTTGGCTCTGGTTCCAATGTGGCTTAGCTCTATCTGTCATTTTAAAGGTTTGGACTCTGAGGTTGCCTTTCTGAGGGATGTAGTGTTTGTATATTTTTAGGGCTGGAGTCAAGGCTCACTTTCATAATCTCACTCTTTGGAGATACATTTCCTTCCAAGAGGATAGAAAGATCTTTCTTGATGTTTTGGCTTGACAGCCCCCCAACTCTAAAGTTGTAGTCTCCTGGGTAGAAACACCACTTGTTACGGTAAATGAAGGGATTAAGTTAGGGCCTGGGAACAGTCATCCTGGAGAGCAGAGACCTCATGATCATTCAGTAACAGGGCATGCTTTAAAGACATGATGTGAATCTGATGGCTTTAACAACCCAGAAGCCTCTAACTCTAGGGAACAATTTATGATCTGCTTGCTGGCACTTGTTGCAAACATAACATGGAGCATGAGCCTTTGAATTTAGCCAAATAAGGGATCTCTGGGCAAATGATCCTTGGGTGGCTGATGGAGAGTCACAGTATCTCTGCTGTCTATATCTAGGGCCAGGAAGCAAGAAGGCCCTCCCCTCTTCTGCTCCGTTGTTCTCTCTGGTTTTCTTTCCTCTAATGCCTTTTGTTGTCTTTCTTGCAGATCCTCAATTCAGCACCATCCCTGAGGCCTGCCTCTGAGTCCACAGGTTCCACCCTGACTTGTCAGTCCTTGTGAATCTTCGATTCCCCATAAATGGTCCCCTAGCATGTGACCAAGATCCCCGACCATTCATCCAGTACACAATTAGTTAGCCGCATTATACTGTTTTAAGAAACAGTCATGTTTTTTTTTCTTAATTGAATGATAAACTCATTTTGGCAGACTCTTTAAAGTCTTAAAAATAATTGTCTAATGGTTTGTTTGTGTGTAGAGGTCAGAAGACAGGTTTTGTGAGCTGGTTCTTGCCTTGTAACCTTTTGAGGCAGGGTTTTTCTTGTCTCTACTGCTGTGACTATTCCAGCTAACTGGCTTGCGAGCTTCCAGGATGTTGTCTTGTCTCTACCTCCTGTCTCACCATGCAAGTGTTGGGATTACAGATGCATACTATTGATCTAACTTTTTATATGTACTCCATGGTTGGGAAGCAGGTGATCAGCCTTGTATGGCTTACTAAGGCATCTGCCCTTTCATATTTTTAAATTAAAAATATTTTATTTATGGGTATGTATATGTCATGTGTGTGTGTGTGTGGATACCCAAAGAAAGCTTCAGGTAGACTGTAGTTGGGAGTTACAGGTAGTCGTGAGCCACCTGATTTGGGTGCTGGGAAGTGGATGGGGTAGCCAGTACTCTTAACCACTGAGCCATCTCTCCAGGCACCCTTTGCTTTTGAGATGGGGGTCTCATGTATCTTAGGCTGGCCTTGATAGAAAGGCAATAGTGAAAGATAACCTTGGTCGGGCAGTGGTGGCGCACACCTTTAATTCCAGAACTTGGGAGGCAGAGGCAGGTAGATTTCTGAGTTCAAGACCAGCCTGGTCTACAGAGTGAGTTCCAGGACAGCCAGGGCTACACAGAGAAAGCCTGTCTGAAAAAAAAAAAAAAAAAGAAAAGAAAAGAAAGAAAGAAAAGCTTGAACTCCTGACCCTACTTCCTCCATTCCTAAGTGCTACAATTACAGATCTCCTTTAACATGACTTTTTTTTTGGTTTTGGTTTTGGTTTTGTTATGTTTTTTTATTTTTTTATTTTTTGCAGTGGTAGGGATCAAACCCATGGCTCTCTGTTTGCTAGGCGAACACTTTACTGACAGAGCTACACTCCCAAATCCCATAGTGCTAACACTTAAAACGTTTGTGCTTTCTGGAGCTTCTAGCAGTGTTGAGATGACACCTGGGGCCACATTGGTGTCCCATTAGTAGGCAGTATAGTCAGACCTTCAAATTTGTAGGGTTTACATCCATGGGGCAAATATTCTGGGGGCGTTTTAGTGAATTATTGAATTTTATGACTCTTCCCATTCTTGTCATGATTTTCCAGATATTATAATGCGGCTCACACCGTTCCCAGCGTGTTAGGTATTGCAGGTATCTAGAGACAGCTCAAAGGAGGGAAGAATGAAGAGTTTACTTGCAACTCGTGTTATGAAAACTTGAACCCCCGTGGGGTTTGGTACCTTCAGGAGACCTGGAGCCAGACCCCATGATTATAGAGGGATGACAATATGTTAAACATGTTGCTGGTGATCTGTGAAAACTCAGTTAGAGTCGTGGGAGAAGTTTGGGTTTCTGGGAAGCTTTGAGAGCATGAGGACCTGAGTCCCACCCCTCTCCTCCCCTCGAATCCACCTAAACATGCCAGACAGGGTAGTGATGGCAGTTGGGGCCAGGCTGCTCCCCGGGGCTCACTGACCAGCTAGTCTAACCTAATTGGTTGGATCTAGGCCAATGAAAGACCCTGTCTCAAAGTGGGTAGATGACAGTCCTGAGAATGAGCCAGCTTTAGAGCTGTCTCTGGGCCTCCATACACATACACAGCACCTACTCACACATAAATATATATATATGGGCACATATGCATGTCAAAGAATGAAAAAGAAAGAAAGAAAGAAAGAAAGAAAGAAAGAAAGAAAGAAAGAAAGAAGAAAAGAAATAAAATGGGAAATCCTTCTCCACATCTGTGATGACAGAATGGGAGACATGCATTCTTTAAATACTATAAACAATTTTATAATGTGGTAATTTTTAATATTAAAAGTAAATTGTAAATGTATCTTTATAAACAATATGCATAAAATAGATCATGTTCTAAAACTTTTTGTTTTTAAATGCTTTTTCACAGTAAATTTCTTAGGTGTCAGATTTTTCCCTCAAAGTAATAGTGCAATCAATAGAAGGAACACGTTGTCAGCGGTGGGACTTTCCTGCTAATACAAGTCCTTGTAGATCTCCTGGAGCAGGGGGTGAAGGCTCATGTCTGTCTCTGTCTTTTTGATCACATGTAGTAGCTGCACGTGCTCTGTGACGATCTGCCTGAGGTCTGTCATCTTCTGGAGCACCTTGGCGAACAGCTGAGAGGACTCTGGGTGGTTCAGCTTGAGCTGGAGTTCCAGGGCCTGCAGCAGGTTGTCTTGGATGTCCTCGATGGGCTTCACGTTCAGCAAGCCTGGGCGGTCTGGGAGAATGAGAAGACAAAAAGAGGCTTTGTCAGACCTCCTTTGGGGCTCTAAGGAGTGCAGCTTCAGGTTCCCTGCTCCCCAGGCTGGAGATGAAACAGAGTCCTCGAGCTGTTAGGCACATTCTCTACCGCAGAGCCAAGACCCCATCCCTGCCCTGTTTCTTAAGCAGGTTCGTGGAGCGAGGCTCTGCAGCTAATGGGCAAGACCCAAGGATGGAATCAAAAACTCAAGCCCTTCCCAGTCAGGACTAACTGATGCAATGCCATCAGGAGCATCCTGTTTTCAACCCAAGGCCTCCTCTGGCAGCATGCTTCTCCTCTCAGAATTCACATTTCTAACCTTTGCTCCTTCTGGAGGAGGTTTGTTTTGTTTTGTTTTGTTTTGTTTTGTTTTTTATAACTTCTACCTACATTCTCATAACAGCTTCAAATAAGATTTTTCAAGTGTAAGTCTTGCTGTTATTTTGCTTAGCACAAGCTCATCCCATTTCCAGCAAGATAAAAGACTGCTTCACTTTGGAGGGGTCTCCCCCTCCCTACAGGAGAGCTGAATTTCTTCTGAGTGATGAGATTACCAGGACTTTTCATCATCAGTCTTAATTTTTTTCTTCTACCTTTTTTTCTTTAGTTTTGTTTTTAGGGACGGTCTCACTGTATTGCCTAGGCAGGACGCACACTCCTGAGCTCTCTCAGCCTTCCTGGTTCAGCCTTTCAGTCTGGAGCTACAGGAGTGCAGTGCCTGTACTTGGTGGGACACTCCTGTGTCAGCTTTACCTAACCAGGAAGCAAATGCTGCTAATGCTTTTTCACAGAGTGACATTTGCAAATTCACATTTGTGACATTTTATAGATTGTGGTGAACATGTTTTGCTTTTGGTTTTCCAAGAATTTTAAAGTTTTAAATTTGTTTTAGACAGGAACATTGATTAAATTTTATTGACGGCATTTAAAATTTTCTATCTAAAGAGATATGATATCTGAAAAGATATGCTTTTATCTTAAGTGTAGTGGATCACATTAACAGATACCCTATGTCCTTGCACTCATTTGTTAAGGTCTTATTCAGGGCTTTGTGATATCTGTGGGTGATGTGGTCAGGAGTGTTACCCCGCCTGAGGCAGCATTGCCTATTGGGCAGTGACTGGGAACCAGCCTTATGAGGGAATCTCTGTTTTTTCTTCAGTTTTAACTGCCCCTTGGTGATTCCTTGGAGTTCATCTGAAGGGCCGCAGGCCGTGGTAACAAATCCTTCACTACCTTTGACTTTTCTTCTGTAGCTTTCCATGCACCTAGGCTTTTTTTATAACATATAAAGTAAGACAAGTAAACTCTTTAGGATGGAGTTGTACATGATATTCTCCTATAGTCTGGAATCTCTTTTTATTATATATTGTAAAAAGTTTTTATTAATCAAATTAATTGTGCATAGTGGTGAGTGGGTTTCTTCATGACATTTCTATACATGTACAGTATGTACTTTGACCACATTTTCACATTTTCTCCTGTTACCTTCATGGCCCCCCTCCCAGCCCTGCTGAACCTTTCCTCTCTTTAACTAGTCCCTCTTCTGTTCTTTTCCTTTTTATAAACTAATGGAATCTATCCTTTTTATGCTTCTGAACTCAGTGCTTTTTGTGTGTTTTCTCATTTTAAAATTTCATTTGTAAAAGACATCTATTTTTCTTTAAAGTTTTCTATTAGGTTTATTTCTTTTAGATTATGTGTGCTTTGTCTGCATGCATGTATGCACCCCACATGCACACCTGCTGCCTGTGGAGGTCAGAGGAAGGCATTAGGTTCCAGTTGGTGTGAACTGCTAGCGGGTACTGAGAAGTGAATCTGAGTCCTCTACAAGCACAACCAGTGCTCTAAATCACAGAGCCATCTCTCCAGCCCTGCCCCCTGTTTTCATTAAAATATAACCTTTAGTTTTATTAATTAACTTAAAATTATATCTTTTTTTTTCAGTGTTTAACTCCTTTAAAAAATAAACGTATTCATCCTTCTTGTTTTTTCTCCTTTCCTAATTTCTTGACTTGAGTGCTTTACTCTTTTAGGTTTGGGATTTCTCATACGCTCATTAGGGCTCTAAATTTTCCTCCAGTGTCACTTTGGTCTCATCCCACAGGCCTTCAGGAACAGTCTCTCATTGTTCTTTTAAAACAGCCTATCTTAGAATGTTAGCTTTCTTTTTTTAACCTAAGAGCTATATGGAAGTGTGTTTTAAAGTCTCTCTCTCTCTCTCTCTCTCTCTCTCTCTCTCTCTCTCTCTCTCTCTC
>NC_034591.1:131161022-131199766 GCF_900095145.1 Mus pahari | reverse complement strand
CCCCCCATCCCTCTCTCTCCCTCTCTCTCCCTCCCCCCTCTCTCTCCCCCCCTCTCTCTGAGTCTCATTACGTGGTTCTGGCTAGCCTAGAACCCACTGTGTAAACTAGGCTGGCCTAGAACACACAGAGATTTGCCTGCCTCTGCTTCCTGAGCACTGAGATCAAATGTGTGTTCTACTATACCCACTGCTTTGAAATTTCTGAGTAAAGGGTTGTGTTTTGGTTCTTGTATTCTAAGTTTACTGTGTTTGTTAGAATATACAGATTTTCTCCTTAAGACCTACTGAAAGTAGGATTGATTCATATACAACATTTAGGACCCACTCATCATCTTGCATTGACTCCTAAGGCTAGCCCTGCAGGTTGCTCGCTCTGTAAGTGCTGCAGCTCCTCCCCCTTTACCATAAATGTACTCACATCCTTATATCCTGCTCATCTGCTGTTGTCCCTCTCCCCCAGTCTCAGTTTCTCTAGCTATCCTTCTGCTCCAATAGCAGCAAGGTACTTCTATTACAAATTCCTCCAACATCCAGATCCATCAGACTATTCATACTCAGTGCCTGCTGCCTGAAGCCTCTTTACTTCACTTCAGCTACTTCTTCAAACGGAGCACCAGTGGGGTGAAATGCCTTCTCCCCGCCCTTTCTCTCTTGCCCTCATCTTTTTATTCTGAGCCGCAGAGCACCTTATAATCACCTCCACTCTCAGTGTCTGAGGTTACATTTTCTGGGTGGTTATATATTTCCCAGATTGCCCTCATCTGATCCAAACACTATAACTTAAGTCCTCCTGCCCTTGTGTTGCCAACACTGCATTCTCTTTCCTGCTGTGCCCAGGAAGTAGCAGTGTCCTGATGTCTCTGAGCCACCAGTGGATGAATGCTCAGTGAGTGCTCAGCTGGCTGAGTTAATGGGCAAGTGGTCGTTCTGGCCAACAGTCCCAGATGGAAGAGTATATTGTAGCTGGTGAACAAGCCTGAAGGTAGAGTCACCACAGTGAAGACTCTGCAATGAATGGTGTTTTGTTTTGGCATATCTAATGGACTCTTGTAACCTTTATCCACAGACAAAGTTCAGGAGAACAGTGTGGTCTCAGGATGGGACTTTGAGGACATTCTCTCAGTTTTGATTCTTTTTCATTACAGAAGAAAACATGTCTTTGATATGACTTTTTTTTTCTTCTCTAACACACCCCATCAATTGGATTAAGTAAGGTTTCCTTTGAAATTCCAGCATTAAATGAAGGACCATGGGAATAATAACAACAATGAAAAGTCTCAAGCTCTGAGAATGGCACAAATGACTTAGTCCTGGCCTAGAGAATCCACCCCTGGAAGTACTGTGTCTTTCTCAGTTCTGATACCATGATGAAATCACTTGGGCCAACAAGGCAGGTAAAGCTCTTGTTGCTGTGCAACCCTAGAATTTGAGCCCTAGACATGTGAATAAGGAGAATGGACTATCTTCTGACCCTCTTTATATGTATCATGGCTATGTGTATATGTATGTGTATATATGCCTATGTATATGTGTGTGTGCTCACATACACTCACAATAAAGAAATAAACATTTCAAAAGTTAAGAAGCCACTGAAGCTTCAAGGAAAGCTGGAGTTTAGATTGGGGCCCTGGTATAATGACTGTTGCCCCCGCCACCACTTTAACAATATCTCAGGTTTTGAAAGCCTGAGGCTGTGTGACTGTGTGTGCATTTCAGTCCTTGCATGCTGTGTAGGCAGGGCGGAGTGAGGCTCCTGGGCCCACACAGCCTGTTCTGGAAGCCTAGGCTCCTGGGCCCTTTCTCCTTCCTCCTTCTTTTGGGCAGTACCAGTGGGGACAAAGCTGCTGAGGAGATCATATGAATGAACACAGGGTCTCCGTCAAACAACGAGATCCTGGCATGCAGACGATGGGCTGGAACCTGGCTCAGGGAATGAAATGCAATCGGCCGCTCCAGGACTGGGAAAGGATCTGGTTTGGATTTTCAGACTCTTCTTTGGCAACTTCCTCTTTCTGATGTGATGGATGGTGTTTGGCTGAAGGGCTGAGATACTGTGGCCACAGATTAAATACATTTTCTCCAGTGACAAGTTAGATCATTTACTGATCAGCCTGGCTGTCCCCTGCCCAAATCTCTGTTCAGGGAGCACACAGTTGAGGAAGGAGGCCACAGAGCAGAAAGGGCCACATTCCCTGTTTTTGTCTTCACCAGCTCCATGACCTTGGGTCTGACTATTAAATTTGTTGGGCTCAGTTCCCTCCTATGTACACTCTATCAGTGATCTCTAAATCCCTAATTCAAAAGTTCTAAGATGCATTCTCATCTGTAACTCCCTCTAGTACACAGTTCACGTAATTCAACTAGGGAAATAAATTTAAAAATTGAATTGGAAAAGTGTATTCACAGGCTTACATATTAAACGTAGAACTAGCTTATTTAAAAACACCCCCATCCCCTCCACAAAAAGCCAGTCTCTTTTGGTCTTAGGTCAAAGGCAAAATGAATCTATCAATTGTTCCTCTGCTTCTGCTCCTCATGGGCATTGGGACCTCCTCTGCTCTCTTCCCTGTTTCTTTTCCCACCTTCCTCAACAGCTCCCTTGGACCTTCAGTGAGTAGAGACTGTGCCACAGACAAGACCCCAGAGCCTTCCCATCCTTTCCCTTTCCTCTACTCCCTGGGGCCCAGGGCCTACTAGGACATTCTCTGAAAGGCTATCTAAGGTCCTTGTACCTTGCGGAGGTGAGAAGCAGGTCTGAAGTAGACTTAGGGTCAAGGGCTCTGTGTTGGCTAGGGCTTCCTAGAAGGCCCTTTGGGGGGGGGGGAAGCCCTGTTGACTCACACACCCTAGGAGGCTGGAGTCAGTTTTTACATTCTTACTCCCCAGGCTGCAAATTGGGAAGGGCTCTTTCCGGTCTTCATTTACACAGTCCTGGGATTGATTAGAGAGCAACTGATTTGGGCAGATCTTCAAAGCTTCCATCTTATCCAGATCTGATTCTGCCTTGAGTACAGAGCTTATCTGAAGCAGACTCAATGCTAGGCTCTACTAGGACCTACTCACCTGGGCTGCATTCCCCAAGCACACGTTTTCTCAGGAGGCTCAGGCCCCTACAGCAGCAGGCCACAGGTCAGGTTTCTTGAAGGACAGGCAGGAGGACAAAGGCCAGTCCTTCTGCCTGGTCCCTAGGAGTTGCTGCCTGCGACTTCCCACCTTCCTTGTTGGCTTGGGATAGATTAAAATAGACTGTACTTAAGTCCTTTAAAGGGAAATGTCAGCTTGTGGGGCAGCTATATATTGACCTACAACCATGAAGGACTTCCGTTCAAGTGTGAGGAACACTGAGGACGAGAAAGGGTTATCGGAGACTCAACACTCTGCAACTTAACTTCTTTTCCAACTTACTCCACCATTTCTTTTATTGGATTATACCTTAAGTTCCGAGATGGGTTCTAAGGGGACCTGGACCTGGACCTGGAACCTGAAGACTCAAGTGTTGTATCCCTTCTGTTTAAGTAAGTTTCCGTGTGCTTTTGGAGAACTTAGCTGATCTTTCTGGGGATAGGTTGCTTTTGAAGGCAACCATATCATGTCTCTCATAAGGCCATAGTGAATTACAGGAGTAAAAAGACTAGAAGTTCTTACTCTTTGTGTTTGTTCAAGCCTTGCTACAGGGTGGGGTCAGGTCAGTGAGGAGGGTTGGGTGTCAACGGCTGGAAAATAGAGGTTTGGAGGTGCTTTTGGTAAGAATGGGAACTTGGGAGCATAGGAAAGTAATTTTTAGTACAGACATGTTTGGAGCTTGGGCAAGTTCTCATTCTCACAGTTGAAAACACACGTGTAGGATGGCTCCAGGAGAGGCACTGTGAACAGAGTAAAGTAAGCTATCACAGGGTCTGTGGCTGTTCCCGCCCACTAGCCTCTCCTTAGGAAATATACTATGAAGGAGAGCTGGTTCTAGTACAGGGATCCACATTAAGATGATCTGGTGAGATTAAACATAACATATATGTGTCCCACATACTTGACCTGGGATGGGATCTTCTAGGTTTTAAGGGCAGTTGCTGATCTGAATGTATAGCTCTGGGTCAGCAGTACCAGCTTTGAGTACCAGTGAGAGCTTTGACTTTTCAGTGTTGCACTGCATCACATGGTGACCTTGGGAAAATGTATGAACCTCTCTTTACTTCAGTTTTCTTGTTTTAAAAAAGGAAGTTTGCTCAGTGGAGCACACCTGTCATCCAAAACACTCAGAAGCCGAGGGAGGAGAATTGCTTGGGCCCAGACATTTGAGGCCAGTTTGGGCAACATAGCAAGAACCTGTCTAAATAAATAAGTAAACAGCTAGAGTTGTATTAAAGTCCTTGTCTAGCATACATGAATTCAATCCACAGTACTGCAAAAATAGTTTTGTTCACATATGTGTAAGTGTGTGCACACAGAGGTGAGCAACAGTCTCAGGCATCCTTCCTCAGGTGCCATCCATGGTTTCCTTCCTCCCTCCTCCCCTCCTCCCCTCCCTCCCTCCCTCCCTCCCTCCCTCCCTCCCTTCCTTCTTGGGTTTGTCATGTGGAGCCCCAGGGACCATCTATCCCTGCTTTCCAAGTATTGGGATTATAAGCACTGGTCACCATATCTGGCTTTTAAACATATTTCTATTATTTATGTGTGAGGGGGTAGTGAATATATACTATGTGTGTGAGGGTAAGAGGAGGCCAGAAGAGGGTGTCAGATCCCCTGAAGCTGGAGTTGCAGGTAGCTGTGAGTTTGTGATCCACCTAATATGAGTGCTGGCAAATTAACTTTGCTCCTCAGAAAGAACAGCAGCGAATGCTCTTAATCACTGAGCCATCTCCCCAGCCTCATAGCACACACACACACACACACACACACACACACACACACACACACATACACACACAAAACAACCTGGGCTCTGGGAATTGAATTCCTGTCTTCACACATACAAGGCAGATATGAGCTCTCTCCTCTGCTCACTATGAAGGCAAATAATGGTTTTAAGCAGAGCTAGAATGGTAAAGTAAGTCACAGTTTTCTGAGTGTTGAGTGTGTTCATGCATGTAGCAGGCTTCTGAGCTTTAGCTTGGGGCTTACTTCTTCACTTGTCTCTTGTTCTGCTGTGCCCCTGGTTTTCCTGGGTTTTCTCTTCCCTGCCCTTATTCCATTAGGCATTCCCTTCTTTTCAGCTTTCCCTCACCTTCCCCGTTCCAGATGTTTCCCTCTTTCCAATCCTGGGCTGAGGATTTATTAGGAAAGTTAGCAGAGTCAACCTAAATCAATGAGAGGTCTGACCAACAGATGATTTGAGGCGTGGGGTTGTTTACTGCTGCTATCAGAGAAATCAGGGTGCAGTAAAACAGAAGCCTTGCAAATGCTTCACAGACAGATATCATCTGCCTGCTGCAGGACGCATTGTGCACATGTTGCTGGTGGACCCTCCCTCTGACGCACTGAAACATTCTTACACTTCCCTGTTCAAGCAATGATTTCACGCTAATCAATGCTCTCTCTATGTTGGATAACAATAGGTTTAGCAGGATGGCGGGGGGGGGGGGAACCACAATGAAATCTGTTATCTGTCCATCAGCTAGCAGCTCTACATTAACACTCCTTAGTCCCCATCATCACAGAGCCAGCTCCTGAACAGGAACACATTAGGGACAAGGCAGGTGACACCTTCTCTAGGTCTGGTCAAAGCTAGTCTGTCCCTCTACAGGGCTCCCAGGGAATAGAGCCTGGGATTGATTCTATTTCAAGGTTTTTGAGGATGGAAGTGGGTCTTCTGAGTTCTGTCTTGGCCTTAGGCAGTCCTTGTGATCCAGCTCTGCTGTATTAGTCACTCAAGGCTCAGCCATGTGCTCTGCTTCAATTCTGTTCTTTCTATGCTTTGGGTAGTTCTATCAGGATTGGCATCTGGCTGGGGCTGGGGGTATAGGTAGAGGAAGGAGGGTTAGTGGAAGGAAGTAGGAGAGGAACCTCTTCTGAGGCCCCCTCCAGCCTGACACATTGCTGCCCTCCCCTCCCCTCCCCTCCCTTCCCCTCCCCTCCTCCCCTCCTCTCCTCTCCTCTGAGAAGAACTTGTGATTGCAAACCATAGATATGACTTTCTAAACACCTTAGTTTCCTGCAAAGTCAAGGGAATTCTGGGAGGGGGAATCCACAATCCTAGCTTCCCCTGTCTCCTTGGGGGCCCAGGATTAGGGGATTTTGATCCTCCTTCTTTGGCTCCTCCTCCTTCTCTGTATCTCTTTCCCTTTGGGTTTTGTTCCCAATCTGCAACTAATCCCCTTAAAATGATAGCTGATAAAAGGATTAGTTGAGAGCTCCCTAGGGGTATTTACATTGTAGGAAGGGATTTTAAGGACGGTTGGTGGAATTTTAAGCCATTTGACTGGCAGGATGGAGTGGAGCTACTTCAAATGATATCACAGAGGAGAAAGGGGGAAATTAGCATTCACTGTGTGCCTAGCAGTGTCCCAGGCACCTTGCCAAAAGCTTCATATAATGCTATTTTACTTGCTTGGGGAGCTGATAAGGAAGTTAAGGCCCAGGGAGGTCAATAATTGCTGCAACCGCACATCTAGGAAGTGGGGGAGTGGGGCTTTCGGACTCTTGTGTGTGATTCTGGAGCCTTCTCCCTGCCTAGCCAGAGCTGCAGTAGCAGATGAGAAGTTTCGTTGGGCTGCAGTACAGCCCTTACGCCCCCTGTGCCCATCCTTTCTGTTAGGTGACCTGAGGACCCTGGGTTCACTCTTCCCCACTTGCAGCTCAATGGTGCCCATCTGGAAGGCTGCCTGGGTCACCCAGAGTTTAAACACACATTTTGAGAGTCCAAAATGATAAGGTGCTCTGAAAAGCCACATCTTTTATGGTTGGCTAAGGAGCCTCTTCCTTGACTGCCAGTGTGGACAGGAGTGACTCAGCAGTTCCACTTTCAGTCCCGTCTGTCTCAGACACCACTGTTTGCTCAGTCCTGAGATGATGGCGGCCTACCCAGCCTGGGCGGAGGAGGAAGTTTTAATTCTGGAGCAGTTACAGATAAGGGGTCTTCTATCCTCTCCAAACAAGAGTCTGCACATAGATTCTCACATGTATGCCTATCTATGGGGTGACTCTAAGATGTTTCACTATTTCCCCCATTACCCCATCCTTGCCCCCAGCTCTCTGGTTTTTAGTGTTTGGGTGCCAGTTGCAAACTCATAAATATACCTCACCCCTGTCATACCAAGTGCATGAGGTTATGAAAACAGAGAACTAATGGGACATTTCTAGATAACTCAAAGTGAGTCATTATTCAAAGCCATTCTGCTAATCTCATGCACAGTGTAGGTAGGAGCCTATTAGATATACTAGTCCTTAGTAAACCAGCTATTACTCTGTGACATGACCATCTCCTGATGGGGGACAGGAGACATGCTAACACCGGATGTCCAGCTCAAGAGAAATTAGACGCCCTTGTTTATTTTTAATACCTGAAGAAGACATGGAAAAACAACTTTCTCAATGGGGAAGGAAGTTAAATATTTAGCTGGCAGAGAAGAAGTAGGAAGCTGGCATAATGCTGAGAGTGTAGCTCAATAGGGAAGCCTGTGCTCACATGCATGAGGCCATAAGTTCAATCCCCAGGAGTACTAAATACACAAAAATGTTGGCCTATTGCTATTTATAGTTATTTTTAATGTCTAGTTTCAAAGTCGTTTGGATATTATGTCCTTTCCACTTAACTACTATGTGAGACATTCACAGACTAACGTGGGTACAAAGGCCCTGGGCTGAGTAGAGTCAAAGCGTGACTATGTGGGGCTCCCCTGAGACATACATATAAAGCCTGCTTTTCCAGAGATATGTGCTATACTGTCTACTGTAACTCACAGAACTCACTCTGTAGTAAAATGGAAGCATGGCATATAGACTCAAGAACTGAAGGGGAACTGAGGTACAGGGTGGGGGAATACTCCCAAACCTTGTAGTCAGTCCTTCTGTCCCAAGTCATCTGCAGTGGCTCACTGGGTCTGATCTGTTGAATGAGGTGCTTTGCAATGGCCATAAGCAAGTATCTATCTGTCTGACCTACACAAAGTAGTGTCCATATGCTCAGTTGTGTCTCTAGAGCAAGAGAAACGAAGACACAGGATGGTATTGATGGTATTTAACAGTTTTAAATCATCACACCAGTGCATGTATGTCTGTGCTTACCCAATCCCCACCTGACCCTGTGCACGTGAACGTCAGAGGCTGGCGTCAGGTATCTTCCTTACTCCCCACCTTACTTTCTTGAGAAAGGTTTTCTCACTGAAAGTGAGCTTGATGCTTTAGCTAGGATGGCTGGTGAGCAAGGCACAGGGATCTTCCTGTTTCTGCATTTCCAGTGCTGGCTTTATTTATACTCATAAGCCACAGTAGGAGGCTTTTTACATGGGTGCTGGAGATCTCAGGTCCTCATGCTTGCACAGGTTGCTCACCAACCAACCAATCCCCCAGCCTGCAGTATAACTTTCCTTTGTAACCATTTACATCTCTTATGTCCTGGCATATGACAGTGTCTGGTTAAGTAGAAACATTTTTTTTTTTTTTTTGAAGTTTACTGTCAACCTCTGTGGGAAGCTTTGCAGATGGTTGTGTTCAGGTGCTCATTACATGACAAATGTAAGAACTCTGACTCTGGCATTCACCTTATCACCAGCCTGAGGCCTTTCCCCAGCACTTTTCAAAGCCAAGCAAAGGGTTTGGGAAGATGGCTGCTCAGTGGGTAAAATGATTGCTAAATACTTAAAATTATGTCTTAAGAGGGCATTGGATATCAGTAACAATATATGAACATTCTTAATTATGATCTTTTGATATCTTTTAAGATCTTTATCTCAGTTATTCAAAAGGCAACAGAATTTCGAAGGAAGTACATGGTGATGGTGATGATGATGGTGATGGTGGTGGTGGTGATAATTGCAGTGCTGGAAATTAAATATGCTCAGTTCTGCACATGCTCAATGTGAACTCTGTCACCAAGCTACATCTCTGGTACCAGCCTGCATATAATATTGGGTCTGAATTTTGCCTCTATCAATTACTAGCTCTGTGACTATAGTCAAGTGACTTGAGTCTCTGAAGTTCCATTTTCTCCACCTGTAAACTGGGGTATTGGCTGCCCAGAGCTTCAGCAAAAACAGATAAAAGACTAGGAATAGAGCACATGTCCTGGATGTTTGGGATATTCAACAAATAGGGACTACTGCTGCCGTTTCATTTATTATAAGCATCTGTCAACTTACTCCAGGTGTTGTCTTTGATCTGTTTTAAGTCTTATGAATCAACAAATACATCCACTGGCCATGGTCCATGATGAAGCCCTGGGGCCCAAGCTTTTGACCTGACATAACAAGGTCAAACTGACAAAGACTATCAAGTCTTCCCTCATGGGTAAGTGTATAACTATGGGAGCATAACCTCCTTCTACCTACTCAACAGCCAGTCACTCAAAGAACAGTCATTTCAAGCTGCTTACAGAAGGAACATTGCTGGTCTTCTGGAAAGGGCAGGGGACACTCTGTAGGTGGTTGGCAGAAGCCGGACTCTAGAGGGTAAATGAGGGGGTTGATAACTTGCCATCTGTTGCTGCTGTAGGGGTAGTTGCAGTTTCTCTGTCACTCAGACATTAGTGGCAGTTTGCCTTGAAAAATACATTGTAAAATCCAGTGGATTTCCTCCCTCATATCTTAAAAGTTTAGAACGAATCGAAATAGATTCCAAGCTGCTCTGAATTAACAAGAGCTTTTTCCTGTTGGAGAGTTCCAGCTGGACCCTCTGAGGCTTTTCTTTACTCCACAGCACATACTCAAGGGGGCAAAGTGTCCTGTGGAGTGTCCTGGGGTTTGCCAGATTTCCTGAGCTTCACACTTGGCATTGGCCATGGGGCAGGGCTTGAAAGCTTGCTAGCAAGGCTGGCATGGGTCTGTGGCGCCAGTTGCAAACATCTCCTTGCTGGATGCAGTTTTACTATGCACCACCTACCCCAGTAAGACTAGAGGGTGCAATGGAAGCTATTATCTGCTGGGATTACAAGGAAGTGCTCCCCTGGCTTCCAGGCTCAGGCCTTAATAAGGAAGGAAGGTGGGAGTGGGGGTTGCAGCTACTAGCTATTGAGAGTGAACTGTGATCCTGTATCAAGGAAGCAGAGGGGACAGGGCTAGCACAGTGACAGGACATTTGACTTTTAGCCCAGTCCTACTACTGTTCAGTAGGTATCAGATTTGTACAAATCTGACTGAGTCCATGGCCTTACTTTTCTGCCTGTGAAGTGAGAATAAAGGCATGGCTGCATTGCTGGGAGGCAATGGGAGGCTGGCTATGAGTTGCTTTTAGGAAGTGCTAAGCTTTGGCTCTGAAGCACTGCTGTCTTTTTTATTCCATTTCTTGCTCCAGCTCAGAGGAGACAGAGACTTTGAGAACTAGGTCATCTCTCACAGCAAGCTGGCTGCAAGAGCTGAGTTCACGAGGAGTTGCTAAACACAGTTCAGATCTAAGAACCAGATCAACAGGGTCAGCAGTGTTTAGTGGGTAGCAACACCTATTTACCTAGCAAATCCTCACTTGGGTCAGATTGACACTTCTATCTACAGTCTTCCCTTTTGGTCCCTCTAAGCCCCCTCTCCTCAGCTCTGATCCCAGACCTTACACAAGAGCTCACCATTTCCCCAGCCTGAGCACCTCAGTCCTTTCACAGGAGCAAAAGCTCCAGCATGATCAGAACGGACCAGTTGGTTCTTGGCCAATGTACTTCTTTTCAAAATCATTAAAACAATGGACAAACTTCTGAAGGGCTAAAGAGATAATCAGTCACTCTTGTTAAGGTTGGATAGGGCAGAGCTCTGTTTTCTGAGTTAAAGACTCTTGTTTACATGATGTGTTCCTTTTCTGGAATTTTAGAATAAGGAAAAACAACTAAGCAAAGGCTAATCTGGAAACTGTCTTGGGATACTGATCTCACATCTGTGGATGATAAGAACTTACTGGAAGTCAGTCCTTGGACTGGGAATGTACATTGGACAGCTTTTACCTGGCCTGCACACAACCAGCCTCTCTGAGGAAAGAGGAGAATCACATTCCTGTGAAGTGGACAAATGTGGGCCAGTTTTACTATTGTCTGTTACCTGGATTTAGACTTCACCTAAAAATTTCAACTTTGGTCAGGGAAGGACTTTCCTTTTTGTGATGTAGGAACATATCCTCTGCCTTGAGGAATTCTAGATTTATTCACGGGGGTTAAAAGTCTTAATAATCTTGCAGGCTGCTACCTTGGGAATATCTTTTACTGCTGTGTGGGTCAGGTAAGATCAGGGTCCCGGCTTGTAGAAAGACTATCTGTGAGGGCCAAAGGAATTATTTACACAGAGTCCTTGTTACTGGTGCCATTTTAGTTTTTATACACTAACAGGAGTTATTAACTACAGTATCAAATCCAAGGATAGTATTTATAGTGTGGTCTCTTGGCCAACTAGTGAATGGTGCATGCATGTATATTTGTGTGTATGCATGTGTATGTGTATATATGTACATGTGTATACATGTTTGCCTGCGTACTTTTATTTCTCTGGCGCTTAGAATCTTTGCAAGTATCAAACAAGCACTCTTCCACGGAACTCCTGCTTCCGTGGCTGCTTCTTGTGTAGACCTTTCCTATTTATACAGTAAGTAAGAGCTCTGAATGGCTTTACGCAAATGCTTCCCTTAGTATCAGTGGATATAAATGACTGCAAACTTTATGGAAAGCAATCTTCTTAAGTAATAAAAAACTTAAAATATGCATAGTTATGAATTCCACTCCTAGAAATTTATAACCACAAAACCACCTGAGATTTAGATAGAAATTTATATAGAAGAATATCCAATAATCAAAATTTAGAACACTTTTCAAAGAAAGATATGTTGATACAACCATATAATCTCAGCACTGAGGCAAATGAGGCACGAGGATCAGGAGTTCAAAGCCAGCTTCAGCAACATAATGAGTTCAGGGCAACTGAACTGAGACTTGAATCCCTGAGACCCTGTTTCAAAAAACCTAAACAATGAAATAAAACAAATAAAAACTAAAACAAGAAAATATAATTTCAGCAACATTCTGTTTTCACTATCATTCAAAATAATAATGTAAATATACAGGGAGATTTGGTCTGTAAGAGATCCTTTATAGAGTATTTTATGGTTATTAATGGTGCTTCTGGGGCTGGGAGTATAACTCAGTGGTAGACATGTCTGAGACCTTGAGTTTAATCCTGAGCACCAAAACTTCCTAAAACCCAACTATTCAACTCCAAAAGAATATTGCTTCAGTGTGAGATGCTTGCCTGTCAGTGCTAGGTGCCTGCCTGGCTCTTGGTTCCATTCCCAGTGCACAAAGACAGCACAAAGTGAAAGTGAGTTATCACCCTTGCCATACTGCTATCTCTTTGTTCCCCAAGTCATGTGAGGCAGCTGCTTTGTTTTGCACAGAACAGAAGCTTGGAACATGGACTCCGGAAGCAGAGCAACAATCCCAGTGCATCTTTCTTTAGACAGGTTTCACTTACTGCATAGCCTGGTTGCCTGGAACTCTCTAGATCAGGCAAACCTTGAATTCATGGAAGTCTGCCTGTGTTGGGATTAATAGCTGTGCACCATTATGGCTGGCTCCCCAGATGTATCTTACACAGGTCACATCACTGTGGGCAAGGGCACGTATCTTCCACTGCTTTGGTTTCCTCATTTAAACAAATGGCACTCACCTCACTGAGTTGTTGTGAGCCTTTACTGTGTAGGACGTTCTCAGAACTCTGCCTGGCATTAGAGCAACCTCCTTAGTGTTGGTTTTTAGTGACCTGAATAATTACCATGCACCTCATTGAAAGAATCTGCTCTCAACTGAACAAAACTAACCACCAGATCATGTTCTTTGTCCAGAGCAATAATACAACCTGACACCCTCAGAGTCCTCTTCCCGCAGGTAAGTTTTCATAATAGGTTGCCGCACAGTTTACATAAAAGTACACCTAAAGTCACTTACAATATGAGAACTCATCATTTAAAAAAGCAACTTTTTTGTTTGATTGTTTGTTTTAAGACTAAATAGTTCATTTTGGATGCTAACTCTAAGAACCTTTGCCTCAGCCTCCTTAATGGTCAGATTCTAAGTGTGTACCATCATATCTGGCTCAAAGATATTTTTGTAGATAGAGATGAAAGCAGAAAGTTCTACTTACTTGGAAACAAGAGAGGGAACATTGAAAGTAACATTTGGTATAAAACGTGTCTTTTGGAGTTGGTTAGTTAGATCAGATATTTGTAAGGCCCAAATTCCAACAAGCTGCCAAGTAGTTCAATTTCTTTTCTTTTCTTTTTTTTTTTTTTTCGAGACAGGGTTTCTCTGTGTAGCCCTGGCTGTCCTGGAACTCACTCTGTAGAGCAGGCTGGCCTCGAACTCAGAAATCCGCCTGCCTCTGCCTCCCAAGTGCTGGGATTAAAGGCATGTGCCACCATTGCCCGGCGTAGTTCAATTTCTGTCTTTGTGGTAGGCTCTTGGGCTCACACTGTATTTGTAATCATAGCCAAGTGCCTTACAAAGGCATAAAAGGGAAGCCACTTGGAGAACCACATGAGAGAGAAGGTGGAGTTTAACACATTCCCTGATTCCTGATGCAGGGAAGGTAGGGTGGGAGTGTTAACTGGGCCAAGATCTCACAGTGTTGCCTGCTATAAACCACAGAAGCATCATCAAAGTTAAGTTACACACATCATTACTAAAATGAACCGAAGACCAGATTGGCCTTTTGGGAAAAAAGGGGGGCGAGACCAGGAAAAAGATCATGAAAGGAGTAGAGGGCATTTGTCTTTCGTGATTGGATTCGGCTGGAGAAGAGCAGTGTGATGAACAAACTCGAGGTGCCTGGGATCCCCATCGCCTTCACTCTGCAAGCCTATGGCTCTCAGCCTGGGGAGTGACATGCTCATGGCACTGTGCCACTGACATGTTCTACACAACACACACAGCCAGTAAAAAGGAGCACAGAGCACTGAGACACAATCCCACCAACAATTCCACCACAATCCCACTTTCTTTGACAAAAAAAAATCAAAAGATGAATCTTACCTCCACTGAGAATAATGACAGCTATAAATATAGCCAAGTCACTGTCATCTAATTCCAGTGCATTGAACTTCACAGCAAACTCAAACTTAGGCTCCATAAAGTCACCAAAGGGCTTCCGCAGGCTTTTGAGGAACTCCCTGGTCATGAATCCTTGGCCCTCTGAGATGAGGACTCCATCTTTATTCATCAGGGAGGCCAGCATCGTGTAGATGATCTCATGGACACCATACTTGAGCAGAGTCACTTGGTCATTCAAGTCAAGGTTAATGAAACCTGGGATATTTTTGGCATACTCTGTGATCTCTTGCACGGCTTCCACGGATCGAAACTGGCACCCTTGAAAAATTCGGATGGCCACCTCTTTACTCTGCTCCTGCAGGGGGGTGATATGTTTGAACTTGATTTTATCTTCTCCCATCATTAAGGAATTCATGTCGTAGATGACAAATGGCTGCAAATGAAAAAGGGAAAGTGGCTGAGTTCCTTGTTCTGTGAGAGCATCACCCTAGTTCCGAAGACTATTTTATATATGTATTTCCTTGCTGAGTAAAACTGTGAAAGATGAAGGCACTTAAACAGGAGCAAGGCTTTCCTATTCATCATTGTTCCTATTCATCATTGATCTGCTGTGTGCAAACATTTTATCAACTCGGCTCTTTCTTCCTTCAACTTATACTAGTACTATGTTTCCCTGAGATTGACTAAATTGACAAAAAGTCTGTTGTCTTTCTTGAATTTCAAGAGAACATACATTTAGCCTTTTTTTTTAAACAAAAAAATAATTAAAACAACTTATAATTGAAAAGACCCACTTGAACATAAACTAATCTTACAGCTTTAGATTAAATTTACTCAGACCACAAAGGAAACACAGTGAACATATAAAATCTATTTCACTATAAAAAAAAAAAAAACCACTCAAAGCAGATTAAAAATATTGAGCCAAGAAAATGTCTATTTTTTCTGTGCTCTGGAAGCCATCTGTTTCAGAAAATGCAGCTGTAGCAGGCCTGTGGGTAAAACATTGCAAAGAATAGTAAAATAAGAATGGTTTTGAGCTTTTACTTTTTCTAGTTTTGAAGACTGAACCACAGAGCCTCTTGTGTGTTAAGCAAATGCTCTATCACTGAGCTGCAGTCCCAGCTCTGAACTTACATTTTAATATAGGTGTTCTTAGGGATCAACTAATAAATAAAACAAATGGATCAATTACTCAGGTTTATAAACAGGCTGCTTTGAAAAGTAATTCACATTTGTCATGACACTCTACTCCCCTATTTTTTTTTTTTTAAAGAGCTAGCCAAAGGCTTATGATCATTGTGAAACTCTCAAGGTTGATCAACTAGGAGAAGGAACATTTTGCACTTATTACAAGTACTGAACCCTGGAAAGAGATAACCTCAATCTTATTAAATAATTTATATAGCTGAGCATCGGAATAAAAATTGAGGCTATCCGGGTCCTGGTTTTCAATCCTTCCCTCTCCCCAAAAATTTATTTATTTTCTCTTATGTATAAGGGGGTTGACCTGTATGCATATAAGTGTATCATATGTGTATCTAGTGCTTGTGTAGGTCAGTGTGTTAGATCCCCTGAAACTAGGGTTATAGATGGTTATGAGCCTTGTCAGCTGCTGGGTGAGGGCTAGTTAACTATATGACTTAGGGAAAGTCATTTACTCTTCCAAATTCTCAGGTTTTTTTTTTTTTTTTTTTTTTTTTTGAGACAGTATTTCTCTGTGTAGCCCTGGCTGTCCTGGAATTCACTCTGGCCTTGAACTCAGAGACCTACCTGCCTCTGCCTCCTGAGCACTGAGATTAAAAGCATGCACTACTATTGTTGGGAAGCTGACAAAATTGGAGGTTTCCATTCTTTTCTAGAAGAGATTCTAGTTGTATTGCTAGTGTGTACGGTTTCTCTCTCTCTCTCTCTCTCTCTCTCTCTCTCTCTCTCTCTCTCTCTCTCTCTCTTTCTGTGTGTGCTTAAATGGGTGTGGGTTCCATAAGTGTCAAGAGTAACCAGCTTCAAGATGTATTAGCTAGAAATTTAACTACGGACTCTTGCAGATAAGCGTCCCTGATTTTCATCAAGTTCAGTCTGTTCTACACTGAAGACTCTTAGACTGAGTAGATTTCCAAACACTTCAGGGTTGGGTTGCTCTAGAAATACTGCTGTCTTCAGTTCACTTCAACTATAATGCTCATCACACCTCAGAGAGGAGAGACTAGAGGACTCAGAGGCTTGTTGCCTTTGATTGTTGAAGGCAACTAGGAGCAAATCATATTCACTGTTTCTTGGATATCTCCCTTCGGTTTACCCCAAGTCTTCATAATTGGCATCATTAGTAAGAAGAGGATAAGGAAAAGGCAGAGTCAATTATAACAATTTAAATGTACTGTGTTATCCCTGAGAGTCAGAGTCTAACCTTGAGAGAACTATGAGTGGATGAAGATGACCTTACAGAACCTAGAAGAAATGCTTTCCTTCTCCCTGCCTCTTCCTCCTCTATTGGTATTCTAGAGGTGTCATAGTGTAATATAAATTATATTAACAAAATACAAGTGACTTAACATTTTTAGACAAGACCTCTGGTACCTAACCTATGCTGGTCTTAACCTTGATATATACCAGAGGATGCTCTTGAACTTCTTTCCCCACCCCCATGCTTCCACCTCCCAAGTGCTGGGATTTCTCAAGGGGGCACTATCACACCTGGCTCACAGTTTGCTAGGGATAATGTACAGGGTTCCGAGCATGTCAAGTCCCTAGCCCCTTGACTTCCTTTATTCTCCTGAGTGTGGACAACAGAGAAAGCAGTTCAACCAAACATGTTCTATTACAGATAACATGAACATAAAGTCATCTCCTCAGTTAGGCATAAGTACTGTGCTTGCTTAGAATGCTCAAGGCTTTGAGTTCCATCCCCAGGATGGAAAATACAGGCATAGAATCAAGACAGTAAACTATCTCTTCCCACCCAGGAAGACTGTACCCAGACGTGCCCTTGAGCTTCCTAGTGAGCTTCTGCTCAGTCATGTGGGCTCTTGGCACAGCATAAGCATCAGATTCTTTCACCTCCAAGTAAGCAATTTATCTGGAACTCTGCCCTGGTCCATCACCCTTGTGATTCTCCTTGACTTCCCCTACCCCTCATATAAAGCCCCAGGTTCCTGTTTTTGAAACTCTGGGATAGCTGAACATAGGGCACCAAATCCTGCTAATTTTCTCTCCCAATTTAACAACAATGAGACTTTAACCCCTTGGCAATCAGTGTTGGTCAGGATATCCTGGCAGTAAAATACTCAAGGACAGAGAAAAGAGGCAGCACCCCCACCATCGTTATGCCAAAGCAGTACAGTTTGAAAAAAAAAAAACAAAAACAAACAAACAAAAAAAAACCCTTAGGCATTTCTGACAAAGTGGGAGCTGGCAGAGAGTTTGGGAGTATTGACATGCAAATGAATACCAGTGGAGATTTTGTTGTTGTTTTTCCTAGTAATATTTTATTATGCTGGGATTTTTTTGTTTGTTTGTTTTTTGACTCTGCATAAATTCTTTCTGCTTCTGTGTGGATCTGTCAAACTGTAAGAATGACTCCCAGGCCACCAGCTTACCAGTTCCCATACTTCAAATGATCCACTTAGGCATCACTTTCACATCTCACTGGGACTTCCTCATCCTCAAACCTCCTAAGAAAGTAGTGGTTTGCCTGCTTCTTTAGAACGCAGTTATTAACATTCTCAATCATTGACAGCCTTCTTTTGGTACAGTGTTCTTTATAAAACAAACTGTATGTCTTTGATCACATTTCTATACAAAGCTAAGAGAGCCCGAGCACTTTAGATTAGCTTGTAGAGTGTCTTCTAATGGCCTACCAATTGCAGGAGTCATGTCTTCAAATTTGGCTCAGTAATTTTTTTTTTATCTAGTTTACATTGTATTTACCTTGAGAAACAGCATCAAAAGGCTTGGTAGGCATATTACACAGCAGGAACAAAAGCTACAACTAGACACGCTCAGGGGACCATCTAGGTTTGTTAGGATTCGAAATGTCTAAGAAAAATATGCAAATGATGAGAATAAAATTGCTCTTAGAACAGTGGCCAAGGCTCTGGTAATGAGATTTTTCTGATGCCCAAGCTTTGCTGGACAAAGAGTGATCCTTCCTTCCTTCCTTCCTTCCTTCCTTCCTTCCTTCCTTCCTTCCTTCCTTCCTTCCTCCCTCCTCTTTCTTTAGTACTAGAGATTGGACACGGGGTTCATAAATACTAGTTACAACCTGTAACACTGTGTGGATCCACCTCTTAGTAATCCATCGGCACGTTCATATATGAGTTATGAAAGGGACTACACACAAAATACTAAGTTCATAGCTCCTCTTGACTAATGAAACAACCCAATAAAGGAGATAAATAAGAAAGTTCAACTAACACAGTTCAGGTTACTCTGGGTGATTCTCTAGTTAGCCAGTACCTGACCTACTCACCATAAATCACATAACAACAGTGCGGAATCACAGCTGAGTGAGAAGCCAGGCATGGTGCTGCTTGTTCATGATCCTACCATTTAGTAGGCAAAGACAGGAGAATCTGGAGCTTAAGTACATCATTGGCTACATAGTGAGTTCTAGGTCAGCACAGGGTACATGAGATCCTGTTTCCAAACCAAACCAAAACAACAATAACCTGGCTTGGGAAAATATTGGCCTTGTTTCGTGGGCCTCTCCAGATACTTAGATTTTTTTTCAAAGAAGAACACTACATTCTTAGGGCCTATCTTTCAAATTTTATCTTTTCAAAGTCTTCTGCATCTCTTGGTTTTCATAGTATTAGGCACACATCTTGTCCTCTAGGAACTACAGTTAATGAATGCTAACCCCAAAGTACATTGGTTTCTTCAACTTCCTTTCTGTCCTTGTGTCTGTGTTTCAGTTTTGCTTGTTGAACCACAGAATGCAAAGTCTCTTTTAAAAGCACACATCATTGCTCTCTGAATAGGAAGAAACTGGAAGCTGATATACTTTACAAAGCCAAAGAGTTCTTTATAGTAAACCCTAAGTAGAACCAGAATATCCTCCTGACTGTCCCTTTTCAAATTCTTTCTCCATGGCTTTAAACCCTTTTCAATAGAATGACTTTTCTGGAAAGAACTAGGGCTCCTCTGTGCGGGGTCCTCAGGCGGTGCCTTTTGAATGACATTTCCTAGAGTCAACTGCTGTTTGTGATAGAAGTTAAGTTAGAAAGACTCTCAGATGTAATTCTGTGTCCCCATGTAGTTAAGTGATTTAAGACAAACAAATGAAAACTTAATAAGAATTATTTGCACGCAAACGAACCAGCACATAACCATAGCTCTTAAATAAATTGTTCAATTTCAGCCAAACAGTTACCCAGTGGATAAACAAAGGTACTGGCCAACTCAGTCCAACAACTAAAGAATAAATAAATAAAATAAAAATAAGTAAAGAAACCCAAGTGCTTTCCCCCTTAACTAAATTGAATATTATTGTTATTTTCTGGTGCTGGGCATGGCACCCAGAGCCTTGTATGTGTAGGCAAGGGTTCTACTACTGGGTTGCACAGCCAAGCCTAGAATAGTACTAGCTCAGCTCTGTCATATCATCAGCTATTACTGTGACTCTGGTTATAAAGGAGTTTGTTTTATTACTATTGATAGATGGATCAGCAATGCCCGGAACCTAACTTCAGGTGCCTTGGGGATTACTCAGCACTGTTTTCTATTTGATTCCTATGGGGTCCCTAAGTTTTTCTCTGAGGACTCTCTCAATACTTTCCTCCTCGGGGGAGGATAGATATTCCAGTTTATTCAGATTCTTTCAGAGATGGAAGGAGAGACTCTGCTTTGTTTAACTGTAAGTGTAGGATCTAAAGAGACGCATCTTCCCCATCACTTGAATCAGTATGATGTGATGGCCACTGTATATTTTAGAAAGGATAAATGTAAGTGGGTACAGAAATGTTTCTACAGCAGTTTACAATTCCACACGGGCTTTATGATTTTCAGAGGGTTTGTATTTCATATAGTATTTAGAAGGATCACTTTTCTAATGGCACCAGTGTGCTCCTGTTATAGGAACAGTGACTTTACATGTGTCTGTCTTAAACAACACGATGCCTCGGAACCCAAAGTCCAACACAGTACACATAAAAAGTTTTATTTTTTATTTGTAGATAGAATGGAGCCAGGACTTCACCAGGCATCCCTCTCAGATATGGAGTGAAGAGTTGGCAGGTATACTCAGGGTTTTTCTATTTATTGTTTTATGACAAGTCATGGCATTGAGAACGGTTTTTGAAAACCACTGTTTATTTTCATCAACAAACATGGGATCATGTGAGCATTGTACCAACGGGATAGTCAAACATCCTAAACTTCCAAAGTCCGCTCAGTTATCAAACTGCCTTCAAGAAATGAGGGTTCTACTTCCAACACACTCATGGGTTTCAGAGATCACTAGGCTTTCTTCAGCAAGGGTTGTGCTGAAACAAACCCCTGGAAGAAAGCAGGTAATGGGGAGAATGGATCCCACCCCATTTGAGGATGTTGAAAATGTATAATGTTCCTAAGACTTCTTTAGTGACTCTATAGCCCACCTCCTCCTAACCCTGAGACTAGAATACCCAGTCCATACTCTTGGAGGCAAGATGATGAAAATTATTGGTATCTTTTCATAAAAATAGGATGTTAAAATTGATTGGAGAAGAGCAGGAACATTTAATTATTTGTTTTGAAAAGTGTGAGTGGCCCCAGGGAACAAGATATAGAAGAAGGAAGTTTAGCTGAGGAGGGGAGTTGCCCCTGCTAGTCCAGAGGTAAAGGCTGAGAGGGCGGCAGCTGGTGGGTTCCTAACAGGCTATGGTTAAATTGAGCAGTGAGATAAACATAAAGAATGGCCTCTTCAGTCTGATCATTTCCTTTTGTGAGGGTTATGGGTAATTGGTCATCCACTACGCTGAGCAGCCTCCCCCAGGCTTGGCCTAACAGATGCTGATGACATCAGCTGCAAGCTGGGTGTATAATGAGACCAAAGCTTCTCTCCTCATGGCCTCAGCCACTTTTTCACATCCCCCACCATCTCGAGAGGCCACACTTCAGCAAAACTTTTCCTATCAATGCAAATCTTAGCTTTCACAGCCCTGGCCAAGAGATAACATAACACCCCTGAGATAGATGCTATCAAATGAATAATAGGACCATGCTGATAAAGAACAATTCTCACTGCAAATCACATTTTGGGTTTCTCTTCCATATTCTCTACTGAACTGTTTCCATTGGTGCTCAATTTGATTTCATCAGATAAGGAGAAAATAGTGCCAAACAATTTGATTTTAGTTCTGTATAATCAGTGAATGGGTTGTTTATATTTGGCTGGGCCTCTTTTTCTTTTTCTTGACCCTAACTGGAGGCAATTCTGTCACTATCCAATAGCTCACGACGTCTAGTTTGATGAACAAATATTAGGCTAGTGAAAAGCCCTCTGTTGAAAGTCCATGATTTCAAAGGGCATAAGCAACAGTCTTTAATTCAATTAAACAAATAGTCTGAGTAACTATTATGGGAAAAGCACAAGCTTACGTATGGTACGGTAGGGAAAAATGACAACCCTTGGCCTCTGAGCTTGAGAAGTCTATAATCAGGCTTTTGTAGCCCCTTCCTTAAAGCAGCTTAATAGCTATTTGTTTCACAAAGGGCCTCCAATTATCTTATTTTTAACTCAAAGACCTAGAGCCAAAAAGTCAGCTGGGATGGGGTTTCCAAGTGATTTCTAGTGGTTTGGGTGCTGTGTCTTTTAGAACAAAGATAGGAGTAAGTTGGCCACTATTAATACATTTAAATTCTTGCCTATTAGGGTGGGCTGGCTTGCAGTCTCTCTCTCTCTCTCTCTCTCTCTCTCTCTCTCTCTCTCTCTCTCTCTCCCTCCCTCCCTCCCCCTCTCCCCTAGCTTTTAAGTAGTACTAAATTGATAAGATTTTCAGCATGGATTTCAGGTGTGAACTGGAGGTTATGACAATAAGAACCCAGAGCCTGCAAGATGAGTGACTCTAGGTAAAACTGAACTGGCTTGCCTTTCAGCAATCTCCTCCCTCCCCAGTGCCTAATTAGGTAGATTCCAGGCTCCAGCCCTCTTTCCTGCACCTGTTCTTGGCAAGCTGTTGTAATTTGCCTTCAAGTGTTAATTCTGCTTAGTCACGTGCCTCTGCAGTCTTTCTTTACTTTTCTGCCTGTGAAGTAGGCTTATCCTCTGTAATCAAATTGGCCCCGCAGAGGCTTCGCTTGTGTGTCTCTTGCCATGGCTACTTTTGGTACTTAGTGCACAGAGCCCACTGTACTGTGACTCCTGTTCTGTAGTCCTAGAATAGCACGCTGAGAATGCTCCCAACTAGAAGTCGGGAAGCTTATGTCATAGCCTTTGGGTTTCTATGTGCTTGCCCCTTTCCACTTCAGTTCCTTCTTCTTAAATGAAGATAATAATAAACAATTGCAGCCTTCACAGGGCCCTGGGCTGGAATGTAAAGAATGTGTAAAATACTTGGAAACTGTAGTGCCTAGGACCTCGTGTATCACTGTGAAGGTATCAATCACCTCTTTTGCAGGGAGAAACTCAACTGTTCTTACTATTAGCTGACTCCATTCAAAGCCATTTAACTAAAAAGAAAGAAATAACCTGAGATAGTCCTCAAAACACATTAGGAGATAATACGATTTTTTTCTTCTTAAATCTGGTCATCAAGTTACATGTATCCACCTAATAGTTGACTGGCTCTCCTGGCCATGAAAGTAACTGACCACACACAGGGTTTTCAAAAGCTGGATCCAGATCCTCTGCATGAGACTTGGAGCTTTTCCTGCCCAGGGACATGCATCATAGCATAGACTATAACATCAAAGTCAGACCCTGGCTGTAAAACCTGAAGGGCAGAGACCCAGGCCGGTGCACACTTGCAGCTGCTGGTGGACTGGGAGCAGCATCGAGGTTTTATTTTAATGTAATTTGATGTTGATTCTCAGCTTCCTATCAGAAGCTTTCTGCTTCCTAGAAAACTGGATTCAATGATAATTTTCATCTATTATGAATTTCTAAACAATGTCACTCAAAGAATCTCCAGGTACTTAAGAATTCTTTTGTGGCTTGGAGTTGTAGCTTAGTTCTAGCACACATGTACCCAACATGCTTGCCTGGGATTCAATCCAATAGTTAGCATACCAAACCAAGCAAGCAAGCAACCAACCAACCAAACATTCCATTGGAGTAGCATAGGCAACTTAGATCCTTGCAGAAAGTGGAATTCATGTGTATAATAGAAGGCCAGAGCCTCCAGTTTCCCAGGAATAAAGCTAGGTAATAGGTCTCATGATATCCTGATGTACTTTTGTGCCAACTTTGGATCTGGGACAAATGACCATAGAAAAACTGAAAGGTAGAAGTGGGACACAACAGCTGACCACACCTGCTCAGCCTCCTGTATGGCTTCTGAGACACTCTTGTGACCAGAAGGCATCACGTTCATTCATGAGTGTAGAGATGACCTATGAGCTCTTGTATTACTCTCAAAGGTTTTTTTTTTTTTATTACAGCTTGGAGGACTTACTCCCTTTTCAGAACAATGTTTACTTATCCTATTTGAAGATATTTCCTGTGTTTTGGACCTAGCCTGCCACTAGATTTTAACAGCCTGCAGCTGAACTGTTTTTTTGTTTTGTTTTGTTTTGTTTTGCATACGCATGTGCACCGAAGCAAATCATTTAGTCAAAGGAAACAACCCCCAGCCCCAGCCACCCCCAATGAAGAGAGCAGAAGAGAACTAACTGATTTGTCCGTTGTCTTTCCTGTCAAGATCGCCCTCGCCTTGGCTTTGGTCAGCGGGAAGGACTTTATGTATGAGTCATACAAATGCTTTGCCAGGGCTCGCAGATCAGCAGACTCTGGGTTCAGCTGGTCGATATCACTGGAGATCTCCGCCAACAGCTTCTCCTTCTCGGCCTGTGGCATCCGCCCAAACCTGATGGCTACAGAGGAAGAGGAATGACAGGATGAATCATTGGATCATTACTAGGGCTCCGCATTGTGCTCTCCCTAATCTTGGTTCCCACAGTGAGAGCCCCTCCTCTCTCCACCCAGCGCTGGTTCTGCCTTCTATCTACCACTTTGCTCATGTTTTTATTTCACAACAGTAGCTCAGACAAATGAAATTAACTTATTTAATTCTTCAGTTAAAAAAGGCAACATACGATCCTGTTAGGAAATTGGAAGGATCTACTAGCAAATAGGAATACATATTCACTTAAACATGAATTGATAGACAACTCCTATCCAAAGATGCAAAGTCATCTTCTTTATAGAGCTTTCAAGTACAGCTAATTATTTTTTCCCAGTATTCCCCCAACCCTAAGCATTTCAATGAACAAAATGTTCACGCTGTACTATAATTATGACTTTTTATACCTCTAATCCCTCTGTAGGACAATGTCCCGCAGACAGGGACACTGTCATATTTATCGTGGTAACCTCTGCACTTCATAAAAGGTAAGGCAGGAGCATCTTCGTGTTTCATGAATTAAACAATTATGGAGAAATTCAAGTTGTACAAACATAGGCCCTGTTCTCAGGCAGTTCGTATGAGCTATTCGATTCTGTTGTAAAGAAAGACCAGGGAACTTGGACATTAAATGGAGGGATGGAGGGAAGTTGACTTACCCCCTAACTCTGCAGAATTCCCCCTTAATGAGGTTCATCAGAATACCTTTAATTTGGTTTCTCAAGGAGTGAGGAAGTGTGAATGCAAAGGAAAGATTTAAGACAAACTGTAGGGCCTAATGTAGGAATTGACCTGTGTGAGCTGGTCCTTTGGGCACAGAACCCTTGCTTGGCATGTGCAAGGCCTGCCCAAAAAATGAAATAAATAGTAATCTGTTTATAGACTTTTCAACTTGCATAAAATTTCCTACTTCTCGTCTGATATTATTTATAAAATGTCCCTTTGAGTAATGTTTCTTTGGGACCATTCTTTGTTGAGCTGGCTCTCTTTAGGACACTGCTTTTCCCCAGTGGAACATCTGGCTCTTATACTTAGCAGTACCTTGAACACCATTCTATGTGACACTCAAGATGATGGTGGGCTCTTTTACTTAGATGATAGGCTACTTGTGAGCAAAGGTTGGGGCACATTTACATATATCTTAGTACTTGGTGGAACTCAATCAATGTTGCTGAATATGAGAACCAACAGATTTGTGGTTCTTTTTTCGTTGAGATGTTAAAAAATTAAAAAAAAAAAAAAAATGTGTGAATTTGCCTGCATCTCTGCATCACAGTGTGTACCTAATGTCGGAGGAGGCCAGCAGAGGGCAATGGGTTCCCTGGAATTGGAGTTACAGACCAATGTTAATTGTTATGTGGGAGTTGGGAATTAAACCTGGGTCCTCTGCAAGAGCAGATAGTGCTCTTAACTGCTAAGCCATCTCTATGGCTCCAGGTGGACGGTTTTATTCTTAGACTAAAGACAGTATATCTATCATAAGACAAAGTATATGGGAACATTTCTATCTGCTCAATGACTTTATTTAATCGTTGGTGCTGGGGATTGAGTCTTGGGCCTTGTGCATCCTGAACTCATGTTCTACCACTGACTCACAACTTAGTTCACATTATTTTTATTGTATTTTATAGCTTGAGACTAGGTCTTGGGCATAACACAATGTGGCCCAGAATGTGAAACTCTCCTGTAACAACCTCTCTAGTTGGTGGGATTACAGGTCACTACCATGCCCAACAAATTTTGTTTTAGAAAAAAGACTGATTTGTACTCGAGTCTCAAATGTGTAAATTCATTTCAGTTGGCCCTATACTTCATCACTAATAAAACTATTGCCCTACAGGGACTTCATAAGAGATCTTGCTTGGAGTTAGAGGGGAAAAGATGTTTGCCTCTCAGTTTACATTAGATCAGCATATGTTTAGATACTTTTTCTAAATATAACCTTTGCACATGACCCCTTCAAATAGAAATCTTTAAACAATTGCCATTTTTAAAAAGTCAAAATTATAGACTCCCTCTTCATTATTCTTCCATTTTAGCTGCACTGGGGTAGGGAATGTCAGCTTACTGAGTGGCCCTCCCACCTGGTCCCCAGATCCACTGGGCTCCCTCAGTCTATGACCATGACACTACTGTCTTCTATTTTAATAGTTCTGGCCACAATAGTCGATAATGGTGTTTTCTTTTCTCTTCTGGTCTGCAGTATTCTTGAAGACAGAGTCTTCCTTGCTCATTATACTTGGCACTTAACATATTGTTGGGTACATATTAAGTACTTGTATAACATTTTGAAATACAATGAATAAAATACATGTCCATCATGAAATGGAGAACTGCTCAACAAGACCCCATCTGTCCCTGGGGGATCTATGGGTAGTTAATGGTTGCTGGAGGAGGCAGAGGCATTTTCTTCAGTGGTGTAGCCACTGGTAAGTTGCCCAAGCTCCTGTAAATAACCCTCACACATACTTCTGTACGCTGCCTTAGTAAACTCATTAGGTCACAAAATAGAAGAAGGAGGGAGAGTGGAGGGAAGGGATAAGGGGAAGAGGAAAAGGAGAAGAGAAAGAAGGATGATGAAGACAATAACATAGAAGTAGAAGGAGTATACAGCAGAAGATGACCTAGTCAGCCATCGTTGGGAAGAGAGGCCCCTTGGTCTTGCAAATTTATATGCCCCATACAGGGGAATGCCAGGGCCAAGAAGTGGGAGTGGGTGGGTAGGGGAGCAGGGGCGGGGGGGNGGGTATAGGGGACATTCGGGATAGCACTTGAAATGTAAATGAAGAAAATATCTAATAAAATAATTAAAAATAAGAAGTAGAAGGGGGCTGGGTAGTTTGGAAGAGGAAAGGAACAAGGAAAGGTAATGGGAAGAATATGACGTGGAATATGACATGGAAATGCCATCTATGCTGATTAGTTAATATGTGCAAAGTAACAACAATTTAACACCAGTGCAGAAGATCCTTTTATAGTCCTCTGCAAAGCCATGGCTAACCACCACCTCTTTCACACAGAACTTTTTTATTTTGCTGCCTTTTGAGGAAAAGGGGCCAGAGCATGTGAGAACCACTTAGAAATATTCTAAATAAATATTCTAAAATTACATGTTTCCCACAAAACATTCTAATAACCCATCCCTATATCCAAATGGGATATATATATATATATATATATATATATATATATATCCCCAAGTGTTTTGTACATACAATTTGGGGTTTGAAAAAGCTTTCTAAATGCTAGGCAATCTTGTATGCATACATTAGTTAGTATGTGATGCTATTACTACATTTCTAATGCATTTACATTAGTTATTCTGCTACAATAGAAGCTATATGAATACCAGGTTTTACCTTTGCTCCTGGATACAACAAAATACACAGACTATACAATAAATGTATGAAAAATTAAATTCTAAAATATCAAGTTTAAAATTAGACAGAATATGAGTCAATATCTACATTGGGAGCTTACATGAGAAAAGGTAAGAATTATGACATATTAGAAGATGAAGAAATCGTGGTCTGGGCATGTGGATCAGTGGTAGAGTGTTGTCCTAACATGCATGATGAATCCTTGAGATTGCTCACCAGCAAATAATAAAATAAAAACAAAAACAAAACACGCACACAGAATTTCTGAAATATAATTTGGAAAAAACCAAAGCTATCGTCTAGTGAGGTGGAAGTTGCTAGAATTATCTACTATTTCGCAGACCACTCTACACAGCTCTTTACATGATGAACAATTATTAAGTGGACTTTTATGTTGGATACTCTCCTAAGCTCTGGTTATTTAAAAAAATGTTGCATGTATGTGAGGTCAGAGGAAACTTTGTGGGAGTTGGCTCTCTTCTTTTATTATGAGTCTTGGGGATGGAACTTAGGTTGTCAGGCTTGTGGCCAGCCTTTACCTGCTGAACTATCTCATTGACCCTCTGCTTAAATTTAAAAGAAAACATTTATTTATTTATTAATATGTGTAAATATTTTGCTTGCACATATATTTTTGTACCATGTGTGTAAAGTCCCTATAAGGCCTGAAGAGGGCATAGGATCCCTAAGAACTTGTGTTACAGACCACCATGTGGGTGCTGGGAATCAAACCTGGGTCTTCTTCAAGAACAGCCAGGGCTTTTAACCACTGAGCCATACATATCTCCAGCCCTTCCTCTGATTAAAATCCCCACTTTGGTGTTTTAAGACAGGGATTTTTCTTGGTTTTTCTCCAAGGCTGTCCTAGAAATCACTCTGATCTAGAAGATGAGTCAATATGTACATTGGGAAGAAGGTAAGAATTATGACATATTAAAAGATGAAGAAATTGTGGCCTAGACATGTGGATCAATATGAGTTTGGGCTGTCCTCAAACTCATAGAGATCTGCCTGCCTCTGCCTCCTGAGTGCCAGAACTAAAGGCATGTGCCACTATGAGTGGCTATGATTAAAATTTTATAGACAAGGAACGATAAACATACATACATGGACATTAACATACCTAAAGTGCATTTTATCTTTCCTAGGGGGAGTCACAACAGCCAAGTTAATTAGTTAAAGACAGTTTCCTATCACATTAGCAGTCCTTCTTTCCTTCACCTAACAAAAATAGCTAAAGCTCTTTCAAGATCACTTTAATTAGGATGCCTAAAGGTAGTGTTCTTCAGCCAGAATCTCTAACTCTCATGAATAAAGCATCTGTATTGATAAGTAACTCTGCTATAAGTTAGGCAAGACTCGTTCCACAGGTAGATTTAGCATTTCTACACATCAGGGGTTTAGCAAAGGAAGGAGACAAGGTCCTGCTGTGTGGAACTAAATCTGTGTATAACACATTGGAAGTAGGGAAACATTTTATTTGTTTCTTTGTACAAAACAGGGATTCGTGTGTCTCAGGCTAGTCTTGAACTTGCTGTGTAGCTGAGGATGAACCCGAATAACTGATCTTCCCGCCTCTATCTCCCAGGTTCTGAGATTAGAGTTGTATGCTCCCATATCTGAATATTTTTTTTAAAGAGAAAATTCTGGCTGCATTAGTTCATTTGGAGTCCCAGGTAATCCTAGCTACATCCACTTTAGATGAGTATTGAATAAAGGCCCAAGGAGGGGTTAGCAAGGCCATGCTTTTTGAACGCGGCTTTAATGCTGGGGATGAAGCAGTGCAGAGGATGTGCTTCTACGGCTAACAGCTCAGACTGAAGGCCACTGCTTTCCCTGGCAGGTAAAGAACAGACCCCAACATCTAGTTTATCTGTTGGTCTCCTAACTTGTTGAAGCTGTTAGAGATTGCTGTTTTTTAGTTAAGTAATTATTTTAAATTTATTTTTAAGCTGTTCTAATAATGGAACCCAGGGCCTGGTTCATACTAGGCAAATCTTCTATCAGGGAATTAAATTACTGGGCCAGTTTCCACCCTTTGAGCAGAGAATTAGAGGAGGACAGGGAAATTGAGTAGTTGTTTCCTAGAAGGCTAAAGTTAGAGTTTAGAAACAAAGATGGACATACATATTGGGAATCAGGAAAAAAATATACACATATAAGAATATATATATTCTTATCTTCTACAGTGATGTTAATTTCCAATGACAAAAGGAAAATATTCTCTGTGTTACCAAGTCACTGAGAGAGACTGTCTGGTCTCTTGGAAGGCAGTAGAATTAACACAGCCATGGCTGTCATCAGGAAGTCAGCTTTCTGACTTCTTCTCCATGGGTTATAGACAACTATGTAATATCTATGGTCTCCAGTTCCTTTACCTGGAGAAGAGGAGCTAGGAGAAGATGTCTCGAGCTTCCTTCTTATCTCTATGTTTAGCTCTAAAACACTACTAAGATCTAACCATGCTGACTACAGTACTTGGGGACACACCTTGCTTTCTTTTTTAAAGCAGTGTTTGTCTTATATTTGAGGTTTTACAAAATAAAAAGGCAAATTTTGCCTGTTATAGCATTTGTCATAGACAGCAACTTTAATTTTTATATTTGGGGATGGTTACATACAGAGAGAGGACAGACAGGTTGTTTTAGCCCAGTGGTAGAGCATGTGCTTAGCAGGTTTAATCTCCAGTACACACACACACAAAATCATCTAGAGAAATGTGTCTCAGTTTTAAAGCAAATCATGAGAATCAGTAGGTTCTCCTTTAGGAAGACAAGGTCTAAAGGAAGCTCACTAATTTCTTAAAAGGTATGTTATCATATACATGATATAATTACCATATATTAATATAATATTAGCACATGACAGATTTATCACTTCATATTTAGTACTGGTAATATTGTACAATAAACTTTAGGCATGTGAAATAATTAAGTATCTTGTTTTCTGGATCTAAAAACATGCTAAAACATAGTAAACTGACATATTTTCAAAATATCTACCAAATTGTAGGTGCATTAAAGGGAGATGCTACTTAATTACAAAGGCATATTAAAATGGATTTTCAAGGTAATAAGTCAAGCAAAATAGAAGAATAAAGTTGGATCCTACAAGAAACATATTTCTCTTTTAATTTTTAAGGGATGAGTTTGCAGTCATAGAAGGTTTTTAAAACCTGGTCAGGTTTTCCATTTGTACATATTTTCTGCATGTAAATCACACAAGTCATAACTGCTAATTCTATGACCACTGCCAGTAAACAATATAGCTCTTTCTTTTTCCTTCCCCTGTGTTCCCCCTCCCCATGTGTCTGTCTGTTTCAGCAGAATGTGGTATACTGGGAAGGCACAGACTACTTAGAAGAGCAATCACAAGGAATCAGAAAAGTCTTCAGGAAAGACATGTGGACAGGACCTTCAATGTCAGGTAGGATTCTGATAGGGAGCAGAGGGACAAGATTCAGACAATGTTTGTAAGCATAGAGACCATTTTCAGGAACATTAAGACACAGTTTTCCTAAAGTCTATGTGGAAAGGGGACAAGAATGAGAGAAGAGGCAGGGCCCCTAGAGAAAGAACATGAAGACCACAGAGACAATAGGAGGTGCTTTATGTATTAGGTCTGTGGCCATCTTTTTCTTCATGCCACTGAGATGATAATGACTGCTCTTGGTTTTTTTTGTTTTTTTTTTGTTTTTTTTGGATGCAGTGATACAGTACTTACGGTAGACACATGTGTCAGAAAAGGCCTGTTCTCACCTCTTGGTGGCCAGGAAGCAAGGAGAGGCAGAATGGGGACAGAGCCTCACATCTCCTTCAAGGGCACACCTCAATGATGTAAGTAGGCCCCACCACCTCCCAGTAGAACCAGGCACTGGCAAGTCAGCCTTCAACACAGGGCCTTTGGGTTCATTTTAGATCTAAACTACAGCAGAGAGTTTTCTTTTGAAGCAATAAAGCTTAAATCTGTCATTTAGGCGTTAATGCTACATACTAGGGCACACTAGGGCTATTTGCCAGGCATTGGGACAACTGCCTCAGACAATGCTGAGTGCCACAAAAAATTGTGAAACCACTTTTTTCCCCTTCAGATTTTTATGAAACCACTGAGAAACTATTTTTAAAGTTGTCAGTTTTTTTTTAAATCTCCAATAAAAGGAAAAACCCCACATTATTTGTATCATAGGACATTCTAATCAACAAAGCTTTCACTAACTTTGAAACATATGAAAAACATAATTATCAAATTTCGGTGTTATAGGGAAAACCTGACTGAATGACTCATTAGTAGCCCAAGCTAATTCTTTTCTACTTTAGACTATTTTAAAAACTGTATTTACCCTAAACTCAGTTATTTAGTTTATATGTAAAAAGTAGCTGAGTATGAAATATTAATACTTCAAAATGCTTTACGCCTAAATTTTTAAACTAAAACCAATATATATTTAAATATGGTAAATACTGAGGATGCGAAAGCAGATCTTTCCAACACAAGTTACGGTTTTAAAAGGTAAAGAAACATATGCAAGTACCCATTTGACTGAAGAAGCAACAAACTCCCTTCCCAGACAGACAGTAGTCATCTCATAAGTTACAGGTCCCTCTGGGCTCTCTAGGAGCTAGGCTCTTATACATGTTAGCACTTGCATTCTGAGCTTCCCTTTAAAGGTGGTTTAGACAGGGTATCACATTGATTGTGCTCAATGATGCAAAAGACACCTGAGCAATCTGTGGCTCTAGAAACAATGATGGATTATTACATGATCAAAATAATTGGAACACATGTTTATCTTGGTTATTTACAGGAAAACCTGTAGTGTTTTTTTTTTCTTCCTAGTTCATGCTGGGGCTGGGCATTTGAGAAACAATATAGTTTCCAGCAAGGGGGATTCTAAAGGTATGTCCTTCTACAGCATCTAGTCTGTGGCACAACAGAGCTGCAAGTTCTATATGGCACATATAGAAAAGCTTCAGCTATATGCTGCCTTTTGGGTCTACACTGTCTCCTAAAGACCCATGTGTTCAAGTGTGACTGCTCTTGGGAGGTGGTGAATCCTTTCAGAGGTGGGAAGATGCTTGAGGGCATGTCTTTGGAGGGGACTGTATTGCCTCAGCTCTTCTCTTTTTCTTTTACACTCACTGAAGGATGAGTTCTTTTACTGCAGGCTACAGGGCCAAATGAACATAGATTAGAACCTCCAAAGCTGTAAGCTAAAACTAAACTCTTCTTTGGTTTGGTTGTTTTTTGCTTGTTTGTTTGTTTTGAGACAGGGTCTCACACTGTAGCCTAGGCTGGGTTTAAACTCATGGCAACCTTCCTGCCTCAGCTTCTTGAGTCTGGAGTTACAGACAGGAGTGTACCACTACACCTGGTTCTACCTTTAAAGACAGAAAGTTGAACTGGACCATGTGACTTTTTAAAAGGAGATTGCTTTAGGTTTTTACTCTAGCCTTAATCTGATGAGCAGCTGATAATACAGAGACTTGATTCAGGCACACAAATTATGTGTTGATTCAGGCACTAAAACATAGGTAGAAACATTCAAATTCAGGCAATTGATATACCAGATGTCCCATGTTTGGAAAGACTCTAATATTGTCTAGTAAACTGTGTGGACTAGTAAATATTACTCTAATATTGTCTAGTAAACTGTGTGGACTAGCTAGTTGAAAACTGAAGATTTCAATGAGTTGTTTTTCATTATAAATAATGAGGTAATTGTCAACTGTGAAAGGACTTAATGATCACTGGCTTCGATGATTTTTGGCATTATTCTCCAGGACCCTTGTTTCCTTTGATGGTCACTGTGGAATCTCCCTTCAAAACTGCAAGGGCATTGCTGATAGAGAACCTAAACACATTAAGTGGACTAAACAGAGGCAAAGAACAGAAAAGAAGTAGCAGAACCCAAGTGGAGTGGCACATGCATATGGGAGAGTTAGACAGGAGGATTGGGAGATCTAGGTCAACCTGGGCTACATAGTGAGAACTTGTTCCCAGATAAAACAGATAACATAAAAATTAAAAATAAATTGACATATATTGGGGCAGGTTGGTTGTGGAGTGTTCATTTCTGTACATACTAAACACAGCTCCATACTGATGTTCATGTAGAACGCACAGGGTCTCCTTTGGCAACTTAAAAAGGCATTTTGTGTGGGTACTGTTACTCATGCTGTTAGCTCACATTGGCTAGTATAACCACAGCCACGTAGAAAATTTTGTATTCAGAAATAATTCCTCATCAGGAGTTGGTTAAAGCGTACTGCAGATTCCTCCCCTGTATACAGACTATTTGTATGTTTCCTTTCTTGTGCAGCAAACACACTTATCTGAAAATCTCTGGGAAGTTTTGTTAGTCACCTGTAAGTCCTTTAATGGTTGAGCTGCTTGAGTTTCTGGTGGTGGTGGCACACCTTTAATCCCAGCACTTGGGAGGCAGAGGCAGGCAGATTTTTGAGTTTGAAGCCAGCCTAGTCTACAGAGTGAGTTCTAGGACAGCCAGGGCTACACAGAGAAACCTTGTCTCGAAAAAACAAAACAAAACAAAACAAAAAACATTTAATGCCCATTGGTCCTTGTCTTTGCAAGAAAAAATACTGAACATATGGTTCAGATTGGCCCCTTCTAGGTAGAGTAAATGAACTGAGTTTTTGTTTGTTTTTGAGATAGAATCTCACTATGTTGTCATGGTCGGCTTAGAACTTCCTATGTAGACCAAGTTGACCTTGAACTCATAGATATCTGCCTACCTTGCTTCCTGAGTGCTAGTTAACTGTTAAAGTCAAATGATGACTTTATTATCAAGGGCATGGTAGCTTTCTTTGACTTTTCTGGGTGGAGAAAATTACTACCGATACTACATAGGTTAGATTCTTGGGAGGAAGGGTACTGGGAATAGACTTTGGGGTCTTGTGCATGCTAAACTCTGCACTGGGCTACACCCCCAGCTTATAGTTTACATACTATTTATCTGCAAATGTTAAGTAATGGGAGATACATTTCATGTGAGGTGTGCTTGCTTGTAAACCACAGAAAATATGTTTTATATCAATGTTGCAGTGCCTGTAAGTGCTAGGAACTATATTTTATACAAATATGAGAAATGACAATTTTTTTGAACAGGCAAAACCCAAATAGCATTAAAAGCAGTGTTGGCAAGCTTTCCTAGACTATCTTGATGATAATGACCTCAAAGTCAATGATTTCTTCATAAAGATGAAATGTTTGCTGCAACTTGATTGCATCAACTAAAATAAAGCTCTTGGCTTGAAAAACTTGTTCTTATGTTTTATGAGGTTCGAAATAAAAAGGAAATTGATGGAATTAAACCAGCAAATTATTTTGCAATCAATGACTGCAGTTGTACACTGCTACAAAGCAGATGTGGTCAAATGTTGAGGAAAGTTGGACCAAATCCCTTCCTGTCCAGTGCTGTTGATAGCTCTATTCATAATGCACTCTTGCCTTTAAAGGAACTGACCCATAAAGACGACCACACCTTTTACTGCCTTCAAAGGGTAGAGAATCAACCAATTGGTCACTGGCAATCATCTTGATGGTTCCCACTATGAGAAACAAACATCTCCATGATGGGATACAAATATAATCTTTACAGATATATTAGAGTCTACAAAGATGGACACTAAGTTCAAAGATTATCTTACCAGATCAGTTTTTCGAGAGATGAAAGCAAAAGAAAATAAAGATGGGAGCTGGGTGTAGCTCAGTGGTAAAGTGCACACTTAGTATGCACAAAGCACTGGTTCTGATCTCCTGCATGAGAGAGAGAAAAGAGGAGAAAGGAAAGAAGGAGGGAGGGAGGAAAGGAGGGAAAATTGGATATCAAGTGAAATAAAACTTTGGACTTAATTGATAACTTTAGTATATATTAGTTCTTGAATCCATAAGGATATTTTTAAAGCATTGACTGAGACTTGACAAACACTATTAAGTTACAGCTAAAATTAGTTTTGTGGGACAGTCAACCAATCAGAACCAAATTGTAACGAAGATTTTTTAACAGTTCTATGATGAGTGTGATTGAGTGCTACAGCTCATGAACACATGGTTCTTCTCTACTATGTCTCTGAAGCCAATACTGTCATTTTTTTCTAATGCTGGGGATGGAACCCCAGGATCTCATATGCACTATGCAAATGCTTCTTCACAGGCTACACTTTTGAAAAATATGAGATTTTATCCTCTTGCATTGATGTAGCACTGAAGTTTTATGAGAATTCCAAATATTTCTGTCTTTTTCCTACCAGTTTGTGTGTTCTCTGAAGTCAAGGATAATATAGCAAAGGCATGGTAAAGAACACCAACAACAAAAATACATGAACCAGATTCTGATATTGCTCCTTTGTTCTTATATTCTGCGCATCAGAGACAACCAACATTCTTAAAGCAGTAATAACCAACACATGTGATTATAATTCTGCTTTTAAGCTGACACACACATACGCACACACACACACACACACACACACACACACACACACACACACGAAAAGGAGCTTATAGGGCCAGGACACTGGGTTGGAGGACTATTGAACTTCCCAGTAAGGACATCAAGCAAGTAGTTCAACATGCCTGTTTGTTTAGTATTCATTGCACGTGTCCAGCCAAATGAAGGGTTCTATCTAAAAGCTGAAAGGTGCTGGCCCCCATGAAGAAGCTCTCATCAGGATGACTTTGAAACTTATTGCTCTTTAGAAGAAGTTACTCGCTTCCATTAGTTGTCCTAGTGCCTCCTGACCTAGACCTGGCATTGGTCAGGAGAGTTACAAGATGTACACATGGCTCTCAGCATCCACTTACCATTGTGAGACATCCCCACAGCAAGGCACTTCTGAAACCGACAGTACTGACATTTATTTCTACTTTTTTTGTGGATCCGGCAGTTAAGATCACACCTATCGTAAATAAGCTTCAATCGGATGGTTCTTCGGAAAAAACCCTGCAAAAGGATATGGAAAATAAACAATTTTTAAGTCTATGTGATACATGGAAGCAGAAGCCTGTGGATAAAGACACTCACTGACTTGGACATCAGCAAAAATGGATTTGGGCTGGAAAAATTGCTCAATCAGAGGGCCTTAGTTAAATCCCCCAGGAACCTTGGAAAAGATGATGGGCATTCTATGGTTTGTGCTTGTCATCCCAGGACTAGAAGGGAAAGACCAGAGGCACCCCGAGGCTCATTGACCAGCCAGTTTAGACTAACTGATGAGCTCCAGGCTAGAGGGAGACCATGTCTTGAATATGGTTGACAGTGTTCATGAAGATGACTCCGATGTTTCCCTCCATCTTTCACATACACGCACACACACGCATCTGCACTATATAAATATACCTGCTTACGTAGATGAACTTCTGCACACACATAAAACACAAGGTGGGTTTGTGACACAGTTCAACAATGGGGGCATTGCACAGGTGACTCTCTGTGGTTCATTGGTCCTTTCTGTAAACCAAAGTACAGAAGGATCCTCTGGGGTTCTTTTTCACCTCTTAGACACTGAGCACATCCCACTGATGTCATGCAGTGTACCTTGACTCTACATTTGGTTTTCAGCATGCTCTAAGAAGTGCTCTGGATTTAATGTAATGCAAATAAAATACCATGTAATCAGTTCAGTCTCTCAGCAAATCATTCCAGCAGTGTGCCCCAGCCTTCACAATTGTGCTAAGCAGCTTGGCAAAGTTATAGTCATTTCCTTCTAAAGCATGATCAGAGCCAATAAAAATCCACATGTGAATAACTATTTGGAATTCTCCATGTTGCAATTTCCTGCAGGATTTGTTTTATTTATTTATGTAGTTGAAAGAATACCCCACCATTGTAACTTGCAAACAGAAAGAGATAGCAGGAAATAATACGAGAAGCAATTGGGAAATCCTTAGAAAATCTGCTACCTCAAAATGCAAATAAGTCCTTCTGGGACTAACAGAGTGCTCATCTGAATTTACTACATATGTTGGATGGAACTGCAGGAAATTTAATTGGAGGTATCTTCTAGCTCCAGTGGTGTGTGTGTGTGTGTGTGTGTGTGTGTGTGTGTGTGTGTGGTGTATTTGGTAATGCATATGTCCACGGTTCTCTTTTATTTCTTATTATGTTCATCTTCATGAAACTCACTTCTCTCAAATTCATCTGGTCCTGTTAGGTATAAAAAGCTCGGATTTGGATCAGTAAGATTTCTTCACAAGTAAAAAGCCATGTAAACCTAACAACTCAAGTTTGATTCCTAGAGTCCGTGCTGGAAGAAGCAAATGGACTCTTCTAGGCTGCCCTCTGACCTTTACGTAAGTACTGTGGCACATGTGTATGCTCATACTCAAATATCATACATAGACAATAATATAAATAAATAAAAATAAAATTTAATTAAAAAACAAAATAAAGCCCCACTGAATTAATGAATGTTGGTTTTGCTTTGACATGCAGCTTAACTTTGTTAGGATCCTCCTCCCTAGAGCTGTGTGCACATTACCCTCCCTGGTCTACCTCCCTGACTTTAGAATGATGCCTTGAATACTAAACAAACAGGCATGTTGAACTACTTGCTTGATATCCTTACTGGAAAGTTCAATAGTCCTTCAATCTAGTGTTCTGGCCCTCCTTATAAGCTCCTTTTCGTGTGTGTGTGTGTGTGTGTGTGTGTGTGTGTATGTTTCCAATTGATCTGAGGCAGCTCCATGCTCTGTTTCTTAAGCCAGAGTTCATTAAGTCATCTTCACTTTTTATTTTTCTTGAAGTTATTTAACCTCTTTCTTTCCCTCAAGCGATTAGTTCTTTCTTTAAATACAGGTTTATTATTTCATTAGCTGAAGCACTTGTAAATATAAATACTTTGGATTTCAGATTAAAAATAATTCTTTAAAGTAGTTGCAAATACAAAGTAAGGTATCTTGGTCTTGGGAAAACGTATAGATCCAAGCCTATAGACATGAAATCTATATTCCTCTTCACCTCTGTCTCCAGTACTGAGACTCCAAGTCTGTGCATGCTAGGAAATACTCTATCACTTATTGACATTCCTCCTTCCCTTGAGAAAGGGTCTCACTATATAACCTGGCTGAACTTATAATATTCTTTTCTTAGTCTCCAAAGTGCTGTGATAGCAAGACAGGTTCCGTTGTGATATTTTATACACA